>NT_176574.1:1091627-1209374 GCF_000188095.3 Bombus impatiens
AAGACCCGTGGTGGGGGATGCCCTATGTAAGCCCTGGAACCGACCAGGTCCAGGCCATCCAGCATCAGAACATCGAACGCAAGGACTCGAACCGAACCGAGGTTCGCCAACGATCCCTTGACGATCATCGCGAGTTTAACCGTAGTCGAGTTTCAACCGTAAAACTGGAGGGTGTCCCATAACCCATCGTCGTATTTTGTCTTCGCGAGCCTCCGTCAATTCGTGATCGAACGTTACTATGAGGTTCGTCTTGATATTGTTGTCCCTTGTGCTGGGTCTCTGCGACGCCGCCAGGAGAACAACCGCTGCGGCATCCTCCGAGACCACGTTACATGAAAGACACATCGAACGCTCTCGACAGCAACGTCAAGGTCAGTGGTTGCACGCTAATTTTTCATTATTTCGAAGTTTGAATCGTTGAAGGAAAGTGGATTAGGCTCTACTGTTCATAAATATGCATATATGAATATTTCGGTTAATTTATAGAAACGATACACAAATATCATGGAAACGCGAAAATCGGTAGTAAACTAGTATCAATCGTAGTTGAGGGTGACGTCGACGTTCTTATGCAACGGATAGATTCTTACTCTTTTTTATAGAATTTTGTATAGGATTTATTTAAAAGCTTGCTATCGATATACCGAGATTGGGTTTGACGGTTCTCTTTCCAAAAATAGGGCGAATTTCGTCAATTTTGTTTCTCTAGGATTGTATAGCACGTAGACTAGAAATTTCAAACTATTTCGTTATACTTGGAAAAATCATACGTTTAATTGATCGCGGCCTTACGTTTCACGCGGGTAGATTTAGAAAACGCATGGGATCTCGTGGATTTACAAAAGATGGACAACGGTGCAAACGTTTGGAACAAGAATCCTTCTACGAATATCACAGAATCGCACGATTCGGAAACTGTGAATACGAGGCAACTTTATCCGAGTCTTCCCAATCCTGGAGACACGAACGAGTTACCAGGACCCATAACTAGTAACCCGATACCGGTAATAACTCCGCCGCCTGGATGTTACGCTCCTCGGGGACAGTTTCCAAGCCCGAAGAGTTGCTCCAATTATTTAAATTGTTGGGACGACACGGTTACCGAACAATCCTGTCCCGATGGATTACTCTTCAACGATATTACCCTAGTTTGTGACTACGATTATAACGTGAATTGCGGCAATCGCCCCATGCCCACGCCAAGTAAGTAAACGGTTTCATATTTATTTTCTTGATTTTCAAAATTATACGCTCTCGAATCTTAGATTTATTTCGATATTATATTATTTATTTGGACGTGACGCGTAGATTGGTAATTACATTGTTCGAACAAATGAAAAAAATAATTCGACCTGATATCAATTTCGTGAATTTTAGTTGCGTAGGAAAAATCGACAAAGATCGTTTATCAGTGATAAGAATTTGTTTATCAGGATGTAGTTACTCATTAATATCATATTGTAGCAATGTCTACAGGGTGGTACAATGATTCTACGTGAAAAAAGAAGTCGAAAATGTAGAATACAAATTTTTCGTTCGAGGCTTTGTTTTCGAGAAAATCGATTTTGAATTTTCGCTCGGTACGCGTGCGGTACGTTACAACGGATCTCACTGTAGATCGTTGTCTCGATGGAAAAATTAAAAAAGAAAAAGTAAAAAAAAAAATTTTTATTCTATATTTTCGATTTCTTTTTTCGCGTAGAATCACCCCCTTTCCGCTTGTACCACCAGTTACCAACCACCCTGTATATTTCTTAGAAATTACGCTACTAGAGCCAATGTTTCTGACGTAAATAAACTACATTATATAAAGATAGAAAAAGATTTTTCATCTTTGATATTCCATCGATGTTCACGCATCGATCTGCCATTGTACAAACTTTTGTCTTTTCTTCAGGACCGTCTCTGACCAGTGGAACGAAACTCTGTCCAGAACCAAATGGTCGTTACAGAAGTGCGACGAACTGCTCGGAATTCTACGTGTGTGTTTACAAGAAGCCCATTAAATTCGGTTGCCCTCACGATTTGGTCTATAATGACGTAAGGATCTTATTCTTGAGCTATTTCTAGGGCACTTGCAGAATTTTAAATCTTAGAGTAACATGGTGGCCCACGTGAGCGTGAGAGTCTCCTCGACTTGAACTCCCACTTGGTCTCCGTACACGGTCAAAGGCCGCTCTTGAGGCCTCCATGTCAATGCTTGAAATTAAATTCGGCATTAACCTTACATATACTACTTCGTCATTCCGTTTTCTTGCTTCCGCTATAAATTCTCTTTGCCTCGATAAGCTTCGAATAATTTAGGGTTGAAATTTCACGCAGAACCAAGATAATAATCGGATCAGATGATAATCACGCTTCGATGTTAAACATTTTACCAACGTGCGATTTTTAACGTTTACAGAGATGCATCAGCAGATGGCAGTTACGAATATTGAAACATACGCTTTCATTCATAGATATTAATACACCTGTTAGTCTCATAGAGAGCGCGATAATCGGCCCAGATCGTTAGAGAAATGATTATCGGAGCTATTTGCTAGAATTGTCAAGGAAAATAACGAATTAACAATTATTTGCTGGCGTCCATGTAATTCTCTGGTTTACAGATCGTTGAAAAAATTTGAGATGAATTAAATAGCCCAGAGTCTAAATCTGACTCATAGAATCACTTCAGAATATCTAATTAAAGATATAATTAAAAACCTAATAATACGAATATCAAAATGAACTAGAATAACGACCCAAAAATACAGTGGATACAAACAAAGAATACATCGAACTTTGGAAGATTTTTATTTATTGTTGAGGATATATTTTTTTTTACCATCTAAAACTCTGAACAGGGTTTAATAATTTTCTAATTATTTGTGAGGGTTGTTTTATTTTTATATGCATCCTAATACTTACGAAGAGACGTCATACGTTTCCCTATTTATTTGCTTTTCACTAAACCGTATCCTTCGACAACGTATAATCTAAATTCTTTACGTTTTATTTATAATTTATCGCTTCGCAGATATTGGGCGTCTGTGACTACCCGTACAACGTCGACTGCAAAGGCGCAGCAACTCCTCCGCTGCCATCTAAACCGACCTCGCCACAAACCCAGCCGCCATCTTCACCATCGCAACCACCTACTTTACCGCAACAGCCACCAACATGGCCATCGCCACCATCCTATATTCCTTCGCCACAACCAGCGCAACCACCGTCTTACGCACCATCTCAACCATCTCAACCAGCTCAACCTTCTCAACCAGGTCAATTACCGTCCTATGGACCGCCGCAATCTTATCCTGGAAATCCTTGGCTGAGCAGAATTCAACCTGATTCCTGGAACGAACGATCTGTAGCTACGCAATCGGATGTCGATAAAGAGCAACAACAACAACAAGAACTGTCTAGTACGCAACAACAGGCATCGGAGCAATTGCAAAACCCATGGAACGTGGTGCATGATATTCCTCACAGTCTCAGTATGGTTCCGTGCAAAGACGGGGATGTGCACAGATTGAACGCTGCATGCACGAGCGTGGTGCTTTGCAGAAACGGACGACCCCATTTGCAACAATGTTTGTTGGGATACTCGTACGATAGGCCGTCAGATTCTTGTAAACCAATTTCTATCGCCAAATGGTAAGTATATTTCTAGTAGGCGTTTGTTTTTTTCAACGTATTGAAACAAGTGGAGTTTTAATCAATCTTTACGCGATTTTAACGAAATATTAATTGATTTTCTAAACAAATTGAACGAAATACTGTTACTAAATGTTATTGTTCTTTGTTTCTGTTTCAGCTAATCAAACCTACGCTTTGTATTAAATACATAGACTACTTAAACTAAATAAAGCACTGATTTTTCTTAAAACTTGAATTGTTAATTGTTCCTCGTGTGGTACCTTTATCATTGTATCCGTCGATAAGCAAGATTAGGAGAATCTCAAAATATATGAAATGCTGTTGACATATTGCGTACGAAAGATCAAACGCTTTTCAGATTTATTTACATATTCTATTTTGCTCTATTAGCGTAATTATTATGGTCTTTCGCGTTAAATTGATATACATATGTACGTATGTAATTTTAGCGTAGTTTTTGCGTCACGTGAAATATCAACAAGAATTTTAGTCAGTGTTCATAAAAACTAAAGCATCAGTGAGACGATAAAATGTGTAAATACATATCTCGAAATTCAATTATTTTATAATTGCGTCATATTTTAATTCAAATTAGACATGTAAGTAAATATGTATGAATATGTAATTTCTAAATTCGGCGCCTTAAATTGTAGAGGGCGCAACCAAACCTCGGTCTTTTCAACGATCGGTATTACAGAACACGCGATCACGATATGTCAGCAATATGCCGCAAGATGTCAGGTATGTTCTATATTCACCTCATCTGCAATTCTAACATGATATATGTGTACTGAGTTATGCAGTACGTATACATATTATATTTTTTACTTTTTTTATATTACATACATATATTATATCATATATGCATATTACATTATATATTATATTACACATACAGCAGAAGAAATTTCTCCTTCTCTTCTAAACTTTTAAATAGATCTTACTTTGAAATCTTTTCCTATCATAAAATGAACGTATATGGAAACTCAGGATCAATGATAAAACATAGTGACATTCTTAACTTTTCATACGATCGTAAGAAATGACATGAGCGTCAGGTTTCGGGGACATAAGGAACAAAATGTATGTATATTCCTTTTGCGAACGTTCTTTCTAACTGTAATGTCACGGCTGATTGACCAACAATTCGAAGAAGGCGCGTAGAAACAGAAAAGCGTGATGTCGGTAATTTTGAAAGTGTTTAAAAACGAAAGCAACGAAAGTCGTTTCACTCGGTTCTATCGTAAAATTTCAAAATTACGTAATTAATACTTGTCTAACGTTATGACGCCGTAACCGGAACTACCTTGTGCTTTGTTTCTGATAAAATGTACAAATTACACATAAACACGTTTCACGTTAGAAATAAAATAAAAAATTTCATTCAACTTCAGCTATTTATAAACTTTTGCTTATACTACTTATTATTTTTGTTTTTTAGATAAAATCTTAGATCAAACTTCCACATCGAAGTAAAGTACCTTTCTACAACTTCTCTTATGATGTATAACTGAATATTTTCAACGAAATATTATTATAAATGTCTAACTTGTCGAAGCTATACCGGATGAACTTGAAGATATTTTCGTAAGATCTTTTAACTTAAAAAGGAACGAAAATGTCGATTTCGTTCTTGAATGTCGATTTAGCAGCGGATTAACGCGCGTTCGAGTGACAGGGGCGACAAAAATCTTTATCCGTTCCTGAATGGGACAGAACACACCGACAGTAGAGAGATATCACTTTCCCGGCTTTCTTGGTGCCACGCCCGATCGTACCGTACTTTTATGCGAACTTGAACGAAACGCGTGTTCTTCGCGGCGCATACTAATTGACGAAGCCAGAAAAATACGACCAGTTCTAAAATTTCACACGAAATCACGAACGACGAGTAGAATCGTGTTTAGTTAAATTGTATGCCTCTCATTAAGAGGAGAAATCGGAGGTATCAACATAAAAACAATTTAAATGATAATTAATTGGAACAATGGAGAAATTAGACTAATAATACATCTAATACGAGACTTGTAAATTATCGACTGACCTTTTAGTCAATTATAGAGCTCATTATCTCCACCGTTTCGTATAGCTTCTAGATTGCTCCTTGAGAAACTACTTCGAAAACTTTGGAACCCTACTTCTGACAGGTTAGGCTGACATTTTGAATCAATTAACGTTCTTTTTTGACGGTTTGGATAAAGAACGAAATAAATTTAAACGTTTTTTCCTTTTTATATATTAAAATCTTTTTGTGATTTAATTAATTCGCGATAGTTATGTTTCAGCATTGTGAAGCTCTTCTTATCATACTTGTTTTAATATTACTATATCTTTTATATAGCGATTACGAGCAGAATGGCAGAAATTGGAAACCTGTAATTTCTCTCTTGTAAGAAAGCAACAAATTTGACGAGTTTTGCAAAATCGAAGGAACGAAGGTAGTAGGTTGTTGTCTTCATACTCATAATAACATTTGAATGAAGATTTTCTAATAATATCGCTGATATGTATAATACTCATGTACTACGATTTCCCATTGCAGCCACTACGATCGAGTCATTCAAAGTCGAAATTGAACGAGGAAATTGATCGTTTGATTGCATCATCGTACCGATTCGCATACACCGTAAATTCCCTACTAATATTTCTAACTCAGAGTCGAGTGCAACTTAAAAAAACGATCGTTCTCTGCTACGCGTTCGTGAATTCAGACATGTAACAGACACGTGTTCTATTCGCATACCAGCGACACAACAAGACTATTTCCAGCTTGCTATAATTTGTTCTTACACAATGTTTTATTTTAACGTACACTTTTTTTTAACAATCAGTGTTGTCTAAAAATACAAAAGTACAAAAGATATTCCTTAATAACAGACAGTTTATCGATATTTTCTACTTCGTCGGTCTTCTTAAGTTGAAACAAAAAATGTTCTTTGTGTTTCTTCATGAAAATCGCCTAAAGACGGCAAACATATTTCATCCACAGGCGTCTGTCCTGATAGTCATTTCTCATGACTTATCGTAAATGTATTTGCATTAATAGATTAATAGTTTGATAAATTTCTCTGGTGTTCCTCGTCTGATTGTTTTGAATATCTGTTGTAATGATGAACGAGGAGATATTTTCAAAAATATTATATCGATAACTTTTTCTGTTGTTACTTGTTAAGAATTTTGAAGTACAAAACCTGTAATCTTACATGCTCATTATATCTAGCAGGATTCTCATCAAAATCATTTAAAAGTTCTTTACGTTCTTTTAATATTTTCATCCTATCGATTAAAATATTTTCTCTAGTTCGTTCAGCTAACTCTGACCCCTCGTGTATGGCTACAGCTTCAATAAATTGACTATTTAACTTTTCTTTCTTTCTTTCTTTTTCAATCTTTCACACTTTCTTTTGCAATCATTGATTTTTTGCCACAACTTCTTGGTGCACAAGTAGACAAGAAACCTGAATTTCATGATCTATTAAAGCAAGTTCCAATTCTTGTACTGGTTCAGTTAATCGATTTACTTATGAAACTCGTCGGTCTTGATTTATTACACGTTTATTCCTTATTTTACATACTCTGTCTGTGCATCTCAACGCAATAAAAGTTTCATTCGTATTGTAATCTGAAAGTACATCAAACGAAACATGAATTATCTTCAACATTAATATTGAATACAAATGTAGGATGGGAAATCCTTCCATACTCAAATACCAAGATCGTGGAATACAAATAGCTACGACGTCGACGTAGTGAATAACATAGTCGGCTACGAACGCCAAGAGTCCGGGTGGGTTCGATTGCCTGGCACACCATAGTCTGTATCGTATTTTTCACGATAAATACTACGTACATACCATTATTATACGATACTAATCTAATGCAAAATCACGAAAGTGATTGAGTTAAGATATAGGAACAGTCCTGACAAATTAGTAAAAAAATGCAAGTAACCACGGAGGCAATTTATTGAAGAGATAATTAACATAATTCATTTACGTTAGTAGCAAGAACAGCAAAGTTTGCTGTAGTTAGATTTGTAATATATTTCTGAACGTAGTAAAAGAGAAAGAAATAATAAAGATCGAGCTAAATCTACTTAGAGTAAGTTTTGCTGTTGTGGCTTTTCTGCTAAATTATGTTAATAAAAAAGAACAAAATATTACAATATATTATACATAAACGTTATTTTTTCATTTCTAGATATATTGCTTACAGAACATTCCTTTTACGTTGATGTATACATAGAGCGAATATCGCATGACTTTGTTATACTGTTCATTCATTTCGGTAGCACCTGCTGCACAAAGATCTTTGTGTTTACTGTTTCCATCGTATTTGTAACTTCCATTTTATAAATCCAGCAATCTTCATGTTTTTACCATTATTTCTGATATTGACAATAAATTGATTTCTTTGTTTATCAGTTAATAAATTGTACTGTTCTAAAATGTTATAAATTACTCTCTCTCTCTCTCTCTCTCTCTTTCTTTTTCTACATCTAGGACTAATAACATTAAGAAGTTGTAACGTTAAATATTACATAAACCTGGGTGAAAGATGAAGGCGATTTGAAATCTATGAAAGTTGATAGTAAAAGTAGCTTATCTCTCTACTATTTGTATATGATTGGAGTATATTATTGGTATATTATACTACTATTCGCTATATCGTATTAATGCTATTACTATGTAATATCGCTCTATTGAAGACAACAGAGATTTTTAAGTCACAGTTACAGTGTCTACAAGAGTGACTATTTTCTACAGATCTTCATTTTCTCACATCTTGAATATAATTCTGAAAACACAAATGCAAACAATTTTAATTGCATCTTCTTTCAGTATTCATAGTCAAGTTGTCAGAGAAGTGTTGACACAATATTGTATTTCTTATTGCGTTTACATATCAACTAATTACGTCCAAGTATATTAAATTTCTTACCATTTAACAGTGCTTTCGTACGACCAGAAAAATTTGACGCTACGAACATGACGTGTAAAATCTAATGAAAAAATGCATCATTGAAAAATAAGAGAATATGACAATGGTTCTTGTCATCGCTGTAATTATTAAATTTTATCAATTACGCTTAATCAAAACTACCTGTAACGCGATTAATAAATTCATGGTAATAACTATCGATAACGCGTTGATCTTCTTCCAGCGAATTTAAGAAGAAAGGTGGAGGTTCTTTCGGTAAACGTTTTCACGTGGTCGCTAAGTATTCCCGAGGCAAGTTTAGGTCATATACCCTTCGAGGCACGCATTGTTTCAGGGCCGGGTTTCCGCGAAACCGCGTGGGCGGGCTAACTGCATTTCTCGTGCGTGACACACGCGAAACACACGAATGTTTAGTGCATAGAGAGTCTGGTACTTACTTACTCTCGTGCTTACCAGCCTTCTTCTGTATGCAGTTCAGGGTAGCTTCGATCAAAGAAATGAAAAAGAAACGGAGGAAGACGCTGTGGGTTTCCTCGCCCACGTCTCGTCGTTGCGTTCCGTGATTTTTTCCCTTCGAGAGGTAAATATCTCTTGGAAGTCATTGTTTCTAGGTGTGACTCGAATTCCACGGATTCTCTCTTTCTCCGGCCATTCCTTTCTTCCTACCTTCTTACCGCTCTCGCTATTTGTGTTACTCGTACAACCAGAGTCCTATTTAGAAATGCGTTCTAATCTACTTACATTAAAGGAGAAAATCATTCAATTTTATTAATTAACACGATAAAAGTATCTGTAAATCGAACTCACCCATATGGTTCGTAATAATGGAACAAAAGATTTTGATAAAAAGCTCGACAGAACAACGCATTTTTAAAATTCGATGACTTTGATACAAAATTGAGAGAACCAAACTATTGATATTTTTATCTAATTCTTTTCACGTGTTTCGGTTTGCTCGTTTTTTATCCGTTTGCTAGATTCTCGTTCCTTCTGGTATCTTAATGAACAATCGGTAATAAAAGTATAACTATGTTTACTATTCTAACTATTGGCTGTAAGTTCGAGCTGTTCGTTATAGTCGAACCAAAGCAAAGGAACGATATTTATCGTGACGTTCACCTGGGAACAAAGAGCACGGAGGGAGCTTGACCGAATCTGAAGGTTCTCCAACCTACATCGATCGAAGGTACAACTAGGTCACCTTGCCGGAGGTTGTGCAACACCGGTAGGTTGCTATCTAATTGTAAGAAAGCTATATGTATATGCACGGATGGATAGGGGCGAACCAGTGCGATACTTATATGTATTGTGGTTTCAAAATCCGGTTCTGAGAAAATAACGAGAGGCTGGGGAAGCCCCGAGGGATTGTCTTTCAACTTTGCGAGGACAAACTTTCCTCGAATTCCTGAAACACGTTAACCATCTGCATACGCACGTAAACCGGAGATCCACCAGAAAACCAAGCTGTGCTATGCAGTGCTAAGTTGAAAAATATTTGCTTCGATATATGCATGGAATATATGTACGATATATGTACGGAACCATTTTTACCAAACACCTTACGAACACTTACAAAAATGAGGTTCGTATAATATTAACGTACCTACAGACTTACCTATGTTTTTTTACTATTAATTATTAACTTGTATTATTATCGTATTGTATTAAATATTGTTAATTTGTATTTCTCTACATACGTCATATCTTTTTAATTAATTTTTTATTTATGCAACATACGCGTAAGATTTTTTGAATAAACGTGCCTTCGAGGTGCATTCTGATTTTTGACTCTCGCTGTATATGAAAGCAAATATTTTCAGGGCTGCACAGCTTAGCTTAGCTTTTTAGCGAATCCCTGTACAAGATAATAGAAAAGGATAATACATACATTTTGTATGAAAATAAAAACACTAAAAGGTATGAACAGACATATTATTCATACCAAGATTTCCAACAATTGTTACTCGTTATTCGTGGACATAAAAGAAAAAGAGAAAACGCTGTACATTATCAACGATGAAGTCACAACGTTCGCCAACATCGATGATCCGTTTTTCCTGTAGAAAATAACGATCGGCATCTGGCAAGGTCGATGGCGTCAACGACAGCCGGTAGACGTTTGAGAAATGGAAGGCCACTTTCCCTTTCTCTTCGCTTTTCAACAATACGTTCAGGTGTTTTTCAATTTACGTTCCACTAACGAAAGATTGTAACACGAAACCGTACTACGTAAAAATAATTGAAGCGTTTGAAATATTCGAAAGCATCTTTTACAGTCTTTTGTAACATAATGTATTATAAATGTATGATACACCTATTACAAAATGTATCGATTCAGATTCAAAACGGCCGCATTAAACCTGTTAAAACATTCGAGAAATATTTATAACACACGATTTTTTGATGCGATCTTACTTTCCGTGTCTACTTTCCAACGAAAGACCTTTCGATATTTATGTAATTCATAATTCGTCGACGTAAGCGTGCATTTTAATCAGGCGTTAAAAGAATAACTCCATCGCCAGTGAAGAAATTTCCGAACATCATATCGTTCTAGAGAAAATTTCTGAAAATTTCAATGCGTATGTGTATTTTTCCATTGTTCATTATAACTATTCGGTCTCCTAATTATAGTAGAAGACTATGATTTCTTGAAACAGGCTCGGAACTTGTACATGTATGACCTTAAGGTAAAACCACGTATATATCTCTACCGCTTCATCCCGATGTATCGGCGATGTCAGAAAAAGAATTATGCAACAAGCCATAATATTATACGTATTTAGTTTCGCATCGGCTGCTGCCTTGTCCCGCAACACCTCAGTCGTGCGTAAGCACATATTCGCAGTAAGGTTAAACTCCAGTGACATTTTGGACGACTTTCACCATCGGGCCAACGTGGAAGGCTGCTTTCTTCGTCTTTTCGTCTGTTTGTCTCGACACAGAGACGGTGACGCCAAAGTGGCAAGGATCAGGGACTGATCTCCAATTAAATTAATCGAACACGAAAACCAAGATGGTTCCAATAGTTTGTAACTTAATTGGATTTAAGCGAGGATGATGCATAGCCGTGACCTTAATTTTTTATTGTTTGTCGATTTGGTAATAACAAGTGGTATGTAAGATATAATATTGGGTTGACTGATAAGTTTCTTCTTCTTCCACTGGTGTTCGCATTTCGAATAGAATATTATAAAAATCGTTCAAATACTGTGAAATCACACATCACATAAAACACACATAAAATAGCGAAATGAGATAATCGAATCACTCGTTCATAAGAAAGATAAAATAGATTTTGTAGGAAACTAACAAGAACGTGCTGTTTTAAGAAATCGCGAATCGTCTTAATACTCGACCTAATATAAACTTAGGATGGTTATTGAAATGCATCGTGTAAATGATTTCAGTGTTGCCACTCGAGGCAGGAAGAATTATACCAACCAAATGATTATTACAAACACAAAGGAGAACTAGAAAATTAGTAGAAATACAGACGTCCGAGTACAGTAAATCGTAATTACAAAACTACGCGCTTTCACTGAAATTTCGTCGGGCCCGTTGAAACATCGATACTTTCGACTTAAAAGCAGTAATTTCGACACTGAAACTAAGCGTAAGAATTACGTTCTCCACTGGATGATATATCCAACCGGAGAAGCGAACGCTCGCGTGCACGACACCGTGCCAGAAAATCGGACAACATCCTCGTAACGCGTCGATCCGCTCCAACCATAAGCATAATTGCGTGCGATCATCGTTAACTCGTTAAGCACACCATCCGCCGGCTACTCTCAATACATAGACACCGAATCACGATCAGGAGAAAGCGAGAATAATGCGCTCGCGCGCGCCACAACAAGAGCAAACGAATCACTCTTACGTTTTCCAATCTATGCAAAGCGAATCAACATTTCCCCTCGGTTTACATTTTCACCCTACGTTTCCCGTATGCTCCTTCGCATGCATACCAATATACACGCGTGCATTTCTTATCTCACGCGAAGCGTATCGACGCGGCGGCCGATTTACCGGTGGCGAGGCAGTCTACTTTATTACCAAGCCGATCGCGGAAGAAACCGCGACTCGTCTCGAGTCTAAGTATGTATACGTATACGTATTCGATAGCGGTATGTCTCGCTGGTCGATCACTGTATTAGGCGATTACGAATATTAATGAACGCAGCTTAAGTCTGTGGAAGTCGTGACTGTAAAAATTCTTCATTGAGTATATACGTGATAGACACGGTACGATGCCTAAAATCTTATATAATTGTTCCATTCTAATGACAAATTTGTGTGTGATACCATTTTAGGGAAACTAGGAAAGAAGCGTATATAATATATGTACGAGCGTATGTATGATGTAAAAACGGTTTTAAGTACCATTCACAGGAGGAATTGAAAGTGATAATTTTATTTATCAACACAACGATCGAGACGTACGAAACAATGGCCACATCAAAAAAATATCAAGGTTCTAACGTGGTCAGCCTGTTTCCAGATTTGAATCACGTGAAAAATCTTTGGGAAATGATTGGAAAAATAGTTTATGCCAGTTGCAGGTAATATAATTCCATTAGTGAATTATCAAGAACGGACAACGAAGCGAAACATCTATTTATTAAAAAAAAGTTACAAAATGTGATTTTATCATATACCGAATGCAGCGAAGGAATTATTGTCAATTTTGATTTTATCTATCTAAACAGCGTGTGAAGCTTTATAGAAATTTCTATCGTCGATTTATCGTTTTTCTGTTGTTTTTTCATCCCTTGTCTATGTATAATATATATAATATGCGATCAACTATGCGTCGCATATCAAATTTAAGTAATAAAATATTTAGAAGGTAAAACTAAGCTATATTTGGAGTTGCATTTCTTTGATCGTATCTATTCAAAAATTCGAAATTACTCAACAAATTTTCAATCTGGTAGTCGCTTATAGTTCATAGAGATTTATCGCATTATATATCTGTTGATTAATTCTTATTACTCTGCAAAATCTACGGCGTTTGTTTAAAATTATTTGCAAAAACATTTTTCACGTATGTATCTGCAAAGTGTTGGAAGATCACCAGACGATGGGAATGTCTGTTCGATAATTATTCGTTTAACCAGTTAGCTGTTTCGACCTCTTTGGAAACTTTGAAAAATGTGTATTTGAAATGCGTCGCAAAAGGTAAACGATGACGAGTATACTCGTCAAACACAGAGTATATGTGGCTGTTATAATATAGAATTAAGCTATAACGAAACGATCGTCCTATCTTTTAATTTTATTACTGACAGGGCTTGTCATAATACAAAATATTGCCATTTCCTCATGACGAGTATATTCGTCAAAAATAGCTAACTGGTTAAATAGCCTTATGCATGCAGAAGTCGACGCCATGGCGCACGTAGAGCCGACGTCGAACGACGGATTGCTGTGGAATATCTAGGGCGCAGCGCGAAGTGGTTCTCCTTGGGCAACCGATGCCGCATTCCGACCTATGCATCTGCTGCCAGTTCCTTTTCCCTCCTGTTTCTCTATCTTTTCACTGCTTTTCCTTTCCTTTTCCACTTTCGTTTCGCGTCTCTGTGGATCGAACTTTATTTGGCTACTTCAGATGAATGTCGGTCGATAAATTTCCAGTACCATTCGGTGAACTATGCGCTGCTTATCAAAATTCAATAATGATATCGTAGGAAGTTCGACAAATTATTCGTAAGAAGACTCGCGTCCACAAGAGATACGAATTCACTCACAAATCGTTAGATAAGTAAAACGAGCAAATAACGGCATTCATTAGACTCTCATTGTGAAACAGGACATCTAGAAACTCATAAATCATTTTAAATTTAATTTATCATTTCCCTAATTATTAAAACCGATTGCTTTTCGCACTGATCCGTATTCTGACGTGAATTATAAGTAACAGACTCTAAGTAAGCTTACACGGATTTCACTCAATGAATTATATATCCGATATTTAACCGTCAATTATCCGCCACGTTCATCTTTCATCGTTTTACCTAAGTCGAACTCACTTTGCAACGATTTTCGCTTCATTGTCTGTCCAACTTTCTCACTCATCTACATTCAGCTTAGGTAGTCTACTCTCATAGACTAGCAAAGGAATAGCTCTAAAAATATCTATATTTTTTTCATTTCAAGGATAAAGGTGCTATTTTAGATTTTCGTCTATCGTGAGCCCTCGTAACATGGATTGATATTCTCGTTCTATCGCTTACGACCGTATCGAACCGGTAGTTTCTCTGCCTCTTTTCCTCTCTTTCTTTGTGTTTTACTTTCTCCGTGATCTCGATTCTTCGTGGTCTCGTTTCTGCCCGTACGTGTCGCTTCTCTCCGTTCGTTTCGCTTGGAAACGCCGCTCCGTTACAGATTTGCCGCATCCTTTTATATGTAAGTGCATAAGTGCATTGCGCCTTGCAGTGGCGCCCACGCGTAGTGTTGCAACGCAGCCCATTATGCCATACCGTTTCTAACTTATGCCGATTGCAGTCTCGCGACCGGATTAGACGGTCTGTCGATTAGGTTCGCCATTGACGTCGTTGCTCATCCAGAAAAATTTCTACCGCTACGCTTGGATGCGGGCGATCTGCGCGTCCTTGAAATTCAACGATGCTCTCCAATTGCAAATGACCGTCTTATTCTGTTGCGAAAGTGATGAAATGATTTTTAGTGAAAAATTGATAGAATTCGAGGGGTTCTAAGAAGGAGGCATTTACCGTATGGTACTTCGCGTATCGCGTTTACATTATTTTTATCCCACTTTAAAAATTTTTAATCAAACTGTTTGAATATTTTTTCGTTAAAATCGACAATGTCGTAATATTATAAATTATATAATTGTATAAATTATATCGTGAACACGTCATATCGATTTTATCTCTACAAAACGCATTTATTCGACTCATATTTTAGAAAGCGAATAAATACCGATTATCGTCCTGAAAGAGGATAAAATGATCTGAAAGTCGTTCGCTGGGCAATTGGTAACGGCGAGTTAAGAAACGGACAAACCCCCAGGCGATATTTAAATATAATATACCCTAAAGTTACGCATTCACCCATATTCTCGCTTATCGTAGATCTATCGTATCCTTGAATCATAATCCACGTCACAAACTAATCGAGCTGATAATTCTTATTTAAGTACAAGAAATAAGTAACGATTTAAGCAAGAAAAGAACATAAGCATTAAGAATTGTAGTTTCAACGGTGAGAAATGATGGTAATTTCCTCATACTTCTTTATTACGTTATTTGTTTTCCGCTAATTAATTTCATCGAGCACAATGAGCAAAAGAAGCTTATCCAAGAATTTATTCACCATTCAATTCATTTTCCGAGGAGCGATGCAACGCTCATATTTCTTGCAATAACGGTTTGGAAAAAAGAAACAGAAAGATCTACATCAGATATCTAAATTAAATAATAGCTAAATAGGGACACAGATGTAATCAAATTATCAAACATTATGCTTGCCATGTATTCTTTCATCATGTTATGTTTAGAGTATTACGTTCACGTATACGTGTATTACATTACACGTGACATAATGAGCATACCTCTAGCACATTGAAAAATATTACGTTACCTTTTATGATCGTCAATTAACGCGTTTCGTGTCATTAGAATCATTTCAAGATAAATAATTTGATGTAATTTGCACGTAACAAGATTTTTACTCTGAATATATTAGACAAAAGGGTGTCGCGAGTATTTTATTCAATTAACGCACAATCCTATTTTGTAAGAAATGAACAAACATTGAATAGAACGCGTTATGCGCTTTTAATTATTCTTTCGAAACGCTCGTCAATCTGGAACAAAGAAATCTACAAAAGGAAAGGATATGAAATTGCGTTCAGATGAGGCATAGTGGAAAAAAAATCTCGAACAATCTCTGTTCCGTTCTAGATGTATCTAACCATCGACTTCACCATAAGATAGCGCGTCGCTGCAACGGAGTGCAACCACTGCAGCAGCACTGGTTGCATCGGTTTCGCTCACAAGGATTCCCTCTTTCCATTTGGCTAATCGGCCACGAGATCTAACGGTTTCTCATTATAATACCTGGATACGTGTTCGGCCGTTCGTTTGTGTGCACCGTGCGCACCGGACACGACAGGCATAGGCGCAAAGCAACAAAGAATCGCGGAACAGTAAGCGTGGAATATAAATTTGGACGTTCGTTAACCTTTTCAGTTCGCCGAAGTAAATCATTTTCTTGTGGATAATGACTTGCTTCCTTTGTTTGAAGGAAAGCCGACGCGAACAGCGTAAAATGTGTAATAACAGCGATAGGCACACCTCATTTAGACACCTCACAAGTAGGTTGAAACATCGATCAACAAACTTCTAGATGACGAAGCAAATTTTACTTAAAATTTAAGTGAAAAATAAAAAGAGAGAGAGAAAGAGGATGTTAATATAACACGGGCCAGTTGTTCTCTAACTGATTTATTATACTTATTGTAAAAATACCTTAATAAACAAACACTTTATTATCAAATGCATCGATCAAAATACCAGAACTAAATGTATAACAATTAGCGATTACTTTCACCGTCAATCGAACATCTTAACCAATAGAGCGAGACGCGATCAGCCAGATCATCCTGTAATATCTTCTCCAATAATTTTCTCGCTCATCGAAACGATCCCATCGAGCTAAACGATTAGAACAGGTAAATTTTCCAATCGTTGGATACAACTGGGACCTCCTTTATGCAGCAATGGAGAAAAGTCGACGATGACGCGTCAGTCGAAAACTGGGGGACACTTAAAAGTCGCGGCGCGCAAAGGCGAACAGGAGAAAACCGTTTGAACGCCTCGCGGAATAAAATAGCCGGATTCTCGCGAAAGGGAAAAGACGTGCCAGGCAGACGAACTGACAGACGAACCGACCGACGGAACGTGAATATCTGGGCTGATTTCGAAATCGTTACTAGAACTTTCTTCCAACGAATCGCCTCCGCGATAAACCGCTTCCAACGACGGGAACTTACATACAAAGATCTAAAATTTGCATTTAGGATAGCTACTTATGCTGGTACAAGACATCTATCCAGTAATAAGTAATAACGTTCTTGATACAATTTTTTAACGAAGCACTGCTTCTATTGTAGTGGTAACTAGAAAACCTGCATCTATGCAGGTTAGAAGAAGATAGATTTGTTAATTAGAAAATATCGTCGTAATACTGTACTTAGACATGTCGAGTAATTTGTATTTTATCGCGCTGAAATGTTTTCCTCAATTGAGGTAATAATACCGGTTAGTGAGTTTCTACTTACATAAATTACGTAGTAATAATACTAAGCATATAAAGGAAACGTATTGTACCATCTAATAAATAATACTCTAGTTTTTAGTAAGACAACGTAGCTGTAGTGGATGAGTAGCGACGAAGAAATAGGCAAAAGCTGTTATACGTTGGCTATTTTAATGTAACTTCGAATAGAGAAAACTTAAAAACACTTCATTTATCGACAAACGCTGTTGACGTTAAATTATATTTCTGTCGAAAAATTATAACAATGTAAATCTTAAAATTAAGTTGAAAACTTGGAATATCAATCTTCTCCGCGATGAAATAGCCTATGACTTTTACATGGCAGAGATTCATATCGGGCTATATGATCGCGGAGGAAACGCAAAATAGAAATGCAAACCGCGTCCAAGGAGGAGGTTCCCTGATCGGCATTCTCGAAGTGGCGTCGACGCACTCGCCAACGACGCGACGTCGATGACGAAGGCGTCGAAACGCGTCGAGGAACGCGCGCGCACAAGGAACACCTCTCGACGTGGTGTCAACAACCTCATCATCCTCTTTCACTTGTGCCAAACGTCGCCGCAACGCTGACTTTTATGTTCTGTCCGCCCCCGTCGATGATGTGTCAGCTTCTTCCTCCTTTTCACCAGTGCAACGATGGCAATCGATCGCAACATCATATTCGTTTCGCTATTAGCGAGTGATCGTAAAGGTGCGTTTAGACCGAGCGGATGATTTTATTTTAATCAAATTCAACTTCCAATAGCAGACGATTTTCATATTTTTCTGTACAAAATCTACAAAAAAGAAACACATACAAAATTCATATCTTCTATAGGCTCTTGGTGCAATACGAACGATGCGATACGATAATAGCTTGGCCCGCCGAAATTGACAGGATAAGTAGATAAACTTAACAATATTATTATATAAAATAATTATATAGAACCTCGCCATTTAGTGTTTGTTCATCGAATCGTTCGCTCGCACTCGTCGTAAAAAAGCTCTTTCGAAGTAAATTAGGTTACGGACAAATTGCTCGATAACCGTTTACATGAACTTTGTTTGGTCTAAACGCACCTTAATACATTGCATCGTCGCATCGCGCAAAAATGTCTGACGTAAAGGTATTGTGTAACAAACTAGCGATTAATGGTAGTATTTATATTGATGTTTGCGTTTGGGTTTGCGGTTGCACGAACGCGAAGTCGCGTTAGGTCGAGACTTAATTGTCAATGAGCCTTTCAGGGATCTGACTAGAATTAAACGTTTCGTTAGTTTCTTTAACACCGGACCTGACAACGATTAACGTGTACGACATGTACTGTTCAAACTTCTTAACAAAGTATTTCAAGTCAAAGTGACAATGATTTTTATCGAGGGCTGCGATGGATAGAAAACTAGGAAATGTTTGTTCGCGATCTTCGCGAAAAATGTTAGATAACTTTACAAATTTCGTGTTACTCGTTTTCGTAATTCGAGATTCCTCGCAGCTCTTTTTAAAAATATTTTTTTAAAACACAGCTGGTGTAATTCGTTAGATGAGCATCGTGTTAATTACAAGTCGTTGGTGCTCTTCTATTTAAGCGAGGTATACGAAACATTGGAATTTTGCGCGAAATGTTTGATACAAATTTTTAACGAGTGCAGGAATTAGGGTACACGTATTACGTAATAGCTTAGGATTATAATAGTTACGGTTTTGAGTATGCATATGTATGTTGGTCGTCTTAAGTCCGTGAATGTTTAAATTACGCGTTTCTCTTTCGTGTAACATATAATCTCACACACAACGTTACGCTTTCTTAGCATTATCCAATTTTTGAATAATTTAATTATATGAACTTAATTAACATCACTCTATATCACGTAGCAAAATTTTTATTTTCTCGCTATTAATTTACAACGTGCTTTTAAGTTACAATCGTCGAATACGTATAAGACGATACATTCTGTTTCTTAAATTGTATTCGTAAAAATATGAATTTGCATAAATGTCCGCGGTATATTGATCATGAGCCGGTGCACTTCGAAAGTTTACCTCCAAATTATCGATAATAGTCGACGAGATGAGAAATCCTTTGAAGCAAGCACAGAAACTAGCGTTTGAAACCGATTTGGAGAACAAAAATCGAATTGAATATTTCGGATGTTGAAGCGTTTGTCGCAGCTAGTAGTCGACTTTCACCGTTGCGTTCGGCGAATGATGCGCCGTGCCAGATAAAAGCATGTCGGGTCGTCGGCAAAAGCCAACGCTGCGGCCAACCCGTTCCATCCTCGTTGCAACGCTTGTCTCCGTGGCGCTTCTCTCGCATTATGCAATTCGAAAGAGACATTACCTCGACTTACCTTACGTACGTTCGCGAGAAGAAGCTACCGGGTATAATACTGTGACGCGAGCTATGGAATCGCAACGTCGCGTGCTGATCGCAGGAAAACGCGTGCTCTTGCACGTGCTACACGTAATGTTATGCTCTCGAGCATTCAATACTCTGATCATTTCACATTTGTTCAGATATCCCCCGGAAAAGAATATGACAAGAGCGCATAAGAGGGCAATAGGTGGAATCTAGATGTTGTTGATTGCAAAATTAACCATTTAATCGTTAATTTAATTTACCATTTAAACTACTTTACAGAGTTTGATCGCAAAATAGTCGTATGAGCAGGAGAAATAGACGATTCTGATATTCGTAAATAAACGGCAAACGAATAAAAAGCAAGATTATCTCGTCGATGCACAAAGTGGAATGGTGCACTGTATGCCAGACCGTCTCGTTCGACGAGAACGATGTGCATCCTTGTCGAACTGAGACAAAGCGCAGCATATATACTCCAAGATTTCGATATCGTATGAAATCAAACACTTTTTTCAATAATCTTTTAGCAATCCAGCTATACTTCATACATGTGTAATTTATACATACAATATTTTTCTCCCATTTTAAGTTTCTGCTTGGTTCTTGATGTAAAATGAAGTTAAATGTCCTGGTCCTTGAATGTAAGTTTGTACCCTGATATTTATAAAAGGTCGTGTATTCCTGAATAAGCCTAAATTACAATAATTTGGGATACGAAAATGTGATTTTACAAATTTGAAAGTCAGATTTATGCGAACAGAAATTATTTGAAGGACGATCGTAATTGATTCATGGACGTGGATCGTAATGAATATGGAATATAGAATTTTATTGATGAATACAATAAATGAAAGATTTATTAAGGACGGCGAGGGTAACGCTTTACGCGCATCGAACTCGCTAAACACATATCCGTAACGAGATCTACTAGCCAGATAAAAGACGATATAAAGATTTTGCATTGTACGCAATCTTTCGTAAGTTTTTCTAAACCATTTATGTAGATGATTTAGTGGGACTGAACTGTCGTGTCATTGACCATAAATCAAAAACCACAACGACCCGCACGGTTACGTCAATTACGAATATAATTATACAGCACGGGGCGCATAATTCCTCGAATCGAGTCTGTTACATCTTCGACGGTTCCGGTGACACCAACTGATATCACTGGCATACAAAACACCCGAACGTAACGGTAACTTTAAAAAACGTCGTGTCTGGCTATCCTTTGTTCGCGAAAAACATTCTAGATCATTCTCAATGATAGTTTTACCCAACGTAATGATAATTTAAATCAATTTATACAGCAATCTATGTTAAGTTACGCACATGGCGTAATGTTTAGAATAATTCGTAGATAAAGACATAATGAATTATTAATTCTATCGAATTGAGATTAATCGTGCTTAAACTGTTCCAACTTCAGTCCTGCCCTGAAGAAACAAACTACGTTGATGCAAACGTGCAAGAACTACTGTCAATCACTGTCAACTACTGTGAAAGCTTAAAATCTAAAATTTAGAAACGCCTTGTCCTATATTATATGACCGGATTTTCGTCCCATCACGAATTACACCACGTTTCGTCGCGAAACTTCTCGGGATTCGTGTTAAAAATCATGAGAAATCATTCAAGATTTTCCGCTTACGCTATTCCGTATTAGAAATCATGAGAAACTCGCCGTGAATGCAAGCGATCGGATTAATCATACAAACTGTAACGCTGCTATTTTCACCCCGTTCATCGCCTGATCCGGCATTCGTGTCTCCAGCTATCCTTGGAGGAGACTCTCGCATACCTCGAACAACGTGTTTCCAAGTATACCGAAGTAAGCCTTCGACGTCGAATTTTTTGCCAGGGGAAAGGCTGATTAAATTAACAAGGAACAAAGACGAATTACATATATCGTTGTAAACGAAGTAAATATGCATATACGCGTGGAGTAACATCGACGAGGAGATTCAGGGCAAGGTAATGAGAGAACTTCCAGAAGGAGGAGGACGACCGGTTGTCCTGCTCGAATCGCTTGACTTAAGGAGATCAACGAGCCGAATATTAATCAACAAGAGGCGCGGCACCTGCATCCTTGGCACGTTAAGGCACGTAATACCGTCTACTACCGCAATAAACCACTCTGCACACCATGCAGTCTTACCGTTATCCGGAAGGTGTTTGTGCATTAGCCATCCGGTACGATACTCCCTGCTTCCTCCTCCAACTTCGTATTCGGATGGCCCTGCCGCATTTAGGCTTGTCACGTTAAAACGGCAGTTCATCAAAGTTCATAAAAGTCCTCTCTCGTGACGAAACGTCTACAAATCATTTCGAACGTTACCATCAACGGTAAACGTAAATGCCACCGTTGCTAAGGTGTCATATACGCGACAAAAAAATAACAAATACGAGTAGAGTTTCAGCAGAATGTTGAAGTTCATTAATCGAATCATGAGCACAAAAAGGAATATTAATATGTAACAAAGAAAAAACATTTTGATCTATTTAGTCCTTTATTAAAATCATCAAACGGAAAAACAATTAGTGCGTGAAGTGCATGACGTTAATTAAAGGATGTACAACATTTCTGATATTGTAAATTTAAATCAGAATAGATCCCATCGATTTGAATATTATTCTTAGTGCTACTTTAAATGTTAATGAACAAATCGTGAATATGAATTTTATTTATTTAATTCAAACAATAGAGTGTTTTTCAGAAAGCACAGAAACGATAATATAATAATTGCCGGTATATCATATGCAAATGAAGAAAAAGATCTGGAAATATGTAAATTAATTAAAGAAATGTAAGTCGTGACGCATCTCCTTTTGAAAGATACGTATGCTTGAAAATCAATAAATGATTGCTTAAATCATAGCTTTTGCATCATATTATAAAAACGTTTATAAGAAATTAATGGATTCTCTGAAAAGAAGCTACATTTTACGTTCATTTGAATATCGAGCCATATAAGATAATGATACCATACGGTTTCCAATATTAACTCGCATGCAAATTACTATCAAATTGGAAATACGATATAAAATAATATGTTAAATAACATTTCAGATTGTGGTATCTCTTCCTTATTAATAATAGTTTAATTATTTATAAAAATGTATATTCCTTGTTAGGCGTATAAATTATTCTATTATAGTCGCGTATTTTTATATCCAAGTCAACGTATAACAAACTTTTATCTCAATCTTTGTAAGCTTTCGTCGGAAACACGACCAATAAGAAAAGTGTAACAGGCCATGTACTTAACGGGCAATTTCCTTATGGCGACGAACCGCAAAAATGTTATTTCTCGTCGTAACAGCTACACGCGTAAACGTGAAACTCCGTTCGCCGCATCGGCGTGACTGCGAATTAATTAATAAGACTGTAACCTTACAGTTTTGATTTCCATCCACTTTCATGGTCGTAACTGATCCACATGACCACGGCCTTGGTTATGACCTTCCATAACAAAACCTGGACAATTTTATCATAAAGAATATTTTGAACGCAATTTCAATCGCTATATCGACTATCTTGCTTAACAAATCCTAACAATGTGTGTGGTCAGAAAATATTTCATTAATACATTTCATTAATAAAAAAAGTTTCTACCTGAAATTATATTTGGAAACGAATACGATATTCGTAAGGTTTCGTCTTCGTTTTACTTCCAATTACTCCAAGGTCAATCAATCTACGATATCACGATAAACTTATTTATTCCTCTTTGGACTGTTCGATCATGGACATGAACGTAAATACCAAGCTGGGCAATGCGATTTATTCGAGAAACTGGATTAAGCCGAGCGAGAAAGTTCCGTTGTTGTCGAAAGCGTCCGGCATTAACATGCGCCTGTCTGCCTTGATTGAAACCGTGTCCTCGGAAATACATTGAATTAGAATAGCTCTGCATTTATTCGATTACTGATTTTTTTCTAGAGCAATGTGAAATTTCGAAAATTCCATGCGACGAAGACGCGAGCTTCTGTCGGGCTAAGAAATTTGTGTGATTTAATTTTTTACTTATTCTTAGAAATTTTCAAATCTAGCATAATATAGAAAACATAAAAATTTTGAAGAAAATATTTGTCATCAAAAGCATGTGATACGAATAGCTTATGAAGATATTATAGTAGAAGCTTTCGTAATTAACCCAAAATAATAATTAATTATAATATTTGGATTATTAATTATAATATTAAACTAATATCGATATGTCTCTTTGAGAAAAATTCAGAGATTGTTTAGCGATCGTTTAGTGATCGATTTCTTTCAAAATATCTACGCTCTCACCCGATCACAACCAAGCTTCACCGCAAAGTGTAAGAGAAAAGTGATGAAACAATTGCAAAATTCTTGGGACTTTCTTATAGAAGAAACGCAACAGTGCCAGAAATGCGAATGGGTGATGTAAGGAAATAAATGTCAATGGTTGCTCGATTCAGCTGTATATGAAACCTAACTCCAACCGAACTCGTAGAATTTTCACGAATTAGATAATTCCAGTTATCGATAAACACTATATATCGATAATATGTATTCGTACAATCAGTCAACACCCGAAACCCTTAAAAAGTTCTATCATTTTGCTGAAATGTTTCATTTATCTACCTTTCTACCTATACTTCCATCTGCTCTCCTAGTATATAACTGAGAATTTAATTTTGCTACGATATTCGAATATTTACATTTCAATCCTGCGTTCATTTTAATAAACTAAAAGAACGTTGTAATGTCTAAATTGGAACTGCCATTGGAATTAACAATGTTTTAGAAAGATATTTAACATGAAACTGATCGTGCATATCGATACGATCTTTTCTCATATTTAAAACCTTAGAGAAAATGTTAACTAGCCTGTTTCCAGAAGCTCCAAACCTTTAAGCTAACGACCAACTAAACTGGCTGCTATGGAATAACCTCTGTCGGAATGTCGATCAGGGTGGCGTATGGGAGCTGGGTGTCACGGTGAGTCACGTTGCTCGTGTTCGACCTTCGCCCCCTTCCAGCCTTCTCCGTTATTTTATATCGAATAGTCGCCTCAGCCTTACGATTATTATTATTATAATCACGTTGCGATCGGTCAGTATTCTGCATATTGTACGACCGCACCAGTACGCTGACTGTGTACGAAAACAGTCGCACCTGCAGGAGTTCGACGAATTTCGATGGCTAGATACGCGCCTTATACGTGCGAACAAATCGATGTAATAACAATAGACGGAATAGTAACTGTTTAGAATCAATCAGCGGATAATATTTATCGACGATCGCATGTTATACAGAATTGGATGTAATATTTTAATGGAATATGCTATTCCGCTAGCGAATCCTGTCATTTGTGTGATATAATAATCGCAGAATTATTTCGAGAGTTGATATTTTAAGAATAGAATGTCTTAGCCCAAATTCTTTGGAGATATTTTCCTGTATTCTCTATTATAAAGTAGAATTTCTTACGATCGAATTAAAGTAATCAGTTGGTAGAAAATTTTTGGATGCTCGTCGACTGATGGAACAAAGCGAACCTTCACGATTTTTATCGCCAAATGAATTTTGAGGTGGTTCGCGTGAAAACCAGCCTGGATCGAAACTGGTCCCGCGAGTATTCAAACAACGGCCAAGAACAAAAGTCGAAAAATAAGGTAAAGCAGTAGAAAAAGAACGGATTCGTAGAGGTACGGATGATATTGGGGATAAAAAATTATTTTAGCATTTAAGGCAGTAGGATGGGGCAAAACGGATGAGCACTGGGGAGAAGGGGACGGGGAAGAAAGAACGTGGCAGACGTTATTACCGGGCCTCTGTTAAGTCTTTGGATGGCATTTTCAGTGGAGGAGAATAAAGGAAAAAGGAAAGGGAGATCGGGTTGGCGAAAAAGAGAAAGAGAGGGCGTGAGAGGGAGAGAAGAAACGTGGCGAGGTATAGACGTTACCTCTTCTTGAAGTGACGAGGAGAAGAGAAGGAGGTTCTACAAGGAGGTGGAAGAGGAACAACACGTGACCAATGACTTATATAAAGGTGGAGAACGACAGGGCGCAAACACAGAGTTCTCTCTGCGCGGTGGAGCCTGTGCACGCAAATTGTGATAATAGTTTTTTTTTCCCTCTTAAATAAATAATCAAATTTTGTTACCGCCACTCGGGAGAGAAGAGTAATCCGATCTCTGTACCACGCGGGACACACGCATTCGTAACCATGAGGACGTACTACGTGATAGCTGCCATTCTGATCGCCGGTACGTACCCGAAATAAACGCGAGATACGAGCAGGAGGATATAAGAGGGTGGAGAATAGAGAAAATGGAAATGTTATCGAGGAGAAAGAAACGGGGGAGGAAAGTGTTACTCGAGGACGATCACGATCATTTTATCGGAAGTGGAGGACCTAAGTGTGTGACATATGCCTGTGGATCGGGAAGAGAGTGCACTCTTCTTTCGTCGCGATTGTCACGATAAACACGATACTTGTCGTTTCACGAAACGAATAAACGAAATGGTCGGAAAAGCCTGTGTACGAAATCGTTAATTCAATGTTTTACGAGCATCGTTAACATATTTCTTTGAACCCGGTATCTTGTTAACGTAAATCTTGAAATTTGTACACGATCGGTATATTAACATAGATTTATTCATTTTCGATGAATTTCTCTCGAACAGAAAGTTTATTCCTCGTGTGTTTAATATTGGAATTTTATCGATGCTTGAAAAGTGTTTTATCTGTAATTTCATCTGTAAATTGGAGTACTGTATCCATCTTACCATATTTTTTAACAGAATATCTACCATAAAGAATATAAAGCAGGTCGATTTAATATGCGATTGATAACCAGGAAGAAACCTACTTACAAATCTTTAAATACCCCCAGTAACTCTAATTTCTACGTCTGACCAGTACAAGCTACCAGTACAACCAATATCGCGTATCAAAATATTCCCGTTAACACCGCGTACTAGTAAAATATCTAGAAACTTCTCTGCATTTCCCTTTACTCTATCGCTCTTCGCGTACGATCGTAGATCGGAGAATACCCACTGTACAAACGACGTGCCAACAATTTGAAAATAGTTATCGAAGACGGTTATTATCGACTTTCTCGGTGTTCCAAACGAAACATACCGTTGAAACGAGATCGAAAGGCGTGTTCAATTTCCGTGCAAAGAGAAACCTTCTCGACACGCGTTTCCATTCTTTTTTCCTCCCCTTCCCTGGGTTCCTCTGACTGCAACAGGATAACCTTGGCCCAGATCTTGACCCTTCTTTTTATCATCCACTACCATCGCGATCGAGCACAAAAATTCACTCTTGGGGGCCAAAGAGCTAAAAAGTTTATAAAACGACCAACGTGCATACGTTCTACGGCCAACGATATCGTGAGCGGTTCCGATTACGGGGCTACTTTGTCGGATTCGAGACGCGACTTTTGATAGCCGGATCGGTCCCGAGAAAAATGAAAGTGAACATGCAACGCACACGAGATCGAGAGGGTCGCGAGCTTGTAAGTATAGGCGAAATTACAGAGGACGAAAAGTGTATGCGTGTACGTGAGAGAGAGAGAGAGAGAGAGAGAGAGAGAGAGAGAGAGAGAGAGAGAGAGAGAGAGAGAGAGAGAGAGAGAGAGAGAGAGAGAGAGAGAGAGAGAGAGAGAGAGAGAGAGAGAGAGAGAGAGAGAGAGAGAGAGAGAGAGAGAGAGAGAGAGAGAGAGAGAGAGAGAGAGAGAGAGAGAGAGAGAGAGAGAGAGAGAGAGAGAGAGAGAGAGAGAGAGAGAGAGAGAGAGAGAGAGAGAGAGAGAGAGAGAGAGAGAGAGAGAGAGAGAGAGAGAGAGAGAGAGAGAGAGAGAGAGAGAGAGAGAGAGAGAGAGAGAGAGAGAGAGAGAGAGAGAGAGAGAGAGAGAGAGAGAGAGAGAGAGAGAGAGAGAGAGAGAGAGAGAGAGAGAGAGAGAGAGAGAGAGAGAGAGAGAGAGAGAGAGAGAGAGAGAGAGAGAGAGAGAGAGAGAGAGAGAGAGAGAGAGAGAGAGAGAGAGAGAGAGAGAGAGAGAGAGAGAGAGAGAGAGAGAGAGAGAGAGAGAGAGAGAGAGAGAGAGAGAGAGCACACACATACGAAAGGGGAACGTGTAGAGGAGAATCGAGTGAACGGGATGCTGGGAGGGCCCAGTCACGAGTCGTGTTGGTGTTGCGGCTGCTGCTGGGTCTGGCTCTAGACCCCAAAGTGAAAGCGCCTGGCGAAAGTCACTTTGTGTCCTTACATAAGACGTTTAGGTTATTCAGACATCATATGCCACGAGAAAAGAACAACAGATTATTAGGGGTAATTTCTAGCCTGAGGACAATACGCGACAAAAAGGCGGCATTACCATCGATAATAAATACCTGAAACGGTGTCGACGATCTATACACATTATCGTCTCCCTGCCATGCTTTTCCCTCTTGAAACGCGATTAGAAATGTGAAGGGAGGGGCGCAGGGAAGGTATAGAGCTAGATGAAGGAAGTGGAAGAAGATGCTCGCAACGATGGGGATTAGCGTCTTGCGGTCGACGATCAATTTTATTGTTTAATCTTCTCTCGAAAGCAATATCCAGCAAACGGTAAAATTGAACGCGATTACCACGATCCCTGGCACGATTAAAGCGTTATATCGGGTGTAACCGCAAAACACATTTTTCTCAACGGATCATTCCCGTCTTGAAAACTTTAGCTACGATTAGACGATTTCAACGCAGAAATATCCAATTTAGGATTATTTAAAGGAATAAATAGTTGGTTTATAGTTGTACTATAACCATCGACGCAATTGAAAGTTGACTCCGGTAATTGGCTTGGTATTTCGAATTACAGCGACTGCCTTTAACTTGACTGACATTTGCTCGTTGTTAGTTTTACTACTTGAACAACCTTCTTTACGATTGCTTCAAAAATTAATCGATATTTCTACATTCGCCGCTATATAGGTATAGTAAAACACGACTTTCCTAAACCATTCCTAATGCAAGGTCGAGTAATACAAGGAACGACAAGAATTTCCTTGTTTGTTTCGCTATTACAGCGACATTCCTTGCGACTGCTCTCTATATAAAAAACGAGCGAAATTTTCACATTGATTAGATTATCCTCTCTACTTTTCTCCGATTTCACGTTAATAATAATAATACATTTTTTCAACTGCAGGCACAACCGCCCAAGAATCGTTCAAATGCCCAGACGATTTTGGTTTCTATCCTCATCATATATCCTGCGACAAATATTGGAAATGCGATAACAACGTCGCGGAATTGAAAACTTGCGGCAACGGACTCGCCTTCGACGCAAGCGACAGCAAGTTCCTCACTGAAAATTGCGACTACCTCCACAACGTAGATTGCGGAGACAGGACACAGCTCGAACCAGCGATTAGCACGCCGCATTGTCCTCGCCTCTACGGTATCTTCGCCGACGAAAAGAAATGCGACGTATTCTGGAATTGCTGGAACGGAGAGGCTTCCAGATACCAGTGCAGTCCTGGACTCGCTTACGACCGTGAAGCCAGAGTCTGTATGTGGGCCGATCAAGTACCTGAATGCAAGAACGAAGGTATGTTCCGATACTTCTTTACGTGATCCTACATCGAACACTCCTTTTTTCGTCGTTTAAATTGCCTTTATAAGGATATCTTTCTTGTTGTCAATTTGGTTTGACCCTATTCAGACTTTTTGGTGATTTTGAGTTAACTGAATTCCAGAAAAACACCAAGGAAATCCTTTTTCATGGATTGATATGTTTTTAATCGTCGTATAATTTTCCTGTCCTTCGATTTTAACATCTTCCATAAAGAAACTTTATAAATTATTAGAATCTGTACTCTCTTCGAACTAATACAAATACGTTGCAAGACTTTCACTGAAAATCAATTAACTATCGACGATTCTCGTTTCTCCTTGAAACGATATTATATTATTCGTTGGTTGCGTTGCTCATCGTTCGATACGTGCAGTGATACCTGGCGATTTATTCCCACGCGCATCCTGTATTTCCTTGCGCGGTATCCTCTTAATTCGCGTGGCACGATTCAAAGTCGTAGCCTTATTTCGCCATTCACCGGCTTCTTCCACTTGGCCCTTGGTGGTGTTTCATGGCCTGTACGATCGCGAACCAAGTAGCTATGGCGACGCGACACCTTTCTCTCTTCCATCACATCATACTCTATGCGTTTATCGCGTTACACAGAGGTCGCAGGAGGTTTCACGTGTCCGGCCGCGGGCGAAGTGAGCGGAGCATCCGGCAGCTTCAGCAGACACGCCCATCCTGAGGACTGCAGAAAATATTACATATGTCTGGAAGGTATCGCTAGGGAATACGGTTGCCCGATCGGAACTGTCTTCAAGATCGGCGACGCCGATGGCAGCGGTGCCTGCGAAGACCCCGAAGACGTCCCTGGATGGTAAGTCAATTTTCCCCTTTTATTGTAATTATCTCTTGTATAATTATTTCTTTTATTATAATTAGACTGCGACTGTTTACACATTTCTGAGAGATTTAAAAGAGGTTCACAAATTTACGTGAATGCAGTTAATATACAAAAATATATAAAATATCTCATTTAAATTACTCGATATAATATTTAATAGGTGAAATAAATTCCTACTGAGATTTCATTTCATAAAAATATGAATTTGCATAAATATCCGCAGTCTAATTATAGTGTAGTTCACCGTTTAACGTTAATAACTTCATTTGTTAATCTTTCATCTTTCTAAATCGTTTTAATCGATTAATTTGTTTGGGAATGAAATCGGAAGAACAATCTTTGTTTTTCGATTTTTCAACTCTGTAATTTGATTTAGTTGATATTAAACGGAAGCCAAAAACAAAAGTAGGCAATTTCCATTTTCAATTCTATGATAAATTGCTTGAGTACTTTCCAAATACGTTAGGGACCTTGCGACAAAGTTACAGGAAGGAATTTGTGGTGCTATGAAACACGTTATTGGAATAAGAGAAAATGCATTCCTGAACATAGTATATTCAAATGTCTGCACGAATAGATTGTCATTAACAAAGTTTCCTTCGCTTACAACAACGAAAAAAATGTCCTTGTTTTTACAAGTAGATCGTAAATTTCCTTGTATACTTTTTGTCGCCCCAAGCTTTGAGTAATAGCGTTAAAAAGAGTTAAGAAGGGAGACTGTCACGTAAATTTAAACAGATCAGGAAGCTTTGCGACTAGGTGTTACGTAAAGGCAAATTCTGGATAAACCAGATAGACCCACGGTGATTATAGTCTTTAAAACTTAGCCGCATGGTTAAAAGTTCGTAAGATATTTCACCTTTTTCGAGTGACGTAATTAAACGGATATTCACGGTACACCTTGCTCTCATAACGGGTAGATAGGTTTTGCGTAACAGCCATCCAAATGTTGGTAACATAATATTTATATAATCGTTCTTGGGGACAGGAATAACGTGTGTGAAAGCCATATAATCGAAACGTGTTAAAGGTATAAGTAGATGTTAATTTGCTCGTTGAAAAACAAGTAAACATTAGTGAAGATAGTAAAGGCGACGGTCTTGTATCATTCATGAACATACAAAACATAAGGTACCCAGTAAATACTTTTATGTACTATTTTGTTTGTATTACCTTCTCTTTTAATTACCCCGATGAATACTACGAAACATTTTGAATGAAACGTACGTTTCGATGATGGACGAATATTATCAGGGTAACAATAAATATCGTTAATTAACAACAGTTTCTAACATATGTAATTAATTAATATAATATCTACAATTTGTAATGGTATCGTTCTATTGAAATTACTTGATGTACTTTGTCGGGAAATGTAATGCTATAAATACCCATTACGGAACCTTTCCATACCTGAACGGATAATATACATATAAATGACGCTCAAAAGTATTCGTTCGATATCGTATTCGTAACACACATTTTCGGGAACGGGCTATACAACGCGTCTTCTAAGCACGCACGCACCGCGTACTAAACAGATCCGGTCGCGTAATCACTCCTTCTCACGTACACGTGATTAACTGTAAAAAAAAAGACACGAGGCTGCACGCGAGGTAGCACGTCATGCATGTCCTAACTCCCGGATTTTTCCCGGTGTTCTGCTTCACAGTGAGGATTACTACGGTGACCTGGATCTAAAGAGCATCAGGAAGAGCGAGCTGCTTGCCGGAATTCAAAATTCAGGCGAGACCAGGAAGCCTCCTCAAGGCAAACCAAGGCCCCCATCGGCACCTGCGAGGCCCAACGCACCCCTTCAAGAATAATTTCTAATCTATCTCCCCTCTCTTGATTCCCCCATCTGGTTCCTCTCATCTTCTTTCCTCTCCTCTCCTCTCCTCCTTTCTTCACCTCTTTCACGTTTCACCATTCTTCAAATACCCTTACCAGAACTCTCCTTCGCCTACTTTTCTATTACACCACACATATGCAGAAACAATGATACACGCGTATACAGACATAAACACACCTAGCCGAGCAGAACAATCTCGAACGAACGATCCTGATGTTCGATATTTCGAAATATATATAATAGCGCCAGGAGCCAAAAGTGTTAATCGGTTACGTTCGTTTCTTGCGTTCCCATTCGAGCCAAATTTTTCTACATACGTACGACCGACCTCTGTATATCCGGTTATAGCTTCGTATTCGATGATTTGACTCGGATCCCGGAGGAATTGCACGATTAGAAATCCGTGAGATGTTTCTTCCGAGGACTGAGGAGTAGCGAGGAGAGTAAATGTCAAATTCCTGCACTCGCGTTGACGTTCATCCGTGTGCCTCGATGCCGACGCGATGGCAACGCGCGATTAGCTAGTAATTCTCCACGCGTTGCTTTTAAGAAACGTTCAACCGAACAATATTATTGCCAATATCATTGTTGATATTTAAGGTTCTCAACATTGTATTCACAGTATATATTGATCGTCTAGAGGATCTCTTCCGCACGATAACGTCAAGAACCTCAAATATTGACAATAATATTGACGATATACTGATCGTCTGAATGCTCCTTTACAGTTCTTGTTCTCGGTCGCGTAATTATTTAAACAAGGAATTGCATCGGGTAAAATGGTGGAAATGATTAAAGGACTGATCTTACCTCCATCAACGCGTGGAAAAGTCTATCTATCCTCGATGTTTGCCCATCTTCGTTCCGCATCAGGCACTTCGATGATCAAAATTGAGACGCGTATTCTATATATTGAAATTCGAATTGATAATAATTCGAGTGACAATCGTATCGTCTCATCGATAACTTCTATCATTCTTTCTTGCCTCTTATCATCATTTAGCCACTTTGTTTCTCCTTCGTATTTGCTGTTCACACCCCCTTCGCTATCGTAAGACATACGATTTAAAACGGAAACGGCGGCAAGCTCGTTAATCACGATCTGTGTATCGTCTAAATCGCAACATGTTCACTGAATCTGGTTCTGAGAAACGGAAATTCGATGAAAAAGTTCAGTGGATGAGGAGTTCTTTTTTCGAAATTTTCTCAATTCGAACTTACCTCCACACACTCTTGGCCTCGGTCAAGTATGCTTGCGTAAGCTAGACTCGTCCGTATATTTTTAAGTAATGTGAAAAATTCGTAAAATAAAAGGAACAAAAATTCGTAAAAAAAAAGTGGTTTATGTGCTTCTCAAAACCCTAATCTCTCATCCTATCACGTAAACGTTCTTCGTGTTTGCTTGTTTTTTTGGAAATTTATTGTTGTAATTCTAACTCTTGCATGTTTGTTAAAACTATAACAAATTTCATATGGTGAATTTTGTGAATGTATTAAACACTACAAACACTTTATCGTAATTACCTAATGCACTAAATATATTTATGATGCATCTATGGAAAGATATAATTCATTGATATATAATCGAAGATGTGAAATTCAATATTCTGCAACAAATCATATTGTAAGTCACTTAACGTATTAATTTCTCCCTTTTTTATAATTTTTTTTCTCTATTAAACCATATAAAGGGTATTTTTATAACTTCAAGTATGCATTTAAGTATACTTATAAATAATAAATTTCATAGCGAAGACTACTATGGCGATGTGGATCTGAAGGCATTGCGGAAATTGGGATACAAGAAAAAGTGACAGGACGACAAACGCGCAAAATCCAAATAATTTTAATCAACATTTAGAACTAATCAGAAGATTTTGGAATTCGTAGAAATCGATTAATTTCCTGTATCTTCTGGTCAATTAAAATAATGAAGAATCGCATGACATGTATTTCGCTTAAAATCATTCGCATCATCATTTATGTATATCTGTTGATGTTACAATACATAACTGTAATATACGTTGCTATGTAAATAAATTACTATTATTAAAAAATATTTTGTATGTTACATTATCATATATGTAATTTTATATAAAGTGCGAGAAGCAAAACACAAATATTTCACATCGTTCGGTGTCTGTCATTGCATCAACAAATTTTTTACAGCAAAGATATATTAAAAAATTTACTAAACACATAAACATATAAATATATACTAAAAGGTCAGCCGTATGTTTACAAATTATACCGTGCAGTTTTAATCTGGTTGGATTATAACTGATGTCGAGATGAATTCATCGCCCTATAAGTATAGTACATTATAATCTTGAAGTGATCTTGAACTTAAAAATTTAAGTTCGATTCTATCATACCAATAAATTTCAACATTGAAATAATATTGTAACGCCTCGTGCGAGAAAATGCGAGAAAATTGTAAAATATTATTTATGAAATGAAATTTACAAAGTATTCATAAAGTACTAATAAAATATTTACATTAAATTATCTAATTTTATGTTTAATCTTACCTTATCTTCATTTTATATCTTGTCTTATAAGCTATAACGTATGTTTCCGTTGAAATAAAGTATTTATACGTAGGTATATATTTACATACGTTACTAGTCTATGTTGATCTTAAGTGTTATTTAAATTATGTAGTTATATATTATAGAACATATAATAAATTATATCTATACGTGGTTATTTTGAAATATTAATTAAGTACGTCAAACTGTGAAGTAAAAATAGTGTTAACAATGTATAAATATTATAGTGTAGTATTTTTATAGCATTTATGAAACGAAATAATATAATTTCTTTTGTCAATTTTGTTAACTAGATAAAATATTGCACTCATTTTCATGCTGTAAAAAGGTGAGGATTAATTGCATCTGTCAAAAATAAGAGATCAGCCAAAACAATTACATACGAAAATCTTAACCTCAAACCTTCGAAAAAAAATCAATTCTTTTTAAAAGATTAAGTATTACATATTTATAATTCTAATTTTGTTATACGCACACGTACACATTCCTACTTTATATTTTAAATTTATCTAAAAGCAATTATATAAAATTATATGAATAAGCCTAAATCAATGACTTGATTTAATAATGGAAGCAAAGGCATATGATTTAGAAAAACAGCAGGTATTACTTACAAATAACGATCATGTAAATAATTTATTTAATAAACATTTTTCTATTGTAAACAATGAATGCTATACACTGCCTGAACCAACAACAATGTTTAAAGATTGCCCATGGACAATCGATGAATTACAAGAGATAAAAAATGAATTGAATGCTACAAAGAATTGTTTAAATAATTATGATATTGATCAATGGCAATTACATACAAGAGAAAGAAACAGTGCACAAAAGGTTATCATGCAATTGAGAACCCATATTCAACCAGAACTTTTAACTCAAGCATGGTGTAAATTCTATGAAATAGTATCGTCATTTCCTTTAATACCAGTGGATTACATTCGTGCAAATGATACGTACTTTAGATCTATCCATTTATGCGAAGCACCTGGAGCTTTTATTACATCTTTAAATCATTGGTTAAAAACAAATGTTCCTGATATTAAATGGGACTGGCTTGCTATGACCTTAAATCCATATTACGAGGGTAATTCAGCATCTATAATGATTGATGATGATAGATTCATAAGACATACATTAGATCATTGGTTTTTTGGAGAAGATAATACTGGAAATCTTTTGAATTTAAAGAACTTAAATAAACTTGTAGAATTATCAGAATCACATTGTAATATATTCTTAATTACTGCTGACGGTAGTGTGGACTGTACAGATGTTCCAGCAGAACAAGAAAATGTTCTATTACATTTGCATTTTTGTGAAACTGTAGCTGCCTTACAATTATTATCTACTGGAGGCAGTTTTTTATTAAAAATTTTTACTATTTTCGAGTGTAATACAGTTTGCCTGATTTACCTATTATCTTGTTGTTTTACTAATGTCAGTATAACAAAGCCAGCAACGAGCAAAGAAGGAAATTCAGAAATGTATGTTGTATGTACAAACTTTAAGGGACCAACATTTATCTCACCTTATTTAGAAAAACTCAGAGAACATTACGAATATGGTCCTAAACAAGCAATTTTTAATAAATGTGATATTCCATGTACATTTATGGAAAGAATTATACTATGCAGTGAATTTTTTAAATTTCGACAATGCCTAGTCATAGCAAATAATATTATTTCATTTAACTCTGATAATTCTGAAATGTTACAAAACATAAAACAAATTCAATGTATGGTTGCTGACAGATATATAAAAATGTATAACATAAAAAAATTAGAAATAGGGCAAATCATAGGAAATGCTATTATATCGTCTAATTATATCAGCACCAATCAACATAAAAAATCATTACAAGGGTCATACAATGAACGTTGTGAAAAACAACATTTGGCACCTATAGGTCGAATAGAAAGTTTTTGCAATGATTTTAATAAAATTGAGATCCATGTATCATCTGATGAAATCATAAATGTAAGCTGCTTTTTATCATTTCTTAGTACATTATACTTTCTGAATATAAATTTTTTTCATAATATAAAACTCTTATTTCTTATAGTACAACTTTACTGAGTTCCCAGAGAAATTACAAATTCGTTCTGGAAAAGTATTTCATAAAATAGGTAGTTCTAAATTTTGTAACAGAATTGCTTTAAAAATAAAAAATGGTGTTGATGATATTCTTATTAAAATGAATTTCAAGATACAATTTCCTTCTCTAGAAAGTATAGAAAAAGTAAAAAATGAAATGCTTTGTGAACCAAGACATGAAGTATTAATTTTTCAATATACGGATATTTATGATAGCCACAAAATAATCACAGAAATATACAATACATTACAAAAACTTGACATTGGAGCAACATTAGTTTTATTTGGCTATTCATTGCTTACTCATCTTAGTATTGAACTGCTTTATCTTATAAGTTATGCTTTCAAATCATTGAAAGTTACAGTTTGTGACGATATAGGATTGAAAATCACACTATATCATTATAATTATAATCTTAAAGTATTACAATTCTTAAGTGAAATTAATGCTGCTTCTCTTGAAGCTCAAAAACAAGAGAAAGCTATCTTGGAAATAATTTCTTCATCAGCATTCTATGAAGGTAAAACAAACTATATTAATGTATCCCAACTATAGTCTTACAATATTATATTTCATATTATTTGCATTTCTAGGATGTAATTTGTGCTTCTCAGCAGAGCACCTTAATCATTGGATACTAAAAACATATTTTAATTACATATTACATACATTAAAAAAAGATACAAATTGAAACAGCATTTCATAAAGTCAACATATTCCACAAAATACCAAAGTTGTATCAAATTTTTTATGTAATAAAATATGAACATATATCTGCTTATAGTGTATGCTTCCTTTCCATAGCCATAATATAAGATTTGAAAATTAATTTGATATTACATAGTGATGAACCTATATAAATATGAAGTGTGAATATAACAAATTTATAATTATGTATAAATTTTAATTTTAATTTCTAAATATATTATTTAAAACAACAATCAGATTCAAAATGAAAATCCGTGGTTGCCTCTTTTTAAAAAAATGTTATATAGTAATATATTTATTAAACATAGTTTTATTTTTTACGATACAACTTTTTAGATCAGTACAAGTGTTTACTATGAAATTTGGTGAAATCTACAATTATGTTCGTTTATTTTCAACTCAACATATTGTACCAAAAGTGTGTATTATTGGTGCAGGGCCAGCAGGATTTTATGCTGCACAACAGTTATTAAAGGTATGTATAACATTCAATATATTAGAATAATATTGTAATGATATAATGTTGATACAGACAAACGCTAATGTAAGAGTGGATATATTAGAGAAGTTACCAGTACCATATGGTCTAGTACGTTTTGGTGTAGCACCAGATCATCCAGAAGTGAAGAATGTTATTCATACTTTTGAGAAAACTGCATCTAACCCACGTTTTCAATTTATAGGAAATGTCAATGTAGGAAAAGATGTTACTATAAAGGAATTGCAAGAAATTTATCATGCAGTTTTATTAGTATGTATAATAAAAATGCAATTATCCTTATTTAACTTAATAGTAATATTAACAATTACTTGCTTATATTTTAGACATATGGTGCAGAAGAGGATAAACGATTGAATATACCTGGGGAAAATTTAAATAATATAGTATCGGGACGACGATTTGTTGGTTGGTATAATGGAGTACCAGCAGATAGTAATTTAAATATTAATTTAAATGTAGAAGAAGCTGTTGTGTTGGGACAAGGTAATGTTGCTATAGATATTGCAAGAATTTTGCTAACATCAGTAGATAAATTAAAGGTATGTTTTAAGTTTTTCATAAAATGTATTTTATAATATATTTTTAATTTATTTATAAGTCTGCCTTTTTAGAATACTGATATAACATCATTTGCATTGGAAAAATTATCACAAAGTAAAATACGTAAAGTATCATTAATAGGAAGAAGAGGTCCATTACAAGCAGCATTTACAATTGCAGAACTCAGGGAAATATTAAAATTAGATGGCTGTAGGAGTTATTGGCGTGCAGATGATTTTATAAATGTAAAACAAGTAATTAACACTTTAGCAAGACCACGGAAAAGATTAACTGAACTCATGGTAGAATATTTAGAAAAAACATCCTTAAATACAGGAACAATGGCAAAAGAATTATATCCAATATTTTTAAGAAGTCCCATAGAATTTTTAGGTTCGGATAGTATACATAGTATTAAACTATCAATAAATAAACTTGAAGGTAATGACATACGAGCACAATTTGCTGTACCTACTGGATTATTCGAAGAAATTGAATGTGGTATAGCATTTCGTAGCATTGGTTATAAGTCTATTCAAATAGATGCATCAATACCATTTGACACAGAAATTGGTCGTATTAAAAATATAGCAGGTAAAGTTCAAGATAAACTTTATACTGCAGGTTGGGCTGGAACAGGTCCTGTAGGAGTTATATTATCAACAATGACAAATGCATTTCAAATTGGTATGTTAATGAATAAAGAATTATCAATTACAGAAAATAAACCAGGTTTCATAGGTTTATCTAAAATACTGGAGCAAAAAGGAATACCCATAGTTTTATATAATGATTGGAAAAAAATTGATAAAGTAGAATGTGAAAGAGGAAAAACATTAGGGAAGCCAAGGGAAAAGATAGTTGATATAAATGAAATGTTAGAGATTGCCTTAAGATAATAAATGTAACAAATGTATGACAATTGTTTACAAAGAAAAAAACTTCTTTTAGTTTTTAATAATTTTCAATATGCTTACTTATTAATTTTATTCCATTTTTTGAATTTCAATTTTACTTTAATAAAAAAGCTTTAGATTAAAGATTTTGTACCTATAAATATAATCATATAGTATTATTTTAATTGTAAGCAATTCATTATAATAACTTAATTATTTATACTATAAATATATTTTTACAAACATATTTCAAATAAATAAATTTTTGATGTTTTAAATATTTTATTTAGTTATATAATATAAATGTAAACCACATGCATTATTTAATATAAATCAAAATTATGTTGGTTACATACAAGCTGAATTTAATCACTTAAATATTTGATTTATTTATTATTAAATGTAAAATCCCCTGAGGATAAAGTTACAATATTTCCAGAGCCACATGCAACAATAGAAATTAGTATTTTTCATGATCATTTCTTTCATGAAATTTCAGTCTCCATAATTTTCTTAAATAAATATTTATTTGCGATATATTAATAAGTATACCATTCCCCTCATTTAATCTGGAAATATTTGCGTCTGAAATATACATATATAATGTTTAATCATGCTTAATCAACAGGTGATAAAATTAAACAATATAAATTTTTCTGTTCCTAGGCAAAATTGTTTAACTTCTGAGAGCTCAAATGAAAGTTTATTAACAGAAATGAATACGAAGACCGCTGATAAACATTGGAGAAATTCAGTCAAATTTTATACGCTCCACAAATTACCGCTTCTGGCGGTTAAAATGCCGAACTATACGCACATTTCTTCCATTGTTTTGAAAGAAAAAGCAAAATATACATTCGTTCATAGTGTTGGTACCGGAGCATAGAGCATAGAGCATAGAGTGTATAGAGGTATCCGAAAGCAGACAGTATGGGATTGGATAGTATAATAGAACGAATAACTAACAAGATTTTTAAATTACTTTAAAGTATTCTGATTTATTGAAACTCTAGCGGTGAAATGATGGAACTAATCTCTTTATAATGAAATTAAAAAATATAATCACGGTTTACAATGCGAATTCTGAGCCGCTCAGGATCTAATTAAAGCTTTAACTCTGAGAAATATTCTTTGTATAACATTATTCTCCTTTCTTACATACTTAATTAATTATATGTAATGAAGGCAAAGCGTCCTATTTCGTGCATAGTGATGCCATCTACGTCAAGATAAGTCAATGGCACTAACAGCAAGCAAAAATTTTAACTGATAAAAGTGATAGATGGCATCACAATGCCCTTCCTGTTTTTTATTTAAAATTTTATAAACAGTAATTTTAAAAAATATATATTTATTTTATACTAGATTCAACACAAAAAACACATTAATTATCCTGTGTCGTGTCTTTTTTTGCAAAAGAGGAATAAAAACTATTGCTTCAAATTCGAAAATTCTGTACTGGAAGACACTTTGTTACGTTGATGACAAGTTTAAAAACTTCGTATTAAGTAATAAGTTACGATATTAATAAAAAATTATTAATACAAAGCAAAATCTGTGTTGCCGTAATACATATCTATGCATAGAGTTCTAAATGGGGAATAGATTAACCTATACTATAAAAATAATAAATTTAAGAAAACTCGCAATATAAAATGTTTGATTATTGTTATGTAGTTTAGTATTATCAAATATAATCACAAAATGAATTTACGAGAACCAAAGAAAAAACGACGTGTGAAATTAACAGAACAATTACCACTTCCTATTGTGATAGGTAATCAGGATGAATGGACTACATATACTGCTCATCTCACCGATTTAGGATCTTGTATAATTGATCCAAATGAAATTGTTGCAATACATTCTATGGTAATCATCATCTACAAATAAATATCTATACATGTAACCATATAAATTTCCATTTCCTATATTTAATATTATTATCCATATAGGGCTTTTTTGGAAAAGGTTCTTTGTCACGTGGCTTTCCTTCATTTGGCAAAACACAATATGGAGCTCCTCCAATTATAAGAAACAGACAATGGCTTCGTAGACAGGAATGGTTAAAACAATTTAATGAACTTAGCATGGAACCTAATAGCACACAAACAAATCCAGAAGAAAACAAGTGTGAAATTATTATTATGAACAGTTATTCTACAAGTCCTAATGACGATGATGTTGAATTATTGTCAATGAAAATCAGTCCAAAACAAAATACTCCAGATATAATTGAAATAGATACAAACTCTGCTCATTTAGATGAAAAACACAAAAAAAATCAACAAACTGATGAAGAGTTAGAAGTAGATGGTACAATTTCAAATTCCACAAAAGAGGATGATGCATTGATTATTATAGAAAACAAATCTAACAAACAGTGTAACAATATTGATAATAATCAAAGAGGATCCATTGAAAATGAAGAGAAGTCTCCTTCAAGTTTTAGTTTAAAAGAAAATGATATATGTTTTACTGAAAATAATTTAGATGTTCAAAACAAATTACTTGTCTTACCAGATAGTGACTCAGAAACTGAAAATTATTTACAAAAAATTAAACCTAAAATTGAATGTGAAAGTTTTCCTATTCAAGAAACTCTTCATCTTACATTTGAAGAAACATTTTTTCTTTTGTATGGTTTAGGTTGTTTAAATTTAATAGACTTTGATGGTAATTTATTAGATATTGATAGTGCATGGCATATTTTCTGCAAAACTGATAAAAATTTTATATCAAAGTATGTTGTATATCATTACTTTCGAAGCAAAGGGTGGGTAGTAAAACCTGGACTTAAATATGGTGGAGATTTTTGTAAGTACTGTACTCTTTTTATTATTAGTTATAAATTTTGAATAATTCGTCAAATAGATCTTATGACATGAGTATTTTTTAATATTTTAGTATTATATAAACAAGGACCACCATTTTATCATGCATCTTACATTGTAATAATAGACACTTTGGATAGTGATACCTTAATCACAGATCAAGATAAACGTATGCATAAATTAACATGGAATAGTTTATTAGGACTGGAAAGATTATCAGAAACTACTGCAAAGGTAATTCAGTAACAATATTTTATATATGTTTATTTTAATATCATTGTAAATTTAACACATTTTATATTCTATATTCTATTTTTAATATAGGAAATATTATTTGCACAAGTTTTGTGGCCATCTTCAGCTTTGCAAACATCTGATTCATTAAATGTGGATCTGCTTTCTGAATTTTCTGTGAGAGAATTATTGTGGCGAAGATGGAATCCTAAACATAAAGATATAGAAGAGGAAGATGATGATTCATATTGATTTGATATTTAACATGTTTATTATTGTTGTAAATGTATACATGTATAAATCTAGAACCATTGTTTTTCTATATATTTATGCTTAATTGTTATTTCTTTTTAAGCAAAACAATTCATATTTTGATCAAATAAAGATAATAATGCTACTATATATATATATATATATATATATATATATATATATATATATATATATATATATATATATATATATATATATATATATATATATATATATATATATATATATATATATATATATATATATATATATATATATATATATATATATATATATATATATATATATATATATATATATATATATATATATATATATATATATATATATATATATATATATATATATATATATATATATATATATATATATATATATATATATATATATATATATATATATATATATATATATATATATATATATATATATATATATATATATATATATATATATATATATATATATATATATATATATATATATATATATATATATATATATATATATATATATATATATATATATATATATATATATATATATATATATATATATATATATATATATATATATATATATATATATATATATATATATATATATATATATATATATATATATATATATATATATATATATATATATATATATGTACATTGCTTGGAACTCATATTATGTTTAACTTATGTTGATGATTGGTATCTGCTGCTTTTTAATCTTTTAGCAATACCAGTTCTCCGGTATTCACTTCTTTCATCTAAATATTCTTGTGTACATTCTGCTTTAAAATCTGGATCATTATACCATTGTGATAAACAGTCTTTTAATGCAGCATTTTCCTTTTGACACTGGAAAGTCATAAGAACACTAGCATTTTTACAGCATTCTGAAAACCCTACAATTTAAATATAGGAACAATAGTACATGTCGAAAAATACATATAATAATTAACAAAAAAAATTAATTATTACGTTCAACTTCCGCAACACATTTTTCGGTTTTTGCTTTATCTCGCATTCTTTGTGGTATAAGAACGTCTTTTTCTACCTTTCTTAAATGTTTATCATCAGGATCTCCTGAAAAACATGTTTGTATTAAATGCATCGATATGCACCTGAAATGAATATAATAATTCAGAAAATATATTCATTTTTATCAAATTTTTATTTTAATAGGAGTATAAAAAACTAAACGTATAACCTTATCTGTTTATACGTGGAATTAAAAGTTATATATATTTATTTTTATACTAATCACTACTAATTTTAGCAATTTAAAATTTACCTAAATTAAGCGGCCCTCCTCCATATTTAGCACGAGGTGCGGTTTGAACGTCAGTCATTATTGTTGAATTCAAAATATTACCATTAACATCTATGAACAATACTACATAAGTATAAATGCTAGTTCCTCCAGCAGACTGCGCTCATGAGTGTGCAGATTTGAGAGTTGTCAATGCATTGGTTCATAAAAGGAATGTTTGCTTAATACTACGGATGATTTATAAATCGTACTATTTTTAATCAAAAATATAATATAATAAGTAAGTAAATAAACGTAATATTGTATAACCTAAATAAATGTAATTCTTCTTGGATATATTGTTAACAAAAGTTAACCTCATTAATAATTGGTTTGTGTTAGATTTTATAGCCAATTTAATGATTAGAATCTTATATATTTCGAATTCCAAATTAATTATTATACAATGTTTTTAGAGTTGTTCGAAAAATACAAAATAGATAGTCATGGATCGATTATTGAGACTAGGAGGTGCTATGCCAGGTCTTAGCCAAGGACCTCCACCGTCAGATGCTCCAGTTGTTGATACTGCAGAGCAGGTAGAATTTACTCAATCATTAAAATTATTCAATTTTTTACTTTGATTGCTAATTTTATTGACAATTTTTATTTCAATCACGATAAGATATTTTATAATTATGACTTCTTGCTTTTTAAGTTATCTCGACAAGAAATTATAGACCATAAAAATATATCATATCGATACATTTGTTTCAAAAGTTCATGTGTGTAATGCCAGGTTAATAGCATATTTTGTATTTGTTAATGTATCACTTTTGTTATGTTATTATTGTTAGGTGTACATATCGTCATTAGCCCTTTTAAAAATGCTTAAGCATGGACGGGCTGGTGTACCTATGGAAGTAATGGGTTTAATGCTTGGTGAATTTGTTGATGATTACACTGTACGTGTTATTGATGTATTTGCTATGCCTCAAACAGGAACAGTAAGAATCCAAATTTTGTATAATATTTTGTTAAAATACATGTTGAAATTATATTTTTCTAACATTTAATTTAATATTATCATGTTATTTATATTAGGGAGTCAGTGTGGAAGCAGTTGACCCAGTATTTCAAGCAAAAATGTTGGACATGCTGAAACAAACTGGTCGGCCAGAGATGGTAGTAGGATGGTATCATTCACATCCAGGATTTGGATGCTGGCTCTCTGGTGTAGATATTAACACACAACAATCATTTGAAGCTCTTAGCGAAAGAGCAGTGGCTGTTGTTATTGATCCTATACAGTCAGTGAAAGGAAAAGTTGTTATCGATGCATTTAGATTAATTACTCCTAACACTATGGTAATTAACAAATTAAAAATGGAAATTTTAATTTTAATTAAATTCATGTATATTCGCTGATATTATATGCAAAATTGCAGGTTTTAGGACAAGAACCCCGTCAAACTACATCTAATTTAGGTCATTTACAAAAGCCATCAGTTCAAGCATTGATTCATGGCTTAAATCGCCATTATTATAGCATTAGCATTAACTATCGTAAAAATGAACTAGAACAGAAAATGCTATTAAATTTACATAAGAAAACATGGATGGATGGTCTTACACTTGCTGAATATTCAGAACACAGCAAACTTAATGAAAATATTGTATCTGAAATGCTTGAACTTGCTAAAAATTATAACAAGGTATCGTGTTAATATATAATATTGCACATTTTTTAAGTCTGAAATTAAAATCTCACATCAAATATACTAACTTGAGAATTTATTCTTGTAGGCATTAGAAGATGAAGAAAAAATGACACCTGAACAACTAGCTATAAAAAATGTGGGTAAACAAGATCCAAAACGACATTTAGAGGAAAAAGTGGATACACTTATGTCTACGAACATTGTTCAGTGCCTGGGAGCTATGCTTGATTCAGTTGTATTCAAATAACTATTTCTTAAAATACCATTTGCAATATTATAAAAAAATATACATCTTTTTAAAATATACGTGTTTATAATTTACACTCAAGGGATATACATAATACATACAAATTTTTATACTGCTTATTTTTGTATTAAAAAATGCTAACAATAGACAAGTAGATTTTTACACTATTATTCAAAATGTATGACAGCCACTCGGATATTACATATAATCTATTGCTTTTTGATAAAGTATGATAAAATATGTTATATATAAACATCTGAATAGGACCGAAATAATAAACGAAAATGCACTTCATAATAAAAAATGTAAATATTGCGCATTAGTGCACGATATGAAATGTATAACGTAAAAAATGCTATTATAGTAGATAAATCATAATGGATCTTTTTATACTTGCAAAATATATCTCGATACTTTGCAAATGTAATTCACTTATTCTATGTACATTTACTGATACTAAATATCGTATCAATATACATTTTTATTATTTGTAAAATTTATAATACTTGACTAACAATGAAATTCGTTTATTCTTATTAATAATGTAATATTACTGAATTCTTTAATATAATCTAAAAGATTACTAAATGTAACTGACTTGAATCACGATCTGTACAAGTTTAGAGAACATATAAAATATTTTTTCAATTTAATAATAAATTGAATTACATCTATGCATCTGTATATGTATATATATATATATTATATATATTGCAGAAGATGGATATTCTTTTTACAATCTGGACGTTGTAAAATATGTATACATTTTTTGAAAATTATCTTTGTATAAGAAACTTATATTCCTTTTTATGACGTATTATAACGTTTCTCTCGTACTTATAAAAAATTATGGTACTTATATTTTAATAAGGACATATTTAAAAAATTATTTCAACTTGAAACTGTTACTTCTTGATCTTGATCTTTATCTTTCTTCTTTTTCTTCTTCTTTTTTTCTTCCTTTGCTGGCGATTCCTGTTAATAATAATATTAAGTATTTGAATCTTTTTTAGATTTTAAATATGGAAATTAAATGTAAGTTATTTTACCTCAGTTGCACCTTCTGTAACCATGGGTTCATCAGCTTCTGATTCTACTTTTTCCTTTTTTCTTTTCTTTTTCTTTTCCTTTTTATCTTTCTTTTTTTCTTTTGGTGATGTCAATTCTAAATCTTCAACCTTCTCTTCTTTTATAGTAACTTCGTCTGTAGGTTCTGAAACTGTTTCTTCCCATTTTCGTTTTTTAGATGCAGGATCGGTATCTCCATTTGCCTCAGTCTAAATCCATGAGATATTAAATGTACAACTTTTATACCAGGTATATTTACATAAAAAAATGCGAAAAGAAAATGATAATTACTTTAATTGTAGGTGTAGAGTAATCTGGATAATTTGCTAACCAGTCTGCAGGTGTGTTTTCATTCGGTTTTCCATATTTATCTAATTTTCCCTCGATTATCATACGTTTTTTTATGGAAGCTTTTGGTCCCAAACCCCATTTTCTTGGATATGCATCTCTTTCCATGATTACTCTTTTAATTTTAGCAGCTACACCATGATCACAAGCTGTCATTGTAGGAGATGTCATTAAAGCTATAGCTGTAATTAAAAAAATGCAAAAATGATAATTTTGAAACGTTTATTTATAAGTAAAGATATCAACACATCACACATCAACATATCAACACATAAATTACTGTAATAAATAACGTACTGTCCATGTTAGTTTGATACATTACTTACCAAGTGCTATAGCTTCACCTTTTGTAGTCACTATTACAATTTCTTGATTTAGTTCTATGCCATCGTCATACATTAAAATACCAGGTAACATAATTTTAGCTCCATAACAAATAGCATTTACCTATTAATATAATTATGTAGTATTATAAAAAAATCACATATAAAGGTAGTCTTTACATATAGATAAGAAATACATACTGCGCTATCTTTTACAATAATTCTTTTATGATTTACTAGAAGAGCTTCTAGTGGCTTAATTACTCTTCTCAAATAAGACTCATCTCCATGATTTTCATATAACCATTGAGCATCAAGTATATCATGCATAGTAACCATTCCATCATTTTCAGATTGAACACCTGAACGATTTCTACGTAATTCTTGCATTTGACAACCAGTGCCTAAGAAGAGGCCAAGGTGAACACAAATAGTTCTAATATATGAACCAGCCTCACAACTAACTCTGAACACTCCCATATTACGTTCTTCATCATAGTCAATAAACCAACTGTCATAAACTGTTCTGACACGAAGCTGACGCTTCACTGCAGATATAAGTGGAGGTCGTTGAAATAGTGCACCACGTAATTTTTCTAATGCTTGACTTACCTATATAATTCTTTTATTAATAACAATGTTTTGTATTTAAAATATTTTAAATTTAACATATATTTACCTTCTGAAGACTCTCTGGAGCAGAATGTAATTTAAAAACTGCAATATATTCTTTTCCAGCAGATTGCTGTGATTTAGCTAATCTAGTTGCTCTATCAATACATACTATTAAGCAGCCAGATACTTTTGGATCTAGAGTACCAGAGTGACCAGTTTTTTCTACTTTTAAAATTCTTTTTATCCATGCAACAACTTCATGTGATGATGGATTACATGGTTTGTCAAGATTAATACACCCAGATTTTATATATTCAGATAAAGTACGATGTAATGGTGTTGAGCCACTAGTTAAGGGTGTAAAATGTTTTGTACGAGTAAGCATTTTATCAAAATTCTGAAATAGTAACATTTATGTTGAATCGGCTGTGTTAGAAATTACTTTAGAAATCATAAAATGAATTAAATTTTATGTTACACACTTTAAATAAAAGAGGCCAATCTTTATATTCCAGTTTTACAATCTCATTTGAAGGTTCAAGTTGACATTTCATTGTTGCTTGAATCTCTCCAAGAGACTTCTTTTTGCTTTTCTTCTTGTTTTTATCTAAATAACAAAAATAAGTGTTATAACCTATGAAATTACCACTATTGCACTAATAGACATTACGTTGAGATATAACTATACATCAATAGAAAATTAATTTTGACATAAAATAAATGTATGGAATATGCATTTAGAATAATATCTTCAATCAAACAGTTATTAAATACTAAAACACGTGTTTGCCGCTAAATTTCCAATTGATATTTATAACAGAAGGTAAATATCTTTACTTATTTTTATATATATGATAAGGATACTGACTCAAATTAAGAGGTAGATTATAATAAATATAACACTAAATAGCATAATATACGAATAAAATTAAAAATAATTACCGCTTTCTGCCATTTTGATATATCTAAGTGAAAACAGCACGTGTATTCCAACGAACTAAAGCGACCCCAAACACACAGGAGCAAATGTGTCCGCAATATTGCTTCATGGGTTATGTATACTTTAGATATGCTACGTTATGTACTATTTGAATAACATAAAGACATTTTTAAACCCATTGTAATATTAAGTGTTGCATATCAGTGAAAATAAATTATATAAATAAATTCTATAAAAATATAATATATAATGATAAGGGATGATATACAATAGAATTTTTAATTCTAAAAGATTTTAATTCTAAAAGATGCTTGGCTGACGCTCATCTTTGGCATTCTCTGTATACCAATCATATTTAAATTCGACTATTCTCCGATATTAGCAAATATATCAACAGATTGTATCTTATGATTTTGTAAATCAATTGGAATACTTAAATAAAATTAGACAATGAAACTGTTGACGACTTGTATTCTGTATTCTGTATCTATGATTGTCTTGTATTCTATATCGTAACACGACACTGTTAGCTACTGTTATGTTTAGTTTTCGCGGTAAGCTAGAGATGGGTGAAACAGAATAAAAAGAGCAGTGAATATAAAAAATATTCCCATGCCGAAGATCACTGCATCATGTTTGTGGAAAACTTAGAAAGAGGATTTTACCGTTTAATAAAACATGATGTGAGTTATTTTTCGAACCCTTCGATTATAAAATTTGTCATGTTTACATAGGTTACAACTTTTCTTAAAATTATAAGTATATTTTTAAATTACTGTACAATTTATTTAAGTTAATTTTGAAATTATTATTATGTTTTTTCTTTAATTTTTATTCACTTGTTGAATGACAAAGTGATTATATATGTATTATAAATAAATATACATTATATATTATTATCATAATTATATATACATTAGATTATTTGTTATGAAATAAGATACTAACATTAATTCTTTATTGTAGAGGTGTTTACTGTTGGTTAACTTTGATGTTGATGCCATTTGTGCCTGTAGAATTTTACAACAACTTTTTAAATATGATAACATGATATATACCCTTGTACCTATTCAAGGTATTCAGGATATGGTTCGTGCCTTTGAAGAGAATTGTGAGGAGGTAATAAAAATTTAAAAAACATATGTACATATCATATTTTTGTGCCAAATCTTATTAATATTTATTTTTTACTTAGGTAAAGAATGTTATTTTTATAAATTGTGGGGGTACATTAGACTTAGTAGAACTGTTACAACCTACAGAATCTGTGATATTTTATATCGTTGATAGCCATAGGCCTTACGATTTATGTAATGTATATTCAGAAGATCAAGTACGTATACTTGGTAAACCAGATGAAGATGATGAAATTCCAGAATATAATGATGTCTTTAGAGATGATTCTGTAAGCAATTTGTTTCAATTTTATATGACCAGCTAATTTAACAATAAAAAAATTGGAGAAATTTTCCTTTGTAAATTTAGTCTGATGAAAATGAAACAGACGAAGAATCAGAAAATAATGGATCTCAGACAAAAAGGCGAAGGTTAAATGAAGAAGATATTATTAGAAGAACCAAACGAAGAGAATGGACTGAGAAAAGAGCAACTATTTTGTTCAATTATACACAGTACAGTTACTATAGCAAATCAGTATGAGTTATCAAAAAAATATATAAATATCATTATTATAATATGGAATATAAGAATTTAAATATATTTTGTGTTTCTGTAGAGTGCAATGCTTATATTTGAAATGGCATGGAATATGACAAAAGATAATTTGGATATGGTTTGGTGGGCTATAATTGGTTCTACAGAACAAGCTATTCTTGGTAAAGTAGAATCAAGGTTAAGCGTTCTTGAAGAAGGTTCCCTTCAAGCCCATGTATCTAGATTAACTCATAAAGGAGCTGAAGTTGATAAGCAAGAACAGCGACAAAGTACAGTTAAAATTACTTATGACAAAGAGTATCCTTTTAACTCAATTTTATGAAGTTTATGTATGATAAAATACAAACTTTATTTTCTTACATAGAAATGTAGTCTCCTACTTGTGTTATATCGCCATTGGACTGTAGAAGCTAGTTTAAGACACTCAGTACCAACTGCAGTTTCGTTACGACTTTGGTCTCTTCGAGGAGAACAACGATTGAAGGGATTATTGGCAGACATGGGTTTGCCACTAGCGCAATCAAAGCAACGATTTTCAGCAATGGATCTTGCTCTTAGGCAAGAATTTAAACAAATGGTAGAAAAATTAGCAGGAAAATATAAAGTAGATACTATAATTGGGACAAGTTTTACTCTACAGTATGGTTACAAGTTTAAATATTGTGCTTCAGATATAGTTTATGCTATGCTTGCTGTAATGGAATCTTCTGTAAGTATCTAACACTTATGTTTCTGTTTGTTTAATTTTGTGTATATTTTAATACATCGATTTTTTAAATGTTTCAGTCAAAGACAAAATTACCACAAGGTTGTTTTTTAGATGCATTGGACTGTTTATCCCGTACAAAAAAAGATATTTTAGAAAGTGGTATAGAGAAAGCAAAACTTATGCTTAAAACTATTTTTAAGACTGCACAGAGTATTTTACAATTGAAGGAAATAAAAAACATTGGTTCATTTCTTTACATAATTATTCCAGAGGGAAGTGCTGACAATCTTATATTTGCGCATCCATATCCATTAATAATGTTAGCTCAGTTTACTCTAAAGGCTTATGTAGAATCTTCAAAAAACAGGCGGGCACCGGAATTGCCACTTGTAGCTTCTTCAGTGTATGACGCAGAAGAGAAAATGTGTATAATGATTGGCATACCACCAGTGTGTGAAGATCAACCAAGAAGGTAATTATAAGTAATTAATTGAAATCCATTATGGAAATATTTTAAGTGGATTTAATATTATTGCATGTATAATATTAATATTTATCGTAGTTTATTTGGAAGAGCCTTTGAGCAAGCGGCGAAAAATACAAATTCTTACATAGAAGCAGATTACTTTGACTCTACAAGTAAGGATAACTTATGATATTTTTAGCATTTATTTTTCTACATACATACTAATATTCTATGTTTCAGTAATAAGACTGAAAATCGAAGAAAGACCAAGATTTTTGGATGCTTTAGCATCTCTTCTAGCTTAAAATTTTAGTAATTTATTTAACATATAAAATAGAAATTTTCTCTTCACACATATTTATTTCCTTTTTTTAAATAATACGAAGTAACAATAACGCGTGAAACATTTTTAAAAATACGACAGGATCGATTAAGTACATTTTATTTTTTATGACATATTGTAACTGACAAATGTAAGTTAGTAATATTTTCATTTACGTACGAAATAACTGATAACAAAATTTATTGGATGATAAAGCAAATATTGTATAATGTAAATGATATGTAATAATTATAATTTTTATATAAGAACAAAATTAACTTAAAAAATGTATGAATAAATTTATTCAATTTTTCACATTCATTTATTTTTAATTTATAAAATAATTGTAATCAAGGCATGAGATTAACGATTATTACTTATATGGAGAACAGAGTTAATAACAAGCACTTGCTAGTAACTCAAGATACGTTCGACGTGTTCATTTGGCGTTTATTAAGTAGTACATAATATAATATATTAACGTGTGCATGTGTACACTTAAAAATACAATTCGCTCAGTTTTTATTAACTATGATATTATAATACATGTCTTTTGGTTACTTCCACAAAGGGGTGTGCGAATACAAGCGCCATTTTGCGCGAGATCCTTCCTACGAAAGGAGCAATGGTATCACAGAGACAGGATTGAGAAGAGAGGATGGGGTTTCTTTTTTTTGTGGTTGTATAATGACCACTTAAAATCTTGACTGCTCCTTCCTCCACATGGCTTTCAATATTTTGTATAAAATTGTCAATTGATTTTCAAAAATTCAAGTAGAAACGTAATCATTCTTAGCAGTTTTGTGTACTGCAGCTATTTTGTTTATAGGCAATTTGTCATTGCGAAAACTATCGACAAATTGTTGTACAGAATCTACAGTTATTTCGGCACCATCTTCCATCACCACATAAATTCCTCGAGGTATATCAATTGCTGTTAAGAGAGGTACAGCATCATCTAATCCGACAAATTCACGAAGAATATCTGATGTTTCACACTATAAGGAAAACAATAGTATATCCATTAAATTGAGAGTAATTATTAATAATTAGTTACGGGTAAATACGATTGGTACTTACATCTAATGCTACATAAAATTGCAAAATATCATCTGGATCATCATAATTTGGATCATAGTCAGGTCTACCTTGTCTGTACACCTGTGCAGCTGGCAATAATACACTCTCTGCGAATTGAATCTCACAGTCTTCACCTTCTGTCATAGCATAATAATGACATAAATAAACTACCGGTACTATACATACATAGAAAGATGTTTATTTATTTAACGACCAATATGTTTCTAAAGTTTTGTTCTATCTTTGTGTCGAATCATTTTGTATACAAATATTATAAAGTGAACTTACCGACAAAAAGAATAATTGCCGGTGCATCATGTAACGAAGCGGCGTATTTTTCAGTTAAAATATTCACCAGACGACTGGTCCATGGAAAATTCTGAAAAATTGAAAACTTTATATCAAAAACAGCAAAAAAACGACGAAGTAATACAAATCGATTCAATAAATTTTTATTTACCAATCCTTCAGGATCCTCGATTAATTCCGCCCGACCATCCAAAGTTATAATGTTATCTCGAGGGTCAAGTATTACTAAAGTGGGTATTGCTTGTACGTCGAGAGCACTTGCTAATTTTCGTCGTCTCTCTTCTTGACTAAAAGGTATCCTCAACCAAGGCATCGTTTCAATGTAAACGTTGTAAGACTCTTCGCTCCTAACATCATAGAAATTGTATTTCAATTAATGACTATACCGTAATTACTTACTATGTAAGTATATATTTTACGTTTTATCCGAAATGAATAAGTGACATCATTTTTTCAACTTACCTATCTGAACTTACAAAGATCACCTCGAAATCGTGACCTCTTTCTCGAATTCGCTGATAGGTGTCCACAAGTTGTGGAGTAAATGCTTTGCAAGGTGGACACTGTATAAACGCAGAAAATGTATATCATTTTCCATATGATATTTATAAAGGAAAAAAAGTTATATTTTTTCATCAAAATAATTAATTCAAAAGAAATACGAGTCAAATAAGATGATATATTTTTTGTTCCCTGTCTTCTACAACTATTATTAAATAACAATGTTATTTTATGATCGTTAGCTTCACACTGTTATTGTTACCTAAGATTCTCTTTTTAACTTGCACGATATAAACATGAAACAGTTTGGAATTGTTGATCGATTATTCAGTGCAGGAGAATTAGAGCACAAACGGTTAATTTTAACTACGGTGAAAAATACGTAGATTTAATCATATTTTCCAATATCTCGTTAATTATAAATTTCCAAGAAATCGATAGTTTGAAGAATAGAATACTACTTTAGCGCTGTAAATAATTCGTACACGAATATTTTTGTGTACATCTGTGCGATTTATAAATATCGAGACGAATACGAGAAATATACTTTTTAGCTTTACATAGTTGAAACTTATGAGAATATTGTGTAAGTATATACCCAATGTGCGCTGAAGTAAACACCCTTAAAGCAATGACGTAACTCTTCGTGTAGCATGGGTTCGTTACTATCGCGTGCTCCACATGGCAATAAGGGTCCATCTTCGAGAGCAGCCTTCGGATGAGGAGCTTTCCAAGGAAATTCAGCCCCGCTGGAGTCGCCGATGGTTCGCTCTACGCCTCCTCTGGTTACCACCGAGCCGTTAGAACCGTCCAATAAAATCAAAGTTGGTACATCGGCCTTTATCCGATACCTTCGAGTCAGTCTGGTCTGTAAAAGAGATACTTGGTCGGCTATAAGAGTATTTCAATGTTGATCGTGAGATTCTTCAAACTCCTCCATAAATATTCGCGAGAGCCATCATTCTTTGTTTTAAATCGCAAGAGAAGATTTCCATTCGACAAGATTGCAATAATCTCTTGATTCCTGATCAAAGTATGAAATCGAGAGAAAAATTTAAGTGATTATATAAACGTTCTAACATATATTTCTATAAGAAAAAGAACCGTGTATACTGACGAAACGAAACCTGTTTTAATGAAATGTGAAAGGTGTAACTAGGCAGGAGTAATTGAAGTTGCATGTCGATGAAATACGTGTATTGTAATTTACTATATTTTAATATGTATAATGAGATTTTGGATGAAAATAAAATTGAACGAAAGCACACACCCTGATCAGAATTATTCGCTCTAATAATTTTATTATCTATGGGAAGCATTAAAGCATAATATGTGATAAATTAAATTGGCGGCTGATATATTTACGCTAATCAGAAATAGTAAAATTACTGTTTTCCTCTTTACGCCTCAATTCAGATATTTCTCCAAATTGTTTTCAAAACACGATAAAATAAGAGAAATCGATATAAAAGTTACTTTTACATTCGATTATTATCCAGAGTCATATCGATAAAAGTAATAGCGCAATCCTCATCGGTGTTTTACGTTGTACGATTTTACGAAAATACGTTTCTCGCCACGTAAACTGTGGTTTTGAATTCAGCTCGCAGAGTACTTGAGTATTGGCTACAAAGAGGAAAAAAAAGAGTCGAAGCAAAAGGAAGGAGAAAGATGGAAAGATCGAAACCCATCAATTTCAGGAACCGTGAGAGGAATAACGTGACGATATAAACGAACGAGGCGTCGTGTGTGCTGCGTGCACACGCACGTTCAAGAAATTCGAAACACGTTGCCTGCCGCCTCTGTTTCTTCCGTTATCCTTCTAACACGCAACGAAATTCAAGCACGGCGAAAAAGGGCGCAACGAGTATCTACAGGGGAGTAATGTCTGCTGACAATGAGTGCTATCCCTTCTGCCCCCCAGCTGCATGATTACAGTGCTACAAGAGGCAAAAAAGGGACGAGAATGGAAGGCAAGGGAAAGGGGCACGAACATGATAGTAGAAACTGGTTGAAAGTTTTTCAAGCCGGAAGAGATAAGAAAGGATGAACGCGCACGGGAAAGATATACGTATAGGCAAATAACCCCAGACGGGGTTAGATTTCCGTTTTTTCCTAGATAAGCAGTCAACCCTCTCAATATTATGCTCGAGTTGAGAGAGAAGTATTAGCAATTCCTTTCCTTTCTTTTCGTATCCTTTTTTAAAAAGGAAGTATCTTCCCGTTTTAGTGGTACGATGATGGCTGAGCTTGGCTGATAATAAGAATCGCCGTCTCTTCTAGCAGGCTGCACGATTATAATACATAGTATGAACCGTGAAAACAGAGATGATAAGAAAGCTAAAAGTTCCTGCAGCGGCGCAAATAAGAAAGGATGGCAGTTTCGAAGGGTGCAGACTTGCTGGAAATTCTTTTGTGGATTCTGAAACAAGCGGTAGCTGCAGCTACCTATATACTTTCTTCAGTTGTATTGCTTTGAATTTCTCGTAGTTTCGAATGAACTTTTGTAATAAGGTTACTGATGGAGCTTGCCATACTGTTTGCTGTTTATACACATAGAGATTTTGATTATTTTATTTAATTCCAAGATTATCCTTCAAGCAAGGGTTTCTACGTCTATCTATGGGTAATCTAAGGGCAGAATAATTTACTTACAATACTCAATGAGAATTGATTGTAAACTACTTCCAAATAAAAAAAAAAGAATATTCGGTTATCACGTATATTCCGATGATAACGATCTTTACACAATATTATTCTACTCTTATCGTTACCCTTATGACAGGCTTTCGTTACAACTTTAGCTGATAATCGAAGTACACGTAATAATATGATAATATCATCGTACTGCCCGTAATATTTACGCTCGCGAAAGAAACTTTTAGGAAAACCTAATATTCATCGATATGTGAAATGGTACTAGGTTGCTTCGTGTTTTATCCATAAAATAAAATGTTTTTGATTATTTGCACTTTAATCTTTATTTTATAATGCAATTCTTATATCGGGAGAAGCCAGCTCTTTGGATGTAAAAGATTAACCCTTTAACCTACAACTATGGGCATAACCCGTATTAGATGATCGGGCACAGCCCCATCGGGCACAGCCCCTGTCGGACATAGCCCCACCAGGCATAGCCCCACCGGGCACAGCCCCAGCCGGGCACAGCCCGTGTCGGGCATAGCCCCAGTCGGGCGTCGCCCCACCGGGCACAGCCCGTATCGGGCATAGCCCCAGTTGGGCACAGCCCCGGTCGGGCATAGCCCCTATCTGGCATAGCCCGTATCAGGTGAACAGGCAAAATCCGTAGTACGGTGATCGGACCAAGTATAATATATAATAGCTTGTTTCTAAGGGTATCTATGTATTTTTACTATCCTTTATCCGTTATATATCCTATTTGTATTCACTTTAATAAAGTTCTAATGAATTATCCTAATGTTTAACCATTTATTCTTGAAAAAAAATATTTTTTCTACCAATAGGAAAACAGTAGAATCCATTATATACATATATCTAAAACAAGCAAATAGTCGGTCTCAAATGCTTTGATACCGTTAAACGATGCATTAACGATTTTTGTCGATTGCGCTAGGACGTACTTACACTTACGTACTTCTCTCGGGAAGATGATCAACTATAGTATTCGTTAGCATTGAATACTGATTCCCGTTAAGCTGTCTGATTACAAGAGAACAAAAGGAGCAGAGAAGATCGAAGCACAATGGACATATTGCAGAAGCCTTTTATACCAGGGTAGATAATGAAGAACAGTCTAAGAGGTGAAATAAAGTTTCCAATCATCTCAGATTTTTCGATGACGAATAATTTATTCGTACGACGCCATTTCGTACATTGTTGCGCTTATTACTGTAATTGTCCTATCTGCGCCTCCCATTTCTAAATATTATTTATATAAAGATTATCGATACTATTTTATTAAAAAAATAGCAATATACTTACATCGCTATGATCGTTCATCCGCCATTTCGAACGACTAACAGTTAAAACAAATGTTTATACCCCAACGTTCAATCTTCCTATTACAGGCGAAGACGACAACGAATCAAGCAACAGACTCGAATATCTGTCGCGTGATACAAGCTACCGCGGAGACAAAAAGATGTCTGGATTAACGGATCTGGTTCAAAAAGACCAGAGAGATTTCAATAAATCTTCGGTAACCGACACCTATCGCGCAATCGATCCTCCCTCGAAACTTTCGTTGCTCGACAGATTATTTTCTGGCGGACCTTTTCCTTGGGAAGGACTATATACCCTTGGCAGTATTTTCCCGATCGAGGGAGATCGGGAGACGAGTAAAATTCGGAGGGCCGATGCGCTACAGCCGAACAGAAAGAGGGTGAGCGTTGGAATAAGGCAAGAAGGGTTTTCTCTAGGTAGCCGAACGTGCGACGTCGTACGTTATCGCGACCCTTCACGGGGAGGCATTACCTCGTCCCTTCGTATATTTCCTAGGGCGCTTTCTCGTTCGTTCCTACGCTCGATGTATATATACATTGGTTCGCCGTCTCCGTCTGGAGCGGTCGATAACGCGTACGTCCTCCCTTGGCGTTGCTGCCGCTCGCTCGACGGTGCTATCGTTATTTCCCCCGGTGGTCTGTATGTCCCCTACCACGCTACTTCCATCGCTCCTGCTTGCTCGTTCCCCCGTGTCGTCCTTGCTCCATCGCCCGCTTACCCTCGTCGATTCTCTTTCTCCCTCCCGGCAACGGAACGCTTGTGTCGCTACGAAAAATCCTCGTGTGATACCATTATTCTATCTACACTGACTAGCCACGTTCGATTAAACGTTTCGTCCATGCTTGCTACGAGCAAGTGTCGAATATCGGATATCCGACGAATATCAAGATTACACGAGTCGAAATCGCTTTCGATCGTACGGGCTTTTTCAACGAGATTACTTTCTTTCGTATGAACAACCGTACTTCGTTTTTGATTGTTTCAACTATTTCGAGTATCACGGATACGGAAGAGGATTTTGGAAGATGAAGGATAATTTGAAAAGTGACGTTCTCTACTCTTCGTTTTTTAGCAGACACTCTGCCATTTAGTCTGTCTCCGGCAAGGGGAACCCTTTGCCATGCCATGACATCGGGTAGAAGACGAGCGATGGAGGGGAAGGGATGAGATCACTGTTGACTCGTTCGCGCGCGTTCAATCGCCTTCTTCGTGAACGACAGAGGTGCACAACGCGCGCTTTGTCGCGCTAAATTTTCCGGAAAGCTTTCTTGTCGTTAAATGGTTTATCTCGCCGACGCGCGTTTTACATTATATCATTGCAATGTGTGTTATTCGCAAAAGTATAAAGAGCTTTTTAAAATACGTTTTAAAGTACTTCAAAAAATAAGATTCATACATTCGTACATAAACGTTGTTGACCAATCACGAGTAAACTGTATCTTCAGGCAGAAAGTTAAGTTGTTAGTTTCTGTGTAAAATAATTGGCGATACGAGTTAGTCTTTATATAACACAGTTGGCCAACAATGTGTTAAGAAAAGAAACAGGTACAAATTTAAAAATTTTATGTATTTTCCATTCGATATCTAATTTTTGCAAATTTTGTCCATTTTCAAAGCTAATTTTACTTCTACAATTTTCAAGATTTTATCATTTTTATTGAATTCGTATAAAATTGAGCGAACTTGACGTATATGTATATACCATTACATCTAGATTAAGTATGATTTGGTATGACGCGATCTGTGAACGTTGTTAATCGATTTGACGTAGGGGTGAATATAATTTGGAGTTGCGCACCCCTGGTATATACAGATATCGGCCTCCCGACGTCTCTCGTCCGACCGAGACTGACGAGACCACTGTGTTTCCATTGGTCAACCCCAGCAACGTCTTAAGACTACCATGCTTTCAATTACACGCAGACTACACGTTTGTGTATGGCTTGAAAATGTTACGGAACATGGAAGAACTGTTCGCATCTTATTAAGGATCGATTTTGTAAATTTTAAGGGTTACGAACGACAATGGGAACACGTTTGAAACGTTTACGTTCCCATCGAAATATCTTCGAAAGAAAGATCCTTGACGGAATAGCGTAGTAGAAATATTTAACTAAAAGGAGGGTAGAAAGAGAAGAAACAAAATTCAGCGTCGCTTAAATTAAAATAAGAATAAGAACGTAGGAATTAAGATAGTGTATAATCTAAAAAGACGAATTAAATGGCTAAGAGACATTGGGAGAGCATCGGTAGGGAAATGACGCGAAACATTTAATTTTTTTAATTCGCCCAACTTTCTACCACTTTTATGGGTATGATACGCGCGGCGTCAAAGCATTTGCAGGATTTCACGCGAGTTTTTGAGTCATAGGCACTGGAATACATTTATTCGGACGATTCGTATGTACTACACTTTTTCTTTGACCACTGCCGAGTAGGTCGTGTGTAATCTACACGATATGCCAGGTAAAAAGCAGACAGGAGCAGAAGAGGGAGGAGGAGGAGGAGAAATGGGTGTGGGTGGATGGAAAGGGGGTGGAAAAAGGTGGAGGAAGGATTACATAGTGCCGCGTACGGGCCACTCTGTGTACGAACTGCCTCAAAGTCTATCTAGATTCCAACGTCTCTCTCCTTCCTTTATTTTTTTCTTGCTGTTTCAGTCGTTTTCGGGGAGCGGAGGAGACCTGCATCGCCACCGATTCGCGCGCACATTCTCTCTCTCTCTCTCTTTTCTTTCTATGTACGCTCAAACGTAAACATCTTTCCTCTCTTTTCGGTTTGCTACCTTCCGTCGCTTTCTTGATCTTGCCGGCCGAATGAGAAAGCTATTTGCGGAAGATATGGGTCGGCCACCCCGAATGCAAAGGCTGCCTTGACTCTTTCTCAGGTGCTTCTGCGTCTAAGGCAAAGCCACCCGCCGTATACCTTTATGAAACGGTTTACGCCGTACAAACGATGAGCAGCGCACCTCTATTACCTAGCTGTTCAAGCAGCCGGACACTCAGTTGCTTCCTTGATACCACTAACCGTTCAATTTTGTCGAACAAACTGGACACAGTCCCCTTGCTCCCTTCTCAAGGAGCGACGTAAAAAGATAGCCCCGGCTGCCACCGGAGATCAATACGGACTTCATTAACGATGCATGGTAACGCAACGATAACTCGCGTTATTAACCGTAATCTCTGCCAATTACTTGCTTCGTTTTTTGTTCTTATTGACAAATTTACGTTATGATCTCGCGAAACATTTCCTTTTTAATAATTTTGTTTTCAATAGACAATAATGGAATTAAGAATTTACTTCGCAATTGTTTCTGGCTTCTTTGTTTGCTTTCAATGCGAAAAACTGAAAAAAATGTTGAACGAGAAAGAGAAAGATGGTGAAAGAGGGAAAATTTGATCGTCGTTTCTTTCTTGCAACCTTCCACAACCCAAAGTTGCTCTTCTCATTGTTAAATGAATGGAACTGTATACAAAGAACCTACGATTTCAAGGGGGTGATTCCCAACGTGGATCAGGTAGATAGGCGGAATAACGAGCAAGGAAGAATCACGAGGCTACTTGACGCTAATTGCGCAGGACTCTTATCGTTACATTTACTCGCGAATCAGACTGTCAAGTATATATGTATATACATACATACATACATACATACATACATACATACATATATATTTTTTTCTTTGTCTATTACTCTATATGTGTATATATATATATATATCACAAACACTAACAATTCGAGTGGCTTGACTAATGATCGTGAAAAAAAGACAGAGAATAACAACCTCCGATCGTTCCTTACATTCACATGCTGCTAATGCGTATGCATCCAATAAGTACTAACAGCAGCCGCCTTACATAGCAATTTTAAAGCATCTCCGTTACACAAATGCAAACTATCCAACGTAAACCGCTGTTTCAAACCGTCATATAGGAAACCGTTACTTTCCTTTTTCATTTCTCTTTTCTCTCGTGTCATTTCTTTTTAATTCGTTACCCCGATGCGATAGTAGAACCTCGTTAACTTGCATAAAAAGTATAGGGGAAACCGAATATCCACTATGCGTGTGCGAAGTGTTGCAACGTAACGCAGAGTCACTCAAACTTTCGAGACAAGAGATATGTGCGTCATCGAGGTGCGTGGGTGATGAAAAGATCAATGTACGATGCCGTCCTACCGTCTGCTTTTAATCGCCACGAACAAAATTCTCGTCTCAATTTCAATTCATTCATTTGCTTGTTTCCAATTAAAACGGTGTTAGGAATTTTTTCACAGATTTTCGTAACCCCTTGGTAAAATTATTAGATTTACAATTTCTTCCAGCACCATCTGCAGGGTGAAATTGTTACCTTAATCGGCATTTCTTTTACTTGGATTTCTGAAATTATTTTCTAATTCGTTAGATTCTTTTTGACTTGGACTAAATCTTCGTATAATATATCATTTGTCTATAAACCTGTACTATAAAAAGAAAAAGAATAGATTAAAACACGCTTTACTAGAAAGAAGTCGTGCAAATGTTGATTAAAAAAGAAAAAAGAAATCATATTTGATCGTGACTGAAAAAGCACGTTAGTAGTTAGTTCGTAGAGAAGCAGATGTTTTGTGGAAATATTACGAACGATTTTTAGTTAGAGAAAGTCGACTCTGCCTCGTGTGTCGGTGCAAATAAAATCGGACCCTAAATAGCACGTCTGGCGAGGGGTTAAAACACCCGTTGGAAATAAAAAAGGCGCTGCGCGCACAGTCCTTCTGCATAACAGCATGTGTGCCTTCTCTATGTATACATGTGTAACTTTATGACAGACATATGTATACAAATTTCAAATGATACGCTCGCCTCAATTGATCACAGCCCGTCTGACCGTAAAATTCGCATAGCCGGTGAAAAAGTCGTGAAGAAAAGCTGCCACCGTTGGGAAATATGGGAAAACCATTAAAATTATTATCTCGTACGGTGTTTCGAATTAATAGAAACGCGCTTTTTCATTTTCAAGGAGTTAGTAGTTATCTGAATGGCCGTTCCGGCAAACGCAACCATTATTCGGCTTAAAAAGCCAATCTAATTATTTGATTGAATTTAATTGAAATAGCGTGGCTGCGCGATCTCAGTGATAAAGATTTGGTGATATCGGCTTCAAGCAGAAAAAAAGAGAGAGAGATGGAGTAATTCGAGTGCAATTATTTAGGAATGTTCTTTCGCCCGTTATAATCTCGATGGAGGTGAATAAAATTGAAAACAAGAAAATATATCGAACGAAAGATACAAAGAAGCTACGAAATAAACATAGTATGAAAATGTTTTAGTGTTTCTGAAAATTTTCGAGAAAGAAAATATGATTGTTAATTTCGTAGAACTTAATAGTAAAAATAGATATACATGACATTAACGTGTTTACGACGCCTTATTTTAGTACTGTCGAATGCCAGAAGTATTACTATCCATAATTTGTTTAGCGATATCCCAATAAAGATATATAAAAATCGAATAAAGTATAGGAGGAGTGGAAATCGAAATATGAAAGAATTACAGAGATGCGTGTTACCTTTCTTTCGTAGTCCAAGTTCGGTACAGCCAACCAGGGTAACTCTGCAACGTGTGCACGGAAACTTTCTTCAAAGTCGAGGACATCGGCTACGTTACTCCAAAGAACCACGTGCACGACCTCGAACTTTTTCCTCCTTTCTCTACCTCTGGTGGAATTCTCTGTGTCCCGATCGTTTTCCGTGTGTGACGGGGATAACGAGTTGACATTGGTGTACAGGTCGAGCAGCTGACGCGTAAAGTCATCGCACGTAGCACCGGGATTAATGAAACTAAAATACACACCGATCACTTCACAAGTCGGCTGGCCGTCTTCATCGACAAGCATACCACTTGCATCGCACGGTTTTGTGTCTTGTTGATTAACCTGACTGCACCGCGACAGTTGTTTACCGAACAGTCTATGTTGCCAACAGACTGGTTTCGCGGCGGCCGCAGGTGACTTTTTCGTTACGTTTCCCGAGCTGGATGATGCCTGCTCGCTATAGCACGCGGCCATCGCACGTAACAATTAGCCCGCTTCATTCACCGGCGACACGCACTGACAAACTTTCCGTTTCTACACTGCTTTCAAATCGAACTCGGTACTCCTTGCTCCGTCAACGCCGACTGATTCACGTTTCGCTGACTCGGGACCCGCGACCAATCACAGACGTTTCGATCCGGTTAAACCCGAGCGCCCCCGAATCGCGCCGATAAACGCGCGCTTTTTCTCAATATTGGATGTATTCAAATTATTCCTTTTTCTTTTTCGATTAACGTATCCTTATATAAACTGTAAAAACCTATTTTTTTAATTTTCCCATTGTTTCATCATTTTCTCATAAGTGTGCCTGCTGTTATAATGCTGTTTTTTATTTCGCATAAATTTCTATTGATGTTTCATTCGTCGTATATATTATTTAATGTTATATTGTGTAAAGTTTTAATCGAGAAAATAAAATATGTCACAGATAAATAATATTGAAAGAAATGTACAACACATATTATGTTACAAATTTCAAATTGTACTACGTTCTTGAGTATTTCAAATATTCTGCATATACGTTGACTTAGTCTTTATTTGGAAAAAAATTTAAGCTATCATAAGTCGCTGAAAGTATTACAGTTTCTAAACTATATAATATTTATAATAAGTGTTTAAAGGTAGAAAGAAAACAATTATTTAATAGTTGTATGTATATATGTACATACGTATATGTAAGTAATTTAATCATGTTTCAATAACGTAACATATAAACGCAAGATGAGATTAGTCATTAATGAATCCTAATGAAAGATTGTGACTTTGCAAAGTTATTGCAATATTGTTATTTCATTAATTAACAATTTTTAATTAAAATTATTTTATTCGAGCTTTTGTTTACCAAAATCGATCAAAACATATCAACGATCGATATTGAAGTTATCGATACTAATTCGAAATACATTTAAGTGACATAACCTGAATAAAAGTAAAACCGGCGAATACTGTAACATTGTAAACTTATTATTTAAGTTGGGAATTAAAATAAATAATTCAAATATGGATGCTTCGATTATCAGAAATGTACTTAATTATTAATAATCCATGCCTAGTAATTGATTATTTACTCCTAACCTATTTCATCTATTGTACATAGAAATACCGATAAAATCACATTTTTATGTATTAATGTTATATTTTTTATAGATGAAGGATTTCCATAGTTTGTTTAATCAAATATCTGAAACATGTTTCAAGACATGCATGAGTACATTTATGTCAAGGGATATATCTACAGAAGAGGTATGTTATAATTAAATTTAAAATGTATTATTAGTTTTATTTATAAAATGCATGTATCCCATCACAATTATATTGAATCTACAAGTACTTATGTACTAAAAAATATAAAATTCGTTTTTTTATTATGTTTTTAAATTTGCCATAGATTCAATGCATAGAGAACTGTTCAGGCAAACATATCCACGCGAATCATAAAGTAATGCAAGTATTTATGGAAGTGCAATCTGCTATCACTCGTAAAAACATGGAGGAATTTGAAAAGACTCAGGCTGCTTTAGATGCAGCACGAAAAGAGCAGAATTCTGAAAGCAATGAATAGTCAATTTTGTAAATTAATTAGGTCCTCTATTAAATATACTTTTTAAACCTAACTGTATTTCAAGTTACTTCTCTTTCTGTATATATTTATTGTTATTTATAATTATTTACCAATTAATTCTTGTAAAACACTTATATATTTTATGAAAATATTCTATGAAAATAATAAATATACAAAATACTATAATTACCTTTTTGATAATACATTTCTAGTTTTTAAATAAAACTTGATATTTTGATAGGAAACAGTGCTAGTAATTAACAAGAATTCTATACAAAGCAAGATATATAAGCATTCATTTATTGTTTGGAGTTTGTATACACATAATATACACACAATAACATCATGATTAGGAACATAATATAGTAGCTACAATACATTTCATAACTTAAAAAGTGCTTCAACTGGATATTTCAAGTTATTCTGTGTAACTTCTCATTCTTATTTCTACTTAATAAATATAAGATTTTATTTTTATTTAATTACAGTATTTGCTTTTGTTGGTCTAAACATTCCTAAAAAACCTGTTAAATAATGGAATGTATTTTCTATAGATTCATAATAAAAAGATGTAATAATTTTCAGAAATTATATATTAAGTCAATTTGCATTATGTAAAAAAATAAAATGTTATTATTACAGTATGAATCATAATTTTTGCTTTATACATAAATGTAGATATATAATGATGATAATTCGCAAAAATTTGGAAAGTGAATTGTACATTTATTTGATGTACAATTCACTAATACACATTATTATATGTGTATTTGAAAATTTATATTATGATCACATTGGAAGAGTTAGTTTAAAACATGATAAGACGCATTGATGATATCATAATATAACTAGCTTCATTTTTATGGTTTAAGTTACTATTAATGTTACTGTAAACTTTAAGTATAAGCAACAAACAATAATGACAATGTACATACATTTATTATATCTATACTAAAAATTTTTCTATTTATGAAGCGTAATAATTCATAACGTTTCAGTATACACAATAGTGCTGCTTTAAAAGAAATATTTGTATACATAATGTCAATGTGTATGAAAGTATATAAAATTATAATTTTACACAAGCCATTTAATTTTTAAATATTCTCTTATAAAATATGACTAGTTTGAATCTGTTTTGCAACAGTTAAATATTTTCCTTTTCACACATTAATCAAAATTGATTCTTTGTTTTAGTAAACCAATACTGTGGTATATATAAAAATGTAAATAAACTTTATATTTTCTATATTAAAATACCCAAAAGTTTTCTGAAAGTTAGATATTATAATTACATATTATCTTTTGTGTTATGATAATATGTTTAATAACAAAATAAAAATTATTTATTTTGTAAAAATGTATATAACATAATCTGAAAAAGAAAGTAAAATTAAGTAAACTTAGTTACAAGCATCTTTGTATAAATATTAATTGCACAAAGGAAGTACCATTAATTTAAAAATATGATTAGGCTAATCATAAGCATGTAACTTGTTCCTATTTTTATCAAAACAATTGACTATTATATAAAAAAATTATAAATAAAGCCAATATATACATACAACTAGACTGCAGATATTTATACAAATTCACATTTTTTAGTATATGATTAAAAGAGTATAGTCTTAGCAGAAAATTGTTTTAGACAATACAAGTACCTTATTTTAGGTACAAGTACACAGAAAGCACTATACGATATTTTATATACTTTTTCATATCACATACATTCTGTTCAATTTTGCACTTTTAAATTTGCTATAAAATGCATAAAAATCCGCAGTCTACATATAATAATAAATGTGTAGAAATATTGAACATTTAGTGACCAAAAATGATTGTATCAAACTAACATACAGCACTTATTAAATTAAACCGTGTAATATTAGCATTTTTTTCGCTCATTTTAATTAGCACCGCATATTTTAAAAATATGATATAATCTTTTTTGATCCTGTGTAGTTGGAAGTACTCAAATTCTCTTTCTTTTAAAATAGATTAAATTTAACAACGTGCGTAAATAAGGAATATATCTTGACCTAATAGTTATAAGAGAATCAAAGTTAAAATTCGGTCAATATCTTTATATTTAAAATGAAATGAGGAATATTAAAATAATATAGTTCTCAATTTGTTTAGTTTATCAAATTTAAATTGATGCTAATATAAATAAAGAATCAATGCTGTTTTGTACATACCGTAAAATTCAAAGCTCAATATATCATCATAGTTTATGTATTTACATTAGAACTTCTTTAAGTCAGATATAAAAATTAAATATCTATTGCCTTTAAAGTTTTGTAAGCATTGCTATCGAATAAAAAGAATCTTCATTAAATCTTTCATCAGAAGTTATTCATTATTATTAACTGTTGCATATAATTATTAATTATATAATTGAAATTCACTGATACATATGACATGTATCACGAATATTGGCCAATATTTAAAGCATAATTCAGAAATTATTCAGTCTGTTTTTAGATGACAATCTATTCTTCTTCAAAAACCTATTCAAACTGACAAACTATTTGACAGCAGTGTCCTTTAGTACGTTTTCAAGAGTGTTTGAAAGTTGTTCTACCTTGTCATTTCCTTTGTCTTTCAAGAAGAAATTCGTATGGACGAATGCATTTTTTTGTTCATGTTTCCCATAACTTGAATTCATTTCTTCTAATGTAACTACTGTTCAAGCCACGATGGTAAAGATGAATTTGGTGATTTAACTTTTATGTTAAATTGCTTCAGTGTTGCTTCCAGAGCAGTTTGATTTCCAGAAAAATAAGCAGATACTGCATTATGGAATAATAATAACTGTTTATGCATTACCTTGATCTGTAATAAGAAAAAAATTGTCACAATATGTAACATTTTAAAAGAATATAATATAAAAAATTAAATCTAATAACATACTCTATTTTCATCTAAAAATTTAAGTTTAATCGAAACATCTGATCTTAGTTTTTCAAAATTTTGCTTATGCTCTTCATAATTTGCCTGTGCTGCTTCCAATCTTGCTGCATTGCTGCTATCGTTTTTTGTTACTTGTGCTAATGCTTCAAGATCTGTTCTATAGGCATCGTATTCTATTCTGTAAACAAACCTCTTTTGTTTATAAGTATTTGCAAAGTATATTTAACTATTTCTCTTGTTAAAACAGTGTGATATTAACAATTACCTTGCTGTTTCATATTGTCGTACTGTAAATAATGTGTCTTCGATAGTTTTATTACAAAGTGTATTTACTGAAGAAACAAAAAAGTTTAAGGCCCCTAATAATGTCTCACCATTTTTGGTCAAATTCCTTTGAGTTTCTGAATTATATAGAAACTCTTCTTGTAACTCTGGAGATTTTTGTGCTAACTCAGAAAATGCTTCCCCTAAAGCATGTTGCGTTTGAACAACATGATGAAAATGAGAAGCTAATGCTCTAGATAATCGTAACACATTGCAGTACTTTCTTTGAGTATCTCTTAATAATTCAATTTGTGTTTCAAGTTCTATAAAAGGAAAGATATAACAGTTATATAAAAAACATAAATAACATTAAGCTATATTATATAGAACTTACCTGAGTCTACTGTACGGGATGTTTTCCCAAGTTTTTCATACATTAATTGTCTTGTACACTTATATGTAGAAATACTCCAATTTTTAATGCTTTCAATTTTACTTTGAGCAGTACGCATTGTTTGTGTATCACCATTCTGAATAGGTGTATTTGGAGATACTGTTACAGCTATTAGATATACAAAAATATTTGAGTAATGTTCAAATTAATTCTTTGCAATAGATTTATTAGATTATACTTCATTAATACAAATCCCACTTACACATTTGAGATATAGGACTACCCAATGTTAAGTTTATTGTAGCTGGTCTGGGTTGATTTTCATTATTACAATTATTTGGTACATGAGGTGGAGGAGTTCCACTATGAACTGCACTATCGCTATCATTTAAAGATGGAGCATCTTTCAACATTTCATGAATACTTCGCTCCATTCCACTTAATGCAACAGCTATATTATGATATAAATAAAAAAATATATTAATATATTTAACATGTTTTTGGATAAAAAGTAAAATTAAAACCATTTGGAAAGTAAACGATTGGAAAATTTAGAATATATCTTAAGAAAGATATTAATATAATATATCATAAAAAATAGATCTCAACAAATCTAATTAACAAAGACTGATCAAAACATTACTGAAAATTAATCTATAAAACATAGATATAATTACTAAATATTCGTAATTATTTTATAAAAAGATTTACGAACAAAAATGGTGACCAATATTAGACAGGAAGTAAAAAAATTTACAAAAGAAAATGTTTACATGAAACCGCCATTTTTTATAATATACAAGTCTCAAAAATTGTTATGTATAAATACAAAAATCTTACATGTAATAATAAATAGTAAATATTATAGTACATTACAGTACACTAATCTTTGACACTGCATCAATTAAGTGAATTGTATAAACAAAAGACGCATCAAGAACTGTCATATGACACCTGCTTTAAAACCAAATACGGTTAGGCTAATATTTGTTCATATACATCAGAGTAATGTATTGTTGAAACAGTCAGGAACTAAAGTCTCTAAGGAGTAAAATGACATTATTTTGAGATAGTACTCACTACAAAATCAGAAGATATAAGTAATTCCTACTATTCTATGCTTAAATCTTCAGAACAAATCTTTATAATGCTTCATGGAAGATATAAATGATATAATATACATACCGACCTAGGTGGCGTACACTAGCGTATATCGCAATCTTTGGAAACACCCGGAAAGTTAAATAATAATTTATAATAATTTCGTTCAATTTATATTGTGTATTATTTTTTTCTATTATAATAAATGATTCTATTTCTATGTACATTAATACAAATCTTAAAGTCAAAGTATAATATAAATTGTGAATAATGACAATTATATGTTTCGCAGTTTATACATTCTTCTTTTTTTTTAGAAATTAAAAATTAAATTATGTATGTAAAAATTTTGTATGAGTGGATGCATGTGTAAGTAGGTAAATGAATAAACGAGAATACATTCACTAATATATAACACTGTGAATGCTATACATCAGTAAATGCAAGTCAATGAAGAAAATAATTATGAAACAAGTTCCTTTTATGGCCGGGAGGCTGAGAATAAATTGTTTACTACTTTATGCAAATTTTTATAAAATTATGTGATTCGTCTAGATTAACAATATATAAATGTTTTATTGTAGTTAGAAGAATGTTACGATTATTATAAGAATTAAAAGTTATTTAAGAAGATACATCTCTTATCGAGTACGTACTCTATGTCATTTCTATATTCTATGATCGAAGTAAGGGCATGTGGTGGTGTACGAGTGCGGAAGCTCCTTCGAAAAGGTTGTAAAGGAGTTTCCTCCACGTTTTTGGTTTTGACAGGTATACGTTTGTACAAGCCTATATTAAGTACTATGAAGTAATGGCCTAACACATACGAAAAAAATTATTTTTATTAATTATGTGGTATATTTATAAAGTACCATTACATTAACATGTTTTATTATTAATTGCCTGAGGTTAGAAACTCGTGGTAGAACTGAGCATTGTATTTTCATGTATTTAAACATTTTAATTAAATGCAAATATATGAAAATTATAATATAACATGTTTAATATTAATTTATTGTCTTTCATTTTCATTACATTCTTTCATTTCATACAGTCCTAATTGAAAAAGTGGTTACTCGTTTATGACGAAATATAAGCAGAACATATGTTGAAATATTTTCTAAGTAGTTCAATTATTTAATAATATTCCTCGTTGAGAAAAATTTTGATTAAACAAATTCAATTATTTCAAAATATGATATATTTAATAAAGTTCTACATTATTTTCAATCTAGTGTATATATTTTGATTGTTTGGATACATTCTTGTTAGAATATTCACATTTAAATTGTAATTTCATTGTCAATTTGTTATGTCAATTTAATATTTCTTATTTAATAACTGCAATTATTTGTAATATTATAGCGATTATATTATTTAAAATTTTGTATTATGCACCTAATTTAATATTTAGAAAGTAATAGAAATTAAAATTATGATAAATTTTAAATATTTCTTTGTTAAATTTAAATTCTATAATAACATTTTCAGGCAGGTAAATATTTTACCATCATGCCACCAAAAAAGTCAATGGAGGAAACTGATCGGTTGACTCGTATAGCTATTGTTAATTCTGATAAATGTAAACCAAAACGGTGCAGGCAAGAATGCAAAAGATCTTGTCCAGTAGTACGAATGGGAAAACTTTGTATAGAAGTTACTCCTAATAGTAAGATAGCATCAATATCTGAAGAACTGTGTATTGGATGTGGTATTTGTGTCAAGGTATAATAAAAAATGTTATAGAGAAATATTAGTGAATAATGGAGTACAATATTATTATATTAAATTAATAATAAGCAATTTAATATTTTAAAATTATAATATATGTATATATATGTATTTTTAGAAATGTCCATTCGAGGCAATATCTATTATTAATCTTCCTAGTAATTTAGAGAAAGAAACGACACATCGTTATTCAAAAAATTCATTTAAACTGCACAGACTGCCTATTCCAAGACCTGGAGAAGTATTAGGTTTGGTTGGAACTAATGGAATTGGGAAATCAACTGCTCTTAAAATTTTGGCAGGCAAACAAAAGCCTAATTTAGGACGATTTTCAGTATGTATAATAATATATTTTCTTTACATAATATACATTTTTTTTAAAGTTTATGGAATTTTCTCGTTTAATTAATATAGGATCCACCAGATTGGACAGAAATTTTAAGCCATTTTAGAGGTAGTGAATTGCAGAATTATTTTACCAAAATATTGGAAGATGATTTAAAAGCTCTTATCAAACCTCAGTACGTAGATCAAATTCCTAAAGCTGTAAAAGGCACTGTACAACAGCTTTTAGATAAAAAGGATGAGTGTAAAAATCAGATGGAAATTTGTAAAATGTTGGGTCAGTTCAAATTACTGTTAATAATTTATATCTTTAAGATATTTTAAGAACAGCGATAAAATAATAAAAATTAAGCGAGGAAGCCGACTTTTAACAATGGAACTATTGAATTTTTTTTAGATTTAATGCACATACGTGATAGAGGTATTGATGCACTTTCTGGTGGAGAACTTCAACGTTTTGCATGTGCTATGGTATGCATTCAAAATGGAGACATTTTTATGTTTGATGAACCATCTTCATATTTAGATGTAAAGCAACGCCTCAATGCGGCTGTGACGATTCGATCTCTTATTCATCCCGATAAGTAAATAGTATAAATAATTTAAATAATATAATAAAAATATACATATAATCTAAAATATCATTCCTATTTATCAGGTTCATAATAGTAGTGGAACATGACTTATCAGTTTTAGACTATTTGTCTGATTTTATTTGTTGCCTTTATGGTGTTCCGGGAGCGTATGGTGTTGTTACTATGCCTTTCTCTGTTAGAGAAGGTATAAATATTTTCCTCGATGGTTTTGTGCCAACCGAAAATTTGAGATTCCGTGAGGAATCTCTTGTATTTAAAGTAGCCGAAAGTGCAACCGAGGAAGAAGTCAAACGCATGAATCATTACGAATATCCCGCGATGACGAAGACAATGGGTTCTTTTAAATTAAATGTTGAGAAGGGTCAATTTACAGATTCAGAAATTCTCGTGCTACTTGGTGAAAATGGAACGGGAAAAACGACATTCATCAGAATGTTGGCTGGTAATTTGCCACCTGATGATGGATCGGGTAAGTAAAGTCAGATTTACTTCAGTCAAGAAATTTTTCATATATTCGTTATGTATTAAATAAAAAAGTAAATGATTTAATTATTGATATTAAATGATTTAATTTTATTCTTTGTAGGAAGTATTCCCCAGTTACATATTAGTTACAAACCACAAAAAATTAGTCCCAAATCTCAAGGCATTGTACGGCAATTATTACATGAAAAAATTAGGGACGCTTATGTTCATCCTCAATTTGTAACGGACGTTATGAAACCGTTAAAAATAGATGATATTATGGATCAAGAAGTACAGAATCTCTCTGGAGGAGAATTACAACGAGTGGCTTTAGCTTTATGTCTTGGAAAGCCTGCCGATGTTTATTTAATCGATGAACCTTCTGCTTATCTGGACTCTGAGCAACGTTTAGTTGCAGCTAAAGTAATAAAACGGTAATTGAAAATTCTGGCTATTTGTATTAATCTGTATTATTAAAAAAAATTATCAAAATACGCGATTATTTTAGGTTTATTTTACATGCGAAGAAAACTGGATTCGTAGTAGAGCATGACTTTATCATGGCTACGTACTTGGCTGACCGTGTAATTGTATTTTCCGGTACTCCATCATTAGCGACTACAGCTCATAGTCCGCAATCTCTATTAAATGGAATGAACAGGTTTTTAGAACTTTTGGGTATTACGTTCAGAAGAGATCCAAACAATTTCAGACCGAGGATTAATAAGAGCCAGTCCGTGAAAGTATGTTACTTTATTTTAGATATTACCTTTTTTTTATGTCATCAATTTTCTCGTACATATTTTATTTTATTGTTAATAGGATTTGGAACAGAAGAAAGCTGGGCAATATTTCTTCCTCGAAGAATGAGATATGATCTCATCCACAAGTTGAATAGCAGCTGGTATAAGATACTGTTCAGAAGTTTTTGTAAATCTTTATATCTTTAAAAGCCGGGAATGGATTTCTTACAATATATTAAATATTAATGCCGCATATTTTGCATTGAATTGAAATATTATTCGTTTCGGGACATCACTATTGTCTATGCGATATTTATTTAAATAAATAATGCAAGTTTTCCTATAAACGTCTCGATATATTACAAATTTGATTTAAACAAACATACAACTGTATTTTTATATTGAATGCGACGTCACAGACTTATTTATATCTATAAATATAAGTCAGTTTGCATTTCCAACTCGATAAGTAAACAATATAATGCATTTTATGTATAAATAATTTATGTCCAATTATGTAAAAGAAATTAAGGGAGATTGAGCATCTCATATATGTACATGTACATCTGCTATACAACATGAATTATAATACATCTGAAATATAAAAAAGGATAATGTGTTAATTATTTGATGAACCTCATGAATTTAATGCTTTTACATTATACAATACGAAAGAAAAATTACGACTTTCATCCAAAGATAATATAAAGATGCATTTTAAAACAATATTTCCTTTTAATCTAAATGCTTTGCATTATTTTTTGAATTATCAGAATTAAGCAGAGAAGTAAAATATTTCTGAATTATAAGTTAGAATTAAAAAACGCTATCTTACCAAAATATAACACTTTTCTTAATACTTTGATTAGGACATTAAGTCACCTTGAAGATGATATTTTTAACATGTTTGTGCGTATACGACAAAATAGAAAGAGGGAAAATGTTTCGGACTTATCTAAGCAAACTCGACGTAATAAATCACTTATTATATACTTACTTATTACTTTAGTTATCTTTATACTACGCAGTGACATGCATTATTCATACTATCAATATGTATTTGTTATTATTCCAATTTTGGGTATAATAAGAAACAATAATTACATGCTTTTATTTGCATAGTGGAACACCAATTACGTGTAAAAAGATAAACAAAACTTTGAAAAAAAAAAAGAAGAAGATAAATAAGTTGTGTAAATGACAAATGGTAAGAATTAAGTATTACATCATGTATTGTACACAAAATTGAGATGAGGAATATACGACTGACCGAATTTAATGTAAAATTTTATTGAACATGGAAGAATCCTTTTTAATGTTTTCTTCCATAATTGATATTATAACAATATGATAAATTATTGTTATATATGTTATATTATATTGTATAATATGTTGTATTGTTGTATTGTTTTATACAGTAAAACCTTGTTGTATTGTTTTATACAGTAGAATGTAATTTAAGTTGGATTTCTGCCAGAGGTCTGGCACGTTTACATTAGATATTTGAAACTAAAAGTTTATTTTTTACGTTTAATTATAATAAAACATTCTATAGTAATTGTTTACACAGCACTGAGTTTGTTTCTTATCAGAATGTTCGTTACATATAATTCAAATATGTGGAATAGATTTTGCATTTATCCATTTAAGTGATGTCCTCGACATTGTATAATTTGAAGGAAGCCAGCACTAAAAAGCTTTCAAACGATAAACAACTTACAGAGTAATTAAAAGTAAATCGATACCCGGAAATGTAGATAAGCCGATAAGTTTTGAAAATGATTAAATTGCCCGCTTTTTTTCTATAAATTGAAGCTATTAGCGCGAAAAAATGTTAGTAGTAGTCAATTAAAGGAAGGCCCATAAAACACTGGACTTTGTTTGGTTTTAGTGGAAAATGACGCTTGTTAATTTTTTTAATATTTTTCAGAATGTGACAAAATTTTATGCATTTTGCATTGTTCTGCTGTTTCACGTGCAACTGTCGTACAGCAACCGTAAGTGTTTACAAATGTAATTTATTTATTAAAAATTTGTCAAATTACTGCAAATTTATTTATACAAATTATATTATTAGTGTATATAATTTGTGCATATATGAATATGGATTCATTTGAAACGAGTAACTCATAATATTCCTTAAGTTAGTTTATTGTGTTTTGTACGTCTCGAACTATTTTAAAGACACCGCTTATTTCAACTATATGCGTAGGAGATTTATTGTCTGCATATCAATCCCTGTTCGCATTTAATGATGGAATTAATGCTTGTGGATGAATTAATAAATGTTTACTATATCTCTTTTTGTTGATACATGTATTTAATGTATGCATATTTTTACGCGAAACATTTATAATCTCATCTCTTAAATTTTCTGATAATAATAAAAATTAAAAATTTCCGTATTATTCTTCGTATTATTGCTATTTAAATTATACCATTACGCTTCACTTTGATTAGGATCGTTTGACAGATTTTATAATTTTATTCGATGATTTTCCAATATCGTTTCTAATATATTGTTTTACTTGTGCGCAGCGTACTGGGGTTGGGCCGACGACTATGGTCCTAATTCTTCATCGATAGTACTTTCTTCGCCCGAAGAATGTGCACGAAGTTGCACAGATTTTGAAGAACCTAGAAATTGTTATTATTCCTTCAATATTGAATTCTATACAACAGTAGGACCGTACGTATTGATATACATATATATACTGAATAATATTTTAAGTTTGGATCATGTATGTAATATCTGACAGGAGATACACGTTAACACGTTAGTTGCCACGATAGTCATCAATGAGCTACGTTTTATTAAACTTCGTAGAATGATTAAAATAACGTACATTTCATGAACTAAAAAATTGTCAACGACGCGAATGGTTTTGATAACAATTGTCAGAAAAACCTGAACAGATATAATATAATATTTTCCAAAAAATAAATTTTATGGTATAGTATATTTTAATCTATTGCGGCTTCCAGAATAAAATAAATAAATATAATAATAATAATAATATTATCTATAATAATAATATTTCGGTCTTCTGCCTTCCGTAATATTTATCTTTTCTATAGCATCTGAAGTGAGAATTTCTTTATACTGAATTCCATACAAATTAACATTAATAACAGTAAAATAAGGATGATATTCACACATTACAAAACTAGCGCAATCCTTAAATTATAAAATTCTTTCTTTCTTTCTCTTCCTAACCACCTGTACTTTAATGCTAAGTCGTTGTTTGTTATACTCGCTTCATAAATTAATATTATTCATCAATCTTTGATAATTGCTGTATGAACAAGTAAAGAATTATTTACATCATATCTTGCTACCTAAAGGAAAACGAAAAATCAATCACAGGAATTTATCGGCAATTATAATTCGGAATATTTCTTAACAAAGGATTACTTTTGTTGCCCTTTGTTTCTAAACTCTTTAGAACAGATGCACGCTACGATGTCGCTGCGATCGTATGTCTGTTTTCCTTATTTTTAATTGGAAGCACGAAGAAGGATATATGATCACAGAGATATCGCGCGGGCAAAAGTCTACACAGAGTCTAAGCCCAGTGCAGACGAACCACCTTACACCACGTTTGCGTGTCTTTTCTTTGTTTTTATTTTTCTGACAATTTTCCTGACAATTCACACGAGCGTTTCACGTTAATTTGCCGCCGCCGATATATATTTGATTAAAGCGTGGAACTATGAAAATAGCTGCAGTAAAATAAGCTAGAAATAAAGATGCTCGCATATTTAAGTCGGTGATTAAATAAACTAAATATCAATATTTTCAGTGCTTGTAACGTGGAATCTCAAAGGTTCCAATGTATTTTAGGAGATGGATTTGAAAAGTCTTTGATACCTATCAATCGACAGTTACCAGGACCATTGATCAAGGTAAAAATCGTAATATGATAACGAACTGCGATTTCTCCTTCGTATTCTTCATATGATCCTGGTATTTTGAGCAGGATTTTACATAAATTTTTCAGTTTCTTTGCATATATCTGACATAAAAGTACTGCTAGATTCGATAACTATTCGACATTGTCTTTTCGTTAATTTCGACAAGTACGTGGGCATAAAGAAAATACGAAGGAGACGAAAATGTACAGTACACTTTTGTGATAGATCGTAATTTTTTTGAGAAAACACTTGACTCGTTTTCAGGTGTGTTTGAACGATCGCGTTATAGTAGACGTGCGGAATGCTGCCTCAGGAAATGAAGTCACGATACATTGGCACGGAATTTTCCAAAACGGTTTTCAATATTACGATGGTGTTCCTTATGTCACACAATGCCCGATTCCGTCTTCTTCGTCATTTAGGTAAATACTATTTTAAAGTCTATATTTTACTGTCTTTTCATTTTACCATAAATATCATGATATCGTTTATTCGGTCTGCTATTTAACGATATATCACCCTTCATTTCTTTTGTCTATTATTATATAAAAGATTTGATTACGCGAACTGTTATTACGGTTTAATCCTTTTAATTTAGTGTCCATTATAAAAGAAAACATTTCATGTAAAATAAGCTTCTTATAAAATATCACGGTATGAAACTAAATGAAATACAAATTTTGTGATATCCTGTTCTAGATATGACTTTGTAGTGCAAAATTCGGGCACGCATTTCTACCATTCTCACATCTGGACACACATGCTAGATGGGCAATATGGTGGTCTTATTGTTAGAGATCCACCATCTAAAGATCCTCATTATCAATCATACGATAGAGATGACATTATCATATTCTTAAGTGATTGGATGCATGTGTTATCGTTAGAACGTTATCCTGGTTCGTATAGACGTGATCCAGGACAGGCTCCGCAGAACATACTTATAAACGGTTTAGGAAATTGGACGGTAAACTATATGTATATCTTTACTGCAAAAATATTCTTTTATATTATATTGTCTAAGGATCGCAAAACTCTTAGCATTAGGCGATTAAATGGTAAATTTCGGATAGAAACGATTTCTTCGTTTCTGTTTGCTAATACTATTCGTCAGAAGCAGATTATTAATTATTAATAAATTATAATTGTTTTTAGGATCCAGTTACCGGCCAAACTACGAATTCACCGATAACAGAATATACCGTAAGGAGCGGAGAACGACACAGAATACGGATGATTAATTCTTTCAGTACAGTATGCCTGGCGGAACTTAGAATCGAAGGACATCAATTAGTCATAATTGCTCAGGATGGTGCAAATGTGCAACCCAGAACAGTGGATAAAATAATCTCGTCTTCAGGTTTGATAAATTTCAACTTTTCCTTTCGAAATCGGCTGTTCGATTAGATTATTACGTTATTACGACTAAGAATATTTTCCATATGATAGAACTTTTTTTTTGCTTTAATACAGAGTCGAGAGAAAGTTGCTTTATTGTACCAGTTTACGTTTTATGTGTTTAAAATAAGCATTCGAAATATACAGGTGAACGCGTCGATTTTATCCTAACTGCAAATCAAAGTGTTGATTCTTATTGGATACAAGTGCGTGGACTTGGTGAATGTAACCAAACTGGGGTACAGCAGTTAGCTATCTTAAAATACGATGGTGGTCCTAATTGGCCTACAAGACCAAGTCCTACTTATAACGATACAACAGATGGTGTTGTAAGTATCAAAACATGCTCTGCTTTATTCATCCTAAATAAAAATTTACTTTCCCTGAGAAAGAAATGTAGCTTTAATTCTATTTTTAATTATTACGAACTACTTTAGCTTTTATAAATTTCTCAGACTAAAATCTTCCAATTATTTTTCAAATACTATTTGGGTGTATCTAACAACTGTAATACCTGATTCTTCCTTGATTTCTATTAATTGATGATTTCGATTTTTTAGACCTATAATCCGCTTAGTGGACAGGATTGCAATACAGACAACACAGAAAATGGAATTTGCGTGAACCAACTGGAAGCCTTCGAGACCGATGATGATCTCTTGAAAGTTGATCCGGATGAGAGACACATATTACCTTTCTTCTTTTATAATTACAGTCAGTATGGGGACAGGACATTATTTGTAGCAGACATGTACCGTACCTATTTCAGTAAGTTGTATTTAATGCTTCTTTGAAAGTAACTAAGTATATGCATATGTACAAATCCTCTTGTTCATTTTCTTATCATAGCAAATTATTTCTAACGCGCAAGAAATTATTCATACGAAAATCAGCTTATTTTTATTCGGCTAAAAGAATAAAATTTTCTTCTTCAGTTTTATCCTTGTTTTTCATTTTTGTATTATTTATTTGTCGATGTCTATCCTGTGTTACTAGTAAAACATTTGTTCCGTTTCAGCTGCAAACGATTATTCTCAGCTTCTTTCTACGTTTGGCAATATATCGTACGAGAGTCCAGCGGCGCCTCTGCTCTCGCAACGTAGTTCTTACCAAACGGTATGCAAGAAAAATGTACAGAACGATTGCACGGAACCTTGCACATGTTCGCAAATTATCAATACAAGATTAAATAATATCGTGGAGCTAGTAATATACGACCAAGGTATCTAGTATCTGTCTTTAGTACGAAACAAGATAAAAGAATGTTGACCTATTTAACAGACTAATCTTGTTTCATTGCGCAAAAAATATTGCAAATTCGATAATGTTAAATAACAAAATTTTATTATAGTACCACTGGAAGGCTTATATCATCCGTTCCATCTACACGGTTACGAATTTAGAGTGTTTAGTATGGGGGATTTTGGTGATAATAGAAATGTTTCGACAGCAGACATAGACGAAGTAATAGAGCAGCACACGGAACGCCTTCAAAATGGAGAATATACGAACCCACCTGGTAAAGATACTGTTAAAATTCCAATGGGAGGATATGCAATTGTACGTTTCAAGGCGGATAATCCAGGTAAGATATTCAATTATATACATACGTATTTCCGAAACAATTTTCCGCGTGTAGTTCTTCCCCGTTTTTGAGAAAATTGCACTGTCTTATTCTTCATCTAAGAACATTTGTCTCGAATATTTGATTAATGTTAATTAAATTCATTTATATCATATTTACAACACAGTAAATGCTTAAAACATCTTGGATGAAGATATAATATATTGTTTTATAGGGTGGTGGTTACTTCATTGTCACTTTACTTGGCATCACATTACTGGAATGGAACTGGTCATACACGTAGGGGACAGAGAAGATCTTCCACCGGTACCACCAAATTTCCCGGTATGCAACAATTGGAGACCAGCGTTGCACACTTTGAACGATTTTTATGGTTTTCGATATCCCTAAGTTTAATTAATTCTTTGATCGTATTGTAACATGTAAAAAGTGATGAAACAGAAATATAATATTTTCAGAATCTATTACTCTTACTTACTCTTTTTTATTCTTCACGATATAAGTCACAAATTACCTTTTTAAACAAATATTTACCTATCCTTTGTCCTTTTAAAGGATTCTCCTTTTTAATGTAAACGAAAATTATTTGTAGTATAACGTAAAATTAGTGTGACTTTTTAGCTTGAAATTTATACATTAAATTAATTTGTATGGAATACCATGTTCGGGTGTTTATTACTTGCGCACCTGGGGAAGTACAAAGGAGCGGATAAAAAACTTTTACGATTTTCTACCTCGAAGAAGAATTGCGTAACGAGTGCAGTTTCCTGCCGATACTGCCGTGTTTCCCACATCCAATATCCTACAGATAATAAATGAATTCACGCCCTAATTTTATCAAACGATTTCGTAATTGGAAATATAACGACCTAATATATATATATATATATATAGACATAATATATCTCAGGCAATTTAGTGGCCTTATTGGAGCGTGCGACAGCTGAAATTAATTTTGGTCAATACGACGTCAAAGTAATTTGTCAAGCCGTTAAAAATACTCGGTTTCTTCCACATTGAATTCTATACGACACAAGGACCGTACGTATTAATATACATATATGTATAGTGAGAAATATTTTACATTTAGATCATACATATAATAACCACGATAGTCATCAGACACCCACGTTAAATTTAGATTTGTACAAATGTGTTTACAAATTTCTCAGATTAAAATTTTGGCGTTATATGTAAATTGTATTTAGATGTATCTAACAACTGTAACATGTGATTCTTTCACATTTTTTAGACGTATAATTCGCTTAATGGAACGGAGTGCAATACAAATAACACACAAAGTGCCGTTTGTGTGAACCAAGTGGAAGCCTTCGACATCGATCCTGATCTCTTGAAAGTTGAACCGGATGAGAGGCACATATTACCCTTTTGGTTCTTCGTTTACAATCAGGATGGGGACAAGAAATTATTTAGGTCAAACAAGTACCCTCGCTACTTTAGTAAGTTTCTTTTAATGATTCTCTCATAATAAATAAGTGCCTATATATGTATAAGTCATCTTACTCATTTTCTAATTATAGCAAATTATTTCTTGTGCGTCATAAATATAAAAAATCTGCTTATTTGCATCCAATTAAAGAAATACAATTTTTTTCGTTTTATTGTTATATTTCATTTATGTGTTATTTATTTATTGTTATATATCTTGTTTCCGTAAAACATTTTGTTTCGTTTTAGGTCCAGCTGCAGGTTCCGAGATTGCTGTTACGTTTAATATCTCGCACGTGGAACCATCGGCGCCTCTGCTCTCGCAACGTACTTCTCGCCAAACAATATGTAAGGAAAACGTACAGAACGATTGCACCGAATCTTGCACATGTTCTGACGTTATCAATGCACAACTGAATAATATCGTGGAGCTAGTAATATACGACGAAGGTATCTAGTATTTGTCTTTAGTACAAGATAAAAGAATGTTGACCTATTTAATAGGCTGATCTTGTTTCATTACGAAAAGAATACCGTTATATAACATATATACGTTATATAGCGTTAAATAACAAATTATATTACAGTGCTCCTGCCTGGCCTATATCATTCGTTCTACTTGCACGGTTATGAATTTAGAGTATTTAGTATGGGGGATTTTGGTGGTAGAAATATTTCGAGATAAGATATAGAAGCAGTAATAGACCAACACATGCAACGTCTTAAAAATGGGGAATATTCAAATCCACCTGGTAAAGACACTAATAAACTGATAAATGGAGGATACGCAATTATACGTTTCAAGGCGAATAATCCTGGTAAAATATTTAATTACTTTCAAAATAGCATTTTCTTCATATAGCTGTTCTTCTTTTTCGAGAAAATTAGACTTTCTTCTTCTTCTTCTTCTTCTTCTAAATGTCTAAAATCATTTATCGTAAATATTACATTGATGCTAATTAAATTCATTTGAATCACATCTACAACATTATAAATTTATTAAAATACTTCGGATGAAGATAAAAGTACTATTTTATAGGATGGTGGTTACTTCACTGCCACTTTATTTGGCATCACATAACCGGAATGGAACTGGTCATTCACGTAGGGGATAAAAGTGATCTTCCACCGGTGCCACGCGGTATGCAACAACTGGAGATCAGCGGTGGACACTTTAAAAGATTTGTATAACTTATAAGTTTCCCCAAACTTAATTGGTTCCTCAATTGCATTCTAGAATTTACTATTTTATTCGTTTCTATTCTTCACAATGTAAGTCACAAATTGCTTTTTTAGAAAAATATTTATCTTTTAAAAGATTCTCTTTTTTTATGTAAATAAAGATTATTTATGGTACAACGTTAAATTAATGTGATTAATTGACTTGAATTAAGTAGCAGGATATAAAATAAATATATGGTAATATAATAAATTACAGTTTATACACTAAATTAGTTGGTTTCGAATACCATGTCCGGATGTTTATTACTTCCACAGGTAGGGAAGTCCAAAGGAACGGGTAAGAAGCTTTCACGATTTCCTACCTTTAACAAAAATTGCATAACAGGTCCAGATATTCCTGATGATATTGCCGTGCTTCTTGCTTCCCACATCCAATATCCTGCAAATGGTAAATGAATTCATGTCATAATTTTATTAAAAGATTCTCACAAATGAAATTATTCTTTTCTTAAGAGATTTCGCTAAAGATTGCAAATATAATGGTTTCTACCTAAATTATCAGTAAAAAGACGAAGAATAACGTATCCTTTATTTGGTACAACGAAACTGTCCTTCTGAGGTGGATTTAAAAAATTGCGATCTAACTGTTTGTTACGATCCAACAGGATAATTTCTTCTTTGGTAATTGCTCGTTCGAAACTACTTTTTCCTAGGACACTCGCGTTATAGCCATGTACGTGAAACGTATGGGAGACATTTCCGCCAGAACCTGAATAAAGAATTATCTTAAATATAAAATAATAAATCATAATGTAAAGTAGATTAAAATTACCTTCATCTATTAAAATAATATCGATATTTTTTCTAGGTGGAACTTCGATCACGTGGATACATTCACAAAACAATGGTGTGTCAGCACACTCTTCTGAACGCGTTTCCAAAGAGCAAATCGATTCCTCTGGTATATTTTCCGGTTGAGACAATAACGGAGACATGGGATATTTAAACGATATACGATTAATTTGTGCAACCCTTGCTCCTTCTTTGCTCACACCTGAAATTTGCATTTATGGATGTAGAAAGTCGAGAAGTATAAAAAAGAAGAAAGATTTAAGAAAATAAAAATTACGATCCATTAAGAAACTATCGCGAATAAATGTAATGTGGCATATCTTTCGCGTATGTATTTTATATTTATAAGTAAGTGAAAATTATATCGAATAATATTGAACAAACAAAATAGTAATTAGAAATAACAGTTCTGACGCCTACAACTATCAAATCAGCTCAAGTAACAACTTCCAAATGTTTGATTTCGCAATTGCTAAAATTATGCAGGTACTTTTGGTAAAATGTAAAAAAATTAATTATGGTCATTTACGCATAGTATAATACATTTAGGCAGGCATTACAGACTGATAGTTTTAATATTAACAAACTCTTCATGTCCTTACTTAGATCTGATGGATAGAAAGGGCATCCGTAAAAATTATATCTGTAGTCGGACATTTCATCCGTGAAATAGGAAAAAGCATTCACGTCGAATGGAACATAAATAATTTCGTCTGAGTTAATCTCGATCCCTCTCGAGCCTTTTAAATCCAAACCACAAATGAAATTCCTTGATATTTCATGACAATCGTGGCCCTTGTTCGTAATTGCATAGTCATTGATTTTCAATAGTTTTTCGTCTTTGATTATAGCGGACTGCGGTTTTATATCATCATAAAGGATGAAAGCTTCCTGATGAAGGTTTTGACAGTCCCGATGGCCCTTTATATCAACGAGGTATTTCCCAGGAGGTTGATTTGCTTCGAGAATTATGTCAAATCTCTCACCTAAAATTAAATTCGTATAGTAGAGAATCTATAAAAAAAATAAAAAAGAAAATGATAAGATTATCCTATTCCTTAATATTATACAAATTTCGTTGCTGACATCTAGAAATATCCACTTTTCTATTAAAAGCTGATATTCTAACTTTATGGTATTGAATTTATGGAAAGAGTAATTGCATATCTGAAACAGGTATCCTAGTTATTTTATTGAATAAAAGTATACAAAGTAAAGTGTAGACGTTTTGCTATAATATAAAAAACCATAGCTATATAAACTATAAGAAATAATATGGGGATATGTATATCGTAATACAGGAAGAATTTAAGTTTCATTGCTGCTGAGTATATGCATGTAGATATGCCTATAACTCCCAGCAAACTTTTTTAATCTCAGTTCGAATTAATTTTTCGTAATCAGCATAAAACTGCAATTATTACACATATGTATATAAATATGTACTTACTATCCTCCGAGTTTCTATTTTTACCGAGGAAATTGTTTATACGTTTGAAAATTTCATTTCTCAAATCTGTTTTTAATAGAGTTTATATTACATGGATATCCAACAATATTTTGGAATAAATACATAAAATATTTACTTTTAATGATCAATTGTTTTCATTCGCAATAAAATAATATGTGGAAAAAATATGAATCACGAGAATAAAATCACGCGTGTAGTACAACCTTAACTTTTCAATGATCACTTTGATTCTTCCCAAGATTTTTCTAGACAGATAAATAGATAACTTTAGTGTTATGTCTTTTTACAAAGAATTTTTTACACTGTGCTATTGATGCACTAATATTAATACGCTATAATCGCTATTTATCGGAAGAAAAGTTATGGGATATCAAGGCAACGATCGTGTAGTTTAACTTTTAGATCCCTATGTAACTTATTCTACATTCTCGCCTATGTACTTTCTTCTTTTGCACAGAAAGACACTGTATTTCTTCGGAATTCATGATTGAGCATCATTAAGATTAATATCTGATAGAAACTTGAAACGCGAAAAAATTCATTTTACGACTACTGAAAAATATTTATATACGTTAAAGTAACGACTAAGAAAATGTTACTTTTATTATTATTAAATTAAATTATTTTATTATTATTAAATTATTACTAATACCTATTCGATTTATCTACGATTAGACATTAAAAATAATAGCAAATTACAGTTTTATCATTTTTATTTTTATATTATATTTCTGTCTCTACTGATCGTTAATTTTACAACAATTACACTGTCATTTTGTCAATTTTCATTTTCAGAATCATGATATATCTTTATCCATGAAATGTTCACTTAAATTATATGGGAACGGATCTATTTAAAAGATCGGCGATCAATTATTATTCAAATTATCGATATGGTAATATGAACAAAATTGATTCGAGATTATTTACCACGAAGAACTTTTTAGGATATGAGAAAGAGGTTCGATCGGAAGAAATAATATTCCTCTGATAATGATCTTAGAACCAAATTTTGTTTAATAGAAATGAGAATACAAACTTATAAAAAAAAAAAAAAAGGATGTTTGATCGTGTGAATATTAGTTTCCACTATGTATTTTAAAATTTAACGGTTGTCAGTAAAGCTTCTAAAAAGGATCACAATAATATAAAAATATAAAACTATCGTAGAATCAGGAACAAGGATGAACGAGTTATATAAAGACATACACCGGAGACTGTTGAATCTTGTGTACAATCATTACTATCTAATGTTTTCTTTATACCTACCTACTGACAAAGGATTTAGTCGATATGATATGAAATACAATACAGTTTGTCTCTTAAACGAAAATTAATAAAGTAATCTAAAACGACTTATTTTCAATTTTACGGAGGGATTGCTTTCGATAAAAAATAGTTTGTAGTCTATACTTTGCTACGTCTACTATTTAAAGCCCTGAAACGATACCTATCAATGGAATACATTCTTATAATCTAGATCATTCATAAGACAGATTGTATAAATGACGAATATCGCTGTTAGGTGGATCAATAATTTCGTTGGAACTCATTTTATAAAATATGATCTGTATCACAACATGCGCATTAATTAATACTTTCTCGTTAAGATATTTTGCAAACAATCAAATCAGTATTTGTAATTGGCAATCAACTTTCCTTTTCAACGGGCAAATTTTCCAGATCAATTTGAAAGTTACACAAAATTCAAGAATTTAGGAATATGTATCAAAAATATAAGAAAGTTGTTCGTATAAAGAAAAATCTTTATTACATACTTTTTCCTTGAAATTGAACAAGTGTTCATTGCTCAATACGAACAAATCTTTATTCGTAAGTTTATAAACTTCCCTTCTAAATATTCCAGCGAGTTCACCGGTATTTCATCATTATTCTGTTCAACTTGACTCAAATGTCATGGACTTTTGACTTATATTCACATTTAAAATCACATATCCGTTATTTCCATCGAATATGAGTAACATTTCGTTTCACAATTATATATAACGTTTGATCGATCGAAGATACTTTAAAAAGATACTCGATTCGTATTATAGTTACATCGTAACAAACAAGCAAATAACAATCGCGAAAAATAGCAATAGATTTTAGAAATACAGTCTTCTTCGTGAATCGAATGCTAAAACGATAACGTACCTGTTAACGTATTTTTCATACGCAAAAGGTATTTAAATATTGGAAAATAAATTCCTCCTTTCGTTTACCTTTTATAATACAGCGTGGTTCTGGCTTTTAATTACAAAATATCTTTTTTCTAATATTTTGTTAAATTTATTATCCCTTGATAACGTCAATTATTCCTTGGATTCCACAGAATCCTCTTACTATCGGAGCACAACAATCTTAATAATACGTAGATCGTTTATCTTCCTTCCAAAGAGATATTCGAGTTTACACCTGGGGCCTTGAACGATTAATTCCCAGGAAAAGATCTTTTACGAAAAAATATAATATCAAGTATAAACAATTTCTTAAATGTCTCGTTCAAATCCCTTAAACTTCGCTTCGTATAATGAGCGATATCACAAACGACTTTTTGCCAACTACATGCATTCTAATTTACGAATTCAACTGTAAATTACGTCTTAATTCCTACAACTTTCGTGTCTTATTATACAATCTGTTCGCGCAAGTTTTACACCCCATTGCGTAAAATTGTCTATCTAAAGGACGAAAAGTTAAAATTACAATAAATTGTTCGATGTGTTTCGTTAAAAATCCCGACTATTTAGCTTAAGTTACTATCCTTAATCATCGATTCGAAGTTTCGCGTAGCTTGTATCGATGAACGTAATTAATCTGTAATTTAAGATAGAAATGGGAATCGAATAATGATCCTGATAAGCAAGAAACGCTAAGAGTCTTCGTATTGTCGTTTCTCTGACGAACTTCGAATTAAATATAATATATTAACACAATCCTATGTGAAAATCGGGAGTGTCGTTAAAACGATCGTACATTTGGAGCACGATCCACGCTACTATTTCACGATAGTTCCCATAATATTACGACACGTATCTGCATCTACTTGGTGCAATTAGAGCGCTAAATAGAGTTACTCGTTCGCTCTCGTTCAGTCACAAAAGCATTTCTTCTTTCAATCTCTCTGATCCATCTCGGTACTCCGACACCGACGTTAATTATCGTCCATCGTTGCGAATTCGTACAACGTCCATACGGAATATGAACACATCGCCTCGTTTGCCGACTAATTATGACAAAATAACACGTATACAGCGTACAAATCTCTTTCTACGGAGACGTTTCACCATCATCGTACTACGATCGTCTTTTACTTGTTTCTTCGAACTCGGAACGAAGTTGCATTTGTTAGCGACGTGTCTGTGCGTAGACGCCTATCTCCGCTTCAAACAGGATCTGATTGATCCTCAGCTTCGCTACAGATCTCGAATACGAGTCGGGAATCTCTGCCAGCTGTACCGCGATACTCTCCGCGAATTTCGCGAACTCCTCTTTCGTTCTCTTTCGTTCGTCGGAAGTAGTCTCCAATTTCGTCTGTCCGAACTCGTCCAGATCGCAAATCGGACTATTATGATTGTGCGACGAGCCGTTATACAATTCCATCGCCTTCAAGCTCGAGGATGACGATTCTTCCGCGTCTTCGCTTAGCGAGGCGTTGAACGAACCAGTTCCCGATCCGTTCGTCTCCTCGTTACAGTCTATAAACGTTATGCTCTCGGGATCGATGTCACTAACTATGTACTCCTCTTGCAGCTTGGACGTCTCCTCCTCGATTTTCTGCAGGGAGAAGAATATATTTCCATATCTATCGCCGTCGTCGATTGCGATCGGTTTATCGTCACGCGTGTGCGTACGTTCACGCGTGCGAGTGAAACCCAGTTGCATTCGGTATAGGGGTGACAGGAAACGCGTAGAACAGAAATGTATAGGATTTGTGTTGTCTGAACTCGTCGAGGGATAAACAACAGCTCATATAGTTCGAGTTTCTATAATAAGAGTGAATCTATCTACTATTTTACATACATACGTATGGTCTTTCGTTTAAATGGCAAGATTTCAGATTGATACATAGATTCGATAGAGGAGAGTTATCGTTCAAAGTTCTTGTCCGAAAAACAAAATTATAGTCCGGTCCAGTCGCTTAAGTCTTCTCACATTACAAATATTCCTTATTTATGCGCATAATTCTAATGTGACATGGTCTTTTACGATAATGTTTCTCATAATTTATCGCTAACTAAGGTTGTATGTTATAATAACTACGAGCAGAGGACACTATTTATAAAATAAAAAATAACTTTAACTAACTAAGCAAAGTCTACCTTTTACCGCTTCGCATAGATTTCTATTTTTTGAACGTGTTAGTAAATGTACAAATAATACAGAAAAAAACAAGAGTACGATCTACGAGTTATCGTATTATTACAGAATTCGTGTTCCTATTCAGTTTTTCTCCGTTTTATCAACAATGTTTCACTTTCTTTTTGTTTAATTATTTAATTATTATCATTTTATTAATTATTATCATTGATTACGATACGATATTTTAGGGATCCACACAGGCCAATTTTCATCGCACGCTCGCTTCTCGTGTTAATTTAATTTAGCTACAAAAATTTTGCCGGAGTCCAGAGAAAACCTCGCATTCCTGGTTATGATAATTACACGGCACGCGTAAACACAATCGAATCGAATCGCGATTCAATCCGCTATACTCGGTTCACACGATTCAACGTTTATCTAACATTTCGATCTTTCAAGGAAACTTCGTATTAAAAACTTTCACGGGAATATATTTAAATAGCTCGAGAAACAATGCCCGAACGTATCTTAATTAAGAAAAAGCACACGCGTCAGTTCGCGGTATATACCAGAAAGAAACGTAAACTGCTTTTCCATTTAAATTATTCCTTTGCTTTTGATTTCTGAATCGAATCTATATCGTATGATCGAAGCAAGAAATCACGTATCGATAATAATTCTTTCTTCAAATTTAAGCAATTTTTTAATCACGGTTAGACCGAAAATGACCTGTGAAACGTTATAGAAAAAGATATGCAAAATACCTCGTTCATAGTGCAGCAAGAACGACGTTGTGAAAGAGTGAAATATACTTTACTTTTCCCGTTTGACATAATAAAACTCTTAAAGTCCTAGCTGATTTTTTGTCACTCTATATGTACGTGCATATATCCCTAGATATAATATATATTATTACGCATACTGACATTTCATGATCGATTTCTTATTTATCTTGACTAGACTCGGCGATAACGTTACAACCAGTTCCTTGAACTTTGATTAATATTTATACTTTAAACTAATAAAAATAATCAAATGTAATGATCATTGGAATATCGTAACATTCAAACCGGTTTTTCGATAAAGTATTCCGAATAAATAATATCGAACTATGTTACTTGCAAATAAAAAATAAATTCTCGTGAAATTTAATGTATCTATACGCCTAACCATATCCTCTATCACCTACCAGTAACCTCTACATTTTCTTACGAAACGATAGAAATATAGCGATAACGATAAATAATAACGATAAAAATAGCAAAAACTGTATCGAGTATCATGGCTGGACTGCGAATTCTTATGCATTTATGTGAAATTTAAGCATAGAATAATCCAAAGATTGCACACAATATAGAAGAATGTATAAAATATCAGAGAGTACGATACCTGTAAGAATTTCTAACAGATAAAACGCCATCTCTCTACTTAAGTCCTATTTCTTTAGTTGTGTCCATAAAAATATAAATTTGCATAAAAATTGGCAAATTAATCGCAGCAATGTATCGACATAATTGGATCGGTTTCTCGAAGACGAAGACTGGAAGAACTTTGTGGGAGAAAGTGGTGGAGGAACACAAAGGCGGGCGGCGACAGGCGGAGCAAAGCAAATGAGACGGAGAGAATCGGATAGGAACAGATACGGTATAGAATGTAAGAAAACGAGCATGGAAACGACCAGATTGGAGAAGGATAGAATGATCGTTTATCAGCAATCGGGTAGCGCACGAATGTGCAGGAGAATCGGACACGTTTCAAGCAAGATCGATTCGAAATGCGAAGTCACGGAATGAAAAATTGCTATAAAAAGAATGACACGTCGCGTTGCTACGAGTCGACGAAACGCGTATCCCGAGCAGCGACGCTTCGTTCAGGCGAGGTGATCGTTTCCACGAAATGCATTCAAACACAATGGTCTTTCTTCGAAATTGTTTGGCCAATTATATGGCGTAAACTAGCCTCCTTACGATTGGAGAAAGGGAGCCTTTATGATTCTGCTTACCACAGATTTTGTGTGATAAAAAGAGGGAAAAAAAGGGCAAAAGTACACTAAGTATTTCTTTCTTGAATAATTTGATAGCAAGAGAGAAAGAGAGTCTCGTCTGTATATGTATTCCGTTAAGGTAAATGCGACACGTGGGAACGAAATATCTGTCACAACTGGATTTCTCGCGCGACAGCGTACTTGTAATATACACGCGCAATGATAAAGAACGATCTATAGCTATGTAACTACCTACCTTCTTCCTTTTACTGTATCTACGTGTGCCAAATTGCAGGAACTGCATCGCTTTAAAGGCGAACCACTTGGATACGTAAACATCGTCGGGCCCGGTAGCTGCGTCACGGCTGTTCTGTATCTTGTGAACTTCTCTCGAGTACTGACACTTGAGATTCGTGATCTTTTTCTCGATTTCGAGGGTGTTGCAGCAAAGGATCTCGGCGAGCTCTTGAATCGCGCGTTTTCGCTTCGTTCGGTCGCGATACCCCCGAGCATTCCAATCCCAGAGAACGCGTCTCTGCTGATACTCGCGCAGTAGCTCGAGAGTTTTGTCGCGAGTCCACTCCATGCCGAGCCGCGTGTCGTTCGTTTCTGGCTCGTTCCACGCGTCGTCGCTAGACATGGAAAATAGAGTGGCCACGACGATATTACGGCGACGCGCGGGCACTTGTTAGGCCAGGGGCCACCGTTTTCTCCAAAGAATCCTATGTATCTCGTACGTCCAAGTATTTACAAAGTACGGACGGATGTCGACTAAAGTTAAACGATGCGGTCGGCTGACAAGCAAGCGGGTGGGTACCCGCTAATAAATCGTCGACTATGAGTCGACAACGACGCCGCAGCCGCGAATCGAGCACGCGTTTTAATGATTTTTGCGCGAGACCCGCGCGCGTTTGGTCGCCTTCCTTTCTTTATTTCCCTTTGCGGAAACCCGGCGAGAACACGAAGACGGCCGAGTCTGCGCGAACGAGTCAGCCACCGCTGCACGCTGCATGTGCGACTACCAAGCGGTTTCGTTCTTTCCTTTTCTTGCTCCTTCTCTCTTTTTCTTTTCCCCTTTCCCTTTCGCATTTCTTTCTTACGGCCTCGTTGCGTGTATCCTCGAGCGTTCCCTTCCTCTTTGTTTACTAAACGACCTTGCGCCTCGTTTCATCGTTTTTCGTTCTTCTTCAATTCCATCGCGTCGCTTCCACCGCTTTATTTCCTTCACTCTCTCTCTCTCTCTCTCTCTCTCTTTTTTGTTTTCCCTATCTTTTCCATTAATTACGATAGCCAAGCTTTTTCATTTCCATTGTCTTCTGCTACGTTTCTTCCTTTTCCTTTCTTTTGATCTTCTCCTCTACCTTCCTTCTCGTTTGTCATTTTACTTCCTTGTCGAACATAAATCTTCATCATTTCTCTTCATTCTCTTCACTTTCTTTCCCTTTCTTCGACTACTCCATCTTCGTTCGTTCTTCGCCTTTATATCGTGCCACTTTCTTTTCCGTTGTCGTCTCCTCTTTCGCATAGCTTGTAACTTCCTTTGCTTTCTTTAATTTACCATTTTTAAAACGCTAGTTATAGTCTTTTGCAGGATGAACATCGTCAGGCAGAATCGCGCTTCGCTTATGTGCGATCACGCATGTAAATTCTTTAGTTTACGCAGAACAATTAGGGCTATATCAAACGTTTACTCTTCCACTATTCACCATCGTTTATCGCTTTAAGTCACATGTCGTGAACGACCTGAATTACGCTACATGTTTTTCAAAAATATTTCCAATATACATATACATTCTTAAGTTATAATATTTCATCTCGATTCATCTTCGGCGATTATACTCAAGTTATGCTATAAATACATATCTATCTTATACCTATCTATAATGCTCACATAATTTAATCCCACGAGCTGTAATTCAATTTCATTTTATTATGTCTCGTCCTACCTTTATCGATTGCAATTCATTCTCGCCCCCTTTACTCGCTTTCACTTAAATACTGAGCGCAATTGTGTACACGAAAACCGAGAGGCAAGGTTTAAATATAAAATCTCGGATGAAGAGTTTTGTATATCCGACATGTACGTACAACGATCATATATTACGTGTGCCGAATGTACAAAACACACGGTATAAGCAAGGAGAATCGCCTGCATACCTGGAAAGAAAAAGATGTGTCTGCCCACCGTCGGTTCAACCGGGTTCCCATCGGCAGCCAAGACGCGAAAATCATGGCCAGAGATGGATAATAGTATAGGGCAATTGTACGCGTTGGCGTTAATAAGTCGCAATAAATATTTCCTTCCATAATGGACTTGCAAGATAGATCCGTTATTCTGAAAAAGAAGACATAGCCAATGATGACGTCAGTTTTGTGAAACATAATGTACAACGAGAGAAAGTTCTCATTCCAGTGACGTAATCTATATTATACAACAAGTTTTACTAATATGAATTAACGAATAAAAGTAAAACTTGAAATATCTTTTAATTAAGACGCTAGGTATATGCGCAATGATTGGTTTTGCTGGAATATTCGTTCATTCATTCATACAGAACTACAAATATCATTAAAAAAATTTACAATTTTGAGAAAAAGATAGCTTTCGTTTGTTCAACATGTTCTAATAAAACATAATTTTTCATTTGACAAGTGACCATGAAAATATCTTAATGTAAAAAGCAATAACACTAGTAAATAATATTTGTATAAAAATTGTTCTTATTGTCATATTATTTCGTATCGAGAATTTTGATCTTCGAAAACGGTTTTGTTCCCTGGGCATATGGAAATCTTGGCTACATTTCATGCTGGATTACATATATCTTTCTCTGACCGTAGCGTCTTGTCTAATTAGATAAAACAATACCTGGCCATTTAAGAGAAGTTCACTAGGCGTAGGTGGGTGTAGGTGCGAGTGTCGCGACAGAGGAGTTGGCGGCCTTGATGACAAGAGAAGTATCCTTTCCAAGCTAGGGTCATCTTGTGGTCCTCGAACTGTCAACGACCCGTATACGCCGTCGGCCTGCTGTGAAACTAATAATTCAATGTCATTAATGCTTTTGTTATATCCATGATTAATGAAAGGATTCAGTTCTATAAATACATTACAGTAATTTTATTTTATATTTGTGAATAAATTGTGCGATAATTTTTAATTGTAAATTTAATAATTATAGAAATAGGTAAATAAAATGTATTAATATTAAGAAGATATTCGTTAATTTTGTATCATAATACTATATAGGAAGTAAATACAAGATTGGTTTAGAACTGTACAGCAATTTTTTGATATTCGCAATAATGAAAAATTCAATTTCAGATGACAGGATTGATAGCAGCTAATTTGAGGTTCTTTGTGTAAGCAACCTTAAAAATCGACTAATCTTTCAATGCTTACTATCGATCTTCTTCCTCGATTTTGTTTTGTTCGATTACAACGTATGTAAATCGAAACGATTGCTGATCTCACTTTAGCTGATGTTTCCTCGAAACTACTATTTTTGCAATAACGATTAAAAATGTCATATTATTTCTTATAAATTTCATATTTTTCACATGCATTGGTATTTCTGATATTTTAGACAAAATTTCTTATTGGAACAATATACCTATAACGTGATAATCCAGGGCGCTAATAAGAACAAAATTTGGACGAGTTCATTTCTTGTCTATATTAAATTTAATCTTCTTCGTATACGAAATAAATTTAAAGCGATTGCACTTTTTTTTATTTTAGTTCGGTTTAGTTCATACTAAATTACTTTTATTTAATGCTTTTGACATAATAATGTACACTGCAGATCAAAAGACGCTATAAAAGAAAACACAAATGAATTTATTTTTGTCCATCAGTGTTGAAGTGAAGGAGGCATTAAACAGTCAATGTCATTACGATTGTCTTTTAAAATATTGAGAATATTATGTAAATGACTTAATGTACCTGAGCCTCCTGCGTGAAAGATTATCTCTTGCTACATTCGATTCTACATTGTATTTTATCACCACAAAATTACTATAATTCACTTGACTATTTAACACATATAAAATTTAAAAAGATAGATGTCAAGAAAATTAATATTTAAGTATTTAATACGCACTACTTTTCTTAAAACAGTAAGCGTAACATGTAACCTGTAACCTTACTTCTACAGTACACGGTTTCAAGATTATTGATCTACTTTAATTTTGCTTGTCCTCGCAGGAGTAGAAGCCGTTCTACAGCGCGGGAAAATTGAAATTGATTTAAACGTTATCAAAGTGATACAGTTAAAAAATTACATAACAATTAACTTAACAATTTAAATAAAATTAACTTTCTTAACCCCTACAATCACTTTATTATACCTGATTTATGAGATTATGCATTTAACTATTGAAGGATAACGATGATGAAACACCGTTTGATAAATTAATCAATCATAGTGGATTTTAGTTATTTTTATGACAAACGTTACTTATTTTAATAAGAACTAGTTTTTAAGAAGAAAAGTATTAAATTTGCAGTCATCTGTAGAACATAATATTTTTTCGATTAATCAATCGTTCTTGATTATTTAATATTTTTATTAGCATTCACATATAATCAGTTTGCATATTTCATTGTTTTGAATACGATGTGCTTACCTATGTGTGCATAATAAATGTATGTACCAACATTTTCCGGTTTTAGTTTATATCGAAAACCCCCAAATGGCAAAATAGGACATTGTGTGACCATCGGAACACCATCCATATGAGCCGAATTCCTTTGCCGTATACCATGCCAATGAAAAGATAATTCCTCGGACCCTAATCTGTTGTATAAAAGCACTTCTATAGTATCTCCAAGACATACCTGAAAATTGAAAGGTGAACTCGTAATTCAAAATATTAAGTGCGTTGAAATTGTACTGTTAATTAACCAAAAGTATATCTTAACAATGAACAAATTTGATATATTATAGCTTCGAACTACTTTTAAAGAGGTATAAAATATACCTAATACATAAATTGAAAGATAACAATAAGTTCAAAAATGTTTACCTCTATTTGTGGGCCTGGGCTTTTCCCATTGATTCTTAGAAAGCTATTCAATAATATTACGTTGTCGTGGATCATCGATTCGTTTTTGCTTGTACAATCGCGAATACTGTAAATAACAATAAAAATATAAGAAAAATTAATTAATGGTATATATATATAATATCAATTAATTCTGCCCATTCATACTTTAAAAAGTTCAGATAAATAGAATTTGAATGCATATGTACTTGACATCAGATAATACGTATCGTGACCAGAATGAAATATTAGAATAATAATATAAAAAATAATAAAAGAATTTAATAACGATTACAATTTTCACACAATTTTAACAACGATCGCAAAGTATACCTATGATGTTATTATGTATCTAGCCTAGCGTTATTCTCTATAATACAAGTATCATGTTCGTGACAGTAAGTGGTAGTGTAAGAACCAGTTGGGAATTGAAAAAATAAAAGATGCACTTAGTATCCGTGTGAACCGTTAGTTCTTGAATTACACTAGAAATTGTGTATTCGAATTGACCGAGATTCCGACAGGTTTCTCCTTCAAAGAGGATATTCGCTGATTTAGGTCTACATCGTGCCTGAGCGGCGCTATAGTTTGTTTGCAGCATTGCCCGAGAACAAGTTATACATCCTTCTAGATTAGAATGATTTCATGTGTAAAATTTATAGTTTTCTTTTATATTTTATATAATTTTTTAGAAAATTTGATTCATTCTGTTTGTATTAATTGATTGAGAAACGGTTACATTATATTATATAGTATATAAAATTGCTCATGTGGAAGAATAATTTCGAAAGCTTGTTGGTAGTTTCAACTTGGATTGAAATAAAAGTTTCGAAAGTATACATATTGATTTTGATGTATTAAATACGTAATAAATTCGTAGACCTTATCTGACTTCTATCTATCTTACCTGTTCGGGGCAGGTGATTCTTCAACGAAGAATTCGTAACGGCATACTTTTTTTGAAAGTGCATTGTCAGCACAAGATCGTAGACATTCGTGAGAATCACCATCTAATTTTTAAAGAGGAAAAACAATTTAGTTAACGTAATCTACAAAAACTTATTAACGAATAATTAATAGAAATTAAATAATAATTCAGATATATAATCGAGTTAATAACAAAAGACTTGAATTTCGTAAAATATTAATTAATTCTATAAAGTATTAATTAAATACTTAATTAAGCATTTGTTAATCATGTTGTTAAATATTTGCACTCAATATAGATTCTTCAACAGAATGAAAAACTTTGTCTTAATATTTTGCAATCGCATTTTTGCAAATATATTGATTTTTAAGTAATTTTAATGTAATATACTTTGAAATTAATTCTTTTTATTATACTTTCATAATCTTATTTTATTAAACATAGACGTTTCAAATATAGATAATACATAAATATTTGAAGTTAGATAAGTTATTTTCTCACCCCTTATTTGAGATCTAGATATTCGTAGTAAACTAAAAAAGATGGTGAAAGCTATAAAGTTCTTGAACCACCACATTTTGACCCAGACGAACTGGGTTTCCCCAAAATTTAGTAATTTACGAAACCCGGCATACAATCATCGCGAATCACGAGTCGACGATGACTCGGGAAATAAACACTGACGATGTTACGCGTTTCACGATCATACGGCGACTTAGTTGAGCCTATCTTGGTTGGTGAAAGCAAGGCCTAGGCTACTTCTGGTTATGCAAGATGCATTCGATGCAGATTCGAATATTTTCCGGAAGAAAATATAATACTAACGGGAGGTATATTACTAAATTTTGATGGTAACTTAATGAATATATCGTTACCTGTTTTCAAAAACAGGTAATAAATATTTATTACATATATTTTTTTTCTGTTTTACATATTCCAATCATGTACATAAACTCATTTTCTAAATGCTCATATTCGAAATACTACAATGAAAGTTACTTAATGATATGTACAAAATATTTACAAATTAGTCGTAATATTAACAATTGAATTTAAAACCGTATTGTTTCAATTAAAATTCTAATTTCTTTTAAATATAATATATATCTAGTATTTTACACTATCTATATTTACCTTCTTTGTAAAACTATTCAATAATGATGTATATTAAAAAATGTAATGTGATGTATATACACTAACACAGACAAGTTCAAATATTAATTAATTATACAGATAGAGCTAAATTAGTTTTATAACATTCTAAACTGCATAATGGTACACCCGTTTTTGAGCATGAATACTTTTTGGGCTTTTTACATTGATTTACACCACAAAGAGTTTGTATGGGTGGTTCCTTTCTGAAAAAGAAAAATACAACAAAATAATATAATTTGATTTTATAAAAATTTCAATTAAATTTCTCAAACTATCTATCATTTTGACTTACTCCTCTGTAGGCTGTAATGGAAAATCTTCTCCAGGAGGTAAAGATATTGAACTTCCTTCAAGCGTTAAACGGTATGTAACCAAGGGAACTTGCCTTCTACAAGGTTTTCCTTTACCAATAACTTTAGAAGCTTTAGATTCTTGCTTTTTCAGTAATCTTTCCATTGTCTTTTTCTATGGGAATAAAAGTATAATTTTGAATACTATTTACAGAGAATCCAGTATACTATTTTATAGTAATTATATTTATTTTTCGTTATTATTACATACTTTATCTTTTTCTCTTTTCTCATCAGCAAGTTGTTTCCTTTTCAAGGATTTAAGAGCAGCTTTTTGTATAGCTTCAGCTGTCATAACCTTTTCTTTGTATCCAGTTGGTAAAGACATAAGTTGTTCAACAGCTGGATTTGGTTCCGTATCAGTCTTTCTTTCAAACATAGCTCTTTGACGTGCTGTCATTAATTTTGGATCCTTTGGTTTAATCTTTTTTAGCTCATCATCCACCTAGAATAATACATATATTTAATGTATAATAAATAAAACTTATTCATAAAGAAATCAATATTATAAACACTAGTTACAATTACTTACTTCTTCAAGTTTTCCGGACTCAATTGCATCGAGCCATCGTTCTTCTTCACTACTAGTGCCACTATCTTTACCTTTACTATTTTTTGGAACCTTTTTCTTTGTTGCAGCTTTTGGTGATAACACAGTGCTTGCACCTGCGATGCTAAGATTAGATGTTTTTTGTATTTTCTCACGAGGTTTCTCTAAACTACAAAAAATAATAAAATAAATATATCTCTATTATTTATAAAATGACATAATATCTAATCTATTGCTCCTTTTTACTTTACTCACCCTTTTTCATCATCTTTTTTTATTTTAACTCGAAACATCTTCTTTTTTTCTGTTTCTGTAGCAACATTGTTAAAGCCATCATTATCATTGTGAGTAACTTTCCTTTTTTTGTGCTTTTTATGTTTATGCTTTTTATGTCTCTTTTGTGGAGATACTTCGTTAGTTTCTAAAAGAAAAACAATATATAAGATAAATATTGAAAGATCATTACAAGTAAATACAAATGCATATAAAAAGTATTAAATTTTCCACGAAACAGATTCTTGTAAAGCGTCATTGAAATCCTTTAATGCTGATATTAAATCTCTAACATACTTAACCTAAAGATGAATAATGAAATTTATAAAACGAAAAATATAATAAATGTTTCCGTCTCTACGTAAACTAAATGTTAATTTTTTAACACATCGAAAATCGTACCTAAAGTCCTTTCTTCATCCGAACTTATATCTTTCGTTTTACCCATTTTGTTACGAATCTGTACTCCTCAACGTGTCAACAAACAATATGAAACAAAACTGTGGCGCCGTATTTTAGATATGGTGGTGCCATCTATTAAATAAAAATTTTGCTTCTTATTAGTACTACTGCTTCGCCTCGTCAGGTGGGGCCACCATATCTAAAATAGGATACTTTGCACTAATTGCATATAATTAATTACATAGGAAATCAGAATAATATTACACAGAAAGGATTTCTGGAATGTTAAAGCTTTGATTTAATTCCTGAATAGTTCAAGAATTCGCCTCATAGAGAGGCGAGAAATTTCAGTTTTTAATTTTATCATAAAGAGATTAGTTCCATCATTTCACTGTTAGGTGGTTATAGTGTTTCTTGGTTAATTGGATGATTTTTTAAACTTGCTTATAACATAACAGAGAGGAAATTTGTTCTTTCTTATAACATAATTAAGAAATCAGGAAGAACAATTAGATAAAACTAATTTTAATTAATTCCTTACGTTCTAAACTTTCATTTGAGCCCTCAAAAGTTAACAAATTTTGCCTAGCGGAAAAATTCGATTTTTTAATTTTGTCGCTAATTTTGTCACACACTTTACTCCCAAATATCTTAAAATTAAATAATGGGGACGGTATGGTTATTGAAGTTCTTTTTTTGGACTCTACAAGGATATCGAAAAATATATATGACATTCTATTAAAAAAAAAAAACTGATAATCTTGAAATCACATAAAAGAAATGATTATAAAAAGAAATTATTAACACCTTCACATGTCGTTCTTGGAATACTGTAACTTTGTCCTAAGAAGTTATAACAGTAAACAAGGCGGATATTTAGTTAATCCCGTTTAGTTGAACCAGTCTATATACTAAAATAATATTCATGATATGATAAAAATAGAAAGATAAATACAATTTATAATAATAAAATATCATTGATCAGAAGATGATTTTAATGTGTATATCTGTTATTACATTTATACAATAATATTAATTTTATTAAAAATTCTGATTTTCACATGTATAGCATTCCATTAACATAATGTTAAATATTATCATCTTTTCTATGACTAACATATTTTCATTTATTCACATACAGTTGGCCTACACAAATCTTTTCAAGTGCATCTAATAAAAGTGTAATTTTCATTTAAACAAAATACATATATCGTTATATAATAATATATTTCAATTTGGCACTAATTTCGTAATGAAATTTTGTAGCATTTAATGGTATGTGTGAAGACTTCCATAGTTAACTGTATATAGAATATGTGTGTACACACACACACACATATAAGAGGATGCACGAATAATTTATTGAAACATGAATATTATTATACTTAATGTCATATAAACTTAAACCTATAAAAAAGTTATAGTTTAATCTATTTTTCACAAAATATTATCAAATATAATATCATTTCTAGTCTTTTGTAACAATAATAGTATTTACATGTGCATGTACTTATACTAGGGGTATTTATACATCTAGTAGATAGAATTTAATATTGTTCCTTTTATGATGTTACTATTTAATATTTTACTGTTAATACATTTTGGCAAGTTTGCAAACTCATCTGTGAAATTGTGTATACATTCTCAATATGTAAATTTAAAAGTATAAGTAAATGTGAACCCCAGACAAGGAGTGCGAATAAGAAAGTATTTTCTTATTTGAGCGGTATTTAGATGAATTTTTAAATTTCAAATAAATTGAATTATATAACCATGTATATGCTTATGTATGTTGAAAATTTTAATAGGTAATCAATTCACCCGGATACAAGACACACACAAAGCTTTTTATATATTTTAACTAATAAACGGTGCTGGTTTATACAATGTGGCTAAATTAAGAATTTCGCAGATTTAATAAGCAGACCATGGCTACCCTATGTATTTTGATGGGACGTACTAGTTTCCTGAAAGAAAAGATAAATAATCAGTACAATTTTTAATTTATTTTTAAGAATAATTAATTCTATTCATTTTATATATAAGAATATGTAATTTGAAGAAATGTTATAGCTCGTGTCTGTTTTACCTGCCAAAGAAGGCCATTAAATGTGCTCTACTGTGAGGTTGAAAAATTCAAGCAGCAATAATGTTTTGATTAATATAATATATATTGCATTTACCTTAATTTACATGTTACATAATTTTATTAACTATAGAGATTTATAATAAATACGAGATATGAACCACATTCGCTAGCTATAATACCGGTATTTTTCTTACATAAAATTATAGGAACTTAAACTGTTTTTTGTTGCAAAATTTTGTTATATTTATATTACTGTAATATATTAGGTATATCGTCTTGTATTCGGGAGAATAAAATGAGATTTCGATCCAAGAATTTAATAATTCAAGGACTAATGAATGATTTTTATATATTTTCCTACAGCAAAATAATTGTAGGTACGAGATAGGAATACATATGGTCCCTTCATTAAATGTAGGAGTTTGCACCATGTTAAAAAGAATATGTGATATTAATTTGCAGTATTCATTGAATCATAATACATTTGCTTTTATAAGTGAAAGCGTGTAAGCAAAGTAAAAGCATTAATATGAGAAAAATGTACCACATTTTGGAATGATATATAAAAATTAACACAAAGCTTACGTGCTTATAAAAGTTTTTGTCTTGTTCATAGTAAAGGACCAACATTTGTAACTCTAAGATCGAAGAACCAATTATAATTTGAATTCATTTTTAAACTATACCAGGCTAATTTATATACTCCATTAAAATTATTTTACTGGCAGTGTTCACTCCGCACCATCCTTTAAGCAGTTTAGTAGAACTTAAGTTGAAAAATGCAAGTATATATAAGCACATTTTTTATTTTATTAATTTATTGACACATAGAATTTTGTTCTGTAAAAAAAAAATATAAACATGTCGAGTTTATAGCTATGATAATAATAATAATCATCATCATCATAATATAATTGTAATAACCATAAAGTAATAATATAATTATATAGTAATAATAATACTTATAACAGGTAACAATGCAATCCTATGTTGTGCAACTTTATTATATAATTTAGTACTCTAAATAACTGCTTAAAAGTTGTTATAGAGTATAAGAGTAAATAATTCCATTGATCACAGAATGGCAACTTCGACTTATTCTTGTTTCGCTTCTAACATGAATATTTGGCACATAAACAGTACTCGTATTTATGTTCTTTTAAAAATTTATGATCTGAAAATAAGAAATACGAAAACGTATTCATATCACATTTTCACATATTTCTACATCTTACGATATAATAAAAGTATAAATAAATCTAAGACGAATTTGTCATTCTGTTCTATAAATGATCCCAGATATGTGAAATAATTAGGATGTATAAATATCGATTATAAGAAAATGTAAGACTGTAAACTTAGTGGTACAACTAATAATCAAGTTTAAACATATTGATCGTTCAATTTTGTATGAGAGAATACATACATATATATATAAGTGTACATGCGTAGATGTCTATATATGTATGCATGTATATAAAAATTTTGCTTAGTTTTCGTTTTCACACATCTTACTTCGAATTGGCTCGCGTTTTAAGAGCGAGGACTCGAACGACGTTAAGGGTTGCTGGATTAGGAGGGGCAAAGGGGGTAAGGTTGGGTCAGTTGGTGTTTTGTTTGTTGGAGCGAAGGCGAGCCAAGCCTGAACGCTCACCCTCTTCTTCATCTGACGTACAAGGTGGTGCACCACTGACTGCACCGCGCGATGACGTTGCTTGCATTAACTCTTGGTCAGGACCATTTCGATGTTCATATAACAAAATATTTAATGTTTCTTCATAAATTCTGGCCTCTGGAAACTCAACCTATGTATTATAAATTAAATATTTATTGTTTCTTCTACATTAAAGTCTGGCATGTTACTTTACATTACGTATCATATTACATATTATATTCATAATCGCATAGGATATATACAATTAAATCTATTACATATACATTTGAGATTACCTTTGTGTGTTTTTTGTCAGTTGTATAGACAATTGAATGGCAACAAACTTCTGCAACTTTGCGACCATGACCATAAAATGTCCAACAGCAAATTTCACTGGAGCCAATTACATCTTTAATAAATAGTACTCTACGACCAAATCTAAGGGACATTTTGTCGAATAATTCTATGTTTTTTAAGAGATTGTCATCTGATGTACTGTAAAGACAAGGCTTTTTATATTTATTCATTCTTTGTTTCATTGCATACTGCAATTTCTAGGAAGCAGGTATTATCACCTTGTATATGAATATTTGTTATTGTGCCTATTAACAAGCAACTTTACTACTGGTTTAGTAGTACTGCTAATTAATAATTGTTCTTCTTTTTGAGAAGTAATAAGTGGAATTCTACAAATAGGTTCTGCTTCCCTCTCCTTTCGAAGAAGCGCTTGTTCACAAGATTTAGCTAATTCGCTAATGCAATAATATTTTGCTTCTGCAAGTAATTCTGCCATTTCTTTAGTGCTTTCTGGTAATGGAACTGAACCGTCCCTTAAAAAATTCAAGATTGTTCCAAAATGTTTCCCGCACCTGTCTATTAGTATCCACCCTGTAAATTATATTTATAGGTTTTAAGTAAATGAAAGACAATGATTGCATTTCTAAAAAAAAAGGTATTAAATGAGATTTTTATATATGAAAATATGATTCCATATTAGAAGATTTCAAACATGAATTTTTATTAAGTCGTGGAATTTCAATTGATATTGCAAAAGAATAAAACGTGCAGAGTATAATTCATTATCATATTAAATTTTAACAATATTGTAAAATGTCACCTTCGGGATCTGTAAGAATTTCCATGCGGCCACTGAACATAGCACGTAACATAGTGTCATGTTTTTGGAGTGTCCCTAAAGTAGTGTAATGTAGAGAACCGCCGATATTGAGCTTAACATATTCCGAAGGATATTTAATTCCTGCTTTGTGGTTTCCGGACATAACGGATGATAATGATAATATATCAGACCGTCAAGTATCAACGTTAATAAATAAATTGATGAAAAAATATATCGATTTCTAAATATTAAATGTAAAATATATAACAGAGAAAGAACAAAGCGTTGCGTCTCTTGAGTGTCAACGCATCGATAAACAGTAACCAGCACAAAGATGTTTTATGTGGCATTTATTAGTCTCATCTTATATATTAAAATCTTATTAAATAAAACACGATTCACTACTCTTTCGTGTCTTACGACTCGGCAAAAAATATACCCTATCGTATTCCCATTTTGGCGAGTGACTAGTATGAAGAAACGAAGACTAGTTCTGGATACGCGCAGGCGCAGCTACCTAAGAGTCGATCGTTTGTTTATTTAAGAAAATGGCTGACCCTTTAGCAAAGTATGGAATTTATATTGATGATTTAAGCAAAATTCGTGTATTAGAACCAGAAGTTGCAAATCAGACGAATAAACTTAAAGAAGAATGTCAAAATTTTGTTTCGAGTGAGTTTTACCGAAATTATCACAATTCATGCAAAATAATGTGTATACACGTACACTTTTGACATACACGATTTAAACAAACAAGATATTTTACAAGGTTTTTCAGTTAACTTACCGCGTTATTTCTTATTTTTTGTACATCCAGCGATTGTTAAATATACTCTCTGTGCAAAACAAATGCTTGTACTACATGTTTCCCTATAGTAATTACTGCCATCTGTATTACCGCCTTTGGATGCTTCTGATCAGTATTTTAAAAGCACCGCTACTATAATAATTTGAAATTTGATGTATATCATTAGCTATTAAATTAAGTTATATATATATATATAGAAGTTGTTTATTTTTTCATCGTTATCATACGAATACATATAAGCAATTCATTTTCAAAGCTTATCTTACTGAATATAATTATAATAACTTATGTTTAAACTTAATAATATATAATACTAAAAATAATTAAATTGTATGTATGATACATATATTTAGAATAATATGTTCTAAATTTTTATATAAAATATATCTTTTGTACCTATAATTGTACCACGAAACAATTTGTAATATGATTTTTTAAATACTTATTTTATACATGTGTTCTCTTTTTTGACTCGATACTGTTCTTTATTCCTCAGAAATTACCGAATTTCAAATGAATTCCGATGAATTTATACAAATAATAGATCAGTTGGCAAATGAGGTGGAAAAAGAGAAGATGAAAACTATTGGAACTCGGAATTTACTCCGTTCTGTTGCGAAAGAAAGGGATGCTCAAAAACAACAAATTCAGGTTATTTAAAAATTAAAATAATTTATTGTATAACAATTATTTATCGAAAATAATCAACTTCTAAAATAAAATAAACGTTAACTTTATATATGAGTATGTAAAATTTATGAAGTTGGCGAACGTAAATGTATATTTAATAAATTTTAATTTATTAAGCAATTTAGAAATAACATTTATATATTAAATTACAGGCACAGATTATAGAAAAATCTATGGAACTTGAGAGACTTCGTATACAACACGATTCCCTAAAAAAGATCGAAATGGAACAGTTAGAAACTATTGAACAATTAACGGTGAATTAAAGAGTTGAATTTATAATTAGAATTGATACACTGAATTCAATTAAGTACATTATGAACGTATGTCTGTACTTTTTTGCGTCAAAAGTTGATCAAAATAAGGAGAATAAATAAAAACTATTAAACATAATTAGAGTGACATATATTATGAAACAAGATATTTATACATAAGTTCATGACGAAGTTTGCAGTTAAGACGGTGTCGGGGTTTAAACCCTTCTTAATAAGACGGCATCAAATATACACACATATTCTGAAGGTTTCCAACCCCTGAATCAGAAAGGCACATCAGTTCTGAATCATTCTACATACTGTCTCTAATATTCATATACTACTAATCATTTTGATAATGGTATTATTTGTTGTTTTCCGTAAAAATTATGATTGCTTTTTCGTTATAATTGTAAACAATGCTGTTATATAATTACTGCCTATTAATAGCCGCAATTATATGTGAGCAGTTGCAAAAGATGAATAACAATACAAAACTTGAAGCAATCTTAAAGACATCGCAGGTGATCAATTTATATTAATTATTTATCTAACATCTATATTATTTTATCGAATATAAACTTTGTATGTTTTGTGAATAGACAATCGTTGTCCGTATTGTATGTTCACGTTATGGTGAAATAGTGATATAATGAAACCATAGCTGTAAGATAAAAAAAAATTTATGAAGTTGGGTTTCTATTTTAAAGTTTAGTCGTTAAAAATGTTTCTTACTTATGTATTGTAACTACACAGAAAAAGAATTTAATTAATCATATAAGATGAAAAACGCTTGTAAGCACATAATGTAGATACAATAATTGGCATTAAAATAAAGTATGTATTTCTTAAAAAGATATAAATAATTTAAATATTTTTTTCATCCTCACTTTTTACATGTTTCTTGTGATAAATTAGTTTGTTTCCAATACATATATTATTAATTTTGAAAGTGTTTGTATGTTTAAATTTAATCTATAATTTTATTGTTTCTTTTAGAAATATTGTTTTCATGTTGTCACAAACTTACAGAATGTATGATACTGTCAGATATTTAAAAAATATGTTAAACAGTTTAAGTAGATAGTATTCCATAACATAACTATTATTCTTTTAACAATATTTTTAGTACAAGATCACAAATTAGCAATGCGTAGTACGCAATTGGCGTTATTATGCAATACAGTTTACACATTTTAAGACTACTCGCACACCCATCCATTCAACCACTATACTCAGGGATTCAAAAATAAACTTTATTTCGTAAAAATAAGAAATGGTATCACGTTAAATTACAAATATAAATCCTATAGTCTAAATTTATAAATATGTACAATTACATATCTACTATGGATGTTATCTAAAAACTCAAAGAGTATATTCCGTATTTCATGTTAATGGAGCAAATGAGATGATGTATAATTGAATTTTGATCAATAAGGATATAAAACAGTTAAGATACACAAAATATTGAGTCAATAAAAAAATTTTTAACTTGAGAAATTTATTGTTACTCTAATCATTATGGTACCTTATATTATTTGTAAAATCTTACAAGGCTTTGACTTAGTAAATGATTTTAGAGTGATTTTATTTATACTTATCATCTACCTTATCATTACCATAGAAAGTACTTATAAAGTGAAATATTTATTATATCGTTAATTGTACAGAATTATGTTTGTATAACTGTCTTATATATTTTGTACATGACATTATCAAAATGTTAGACCGTATAGTACACTGTCCAGTAATAACAGATGTAGTGAAACAGTTTTGAAAATCAATTGTTTTTAATTTAAATGAAAAAGAACACTGTCTATTTGTATCAGATTAAGCACTAAAGTGTCGAAATATTAGCAGTAAAGTATCATCCTCATATGCTCCAATTGATCAGTCTGCCACCAATAGCCAGTACTAACATACTTTACATGATATTTGAAGTAACTGGTATCGATTACCATTGAGTATCTGTTCAAAATTCACAGTTTTATAGAATTACATAATTTTACATAAATTCACATTCACTCATCTGTTTCCAGAGATTGCAACAGTTCATAGCATTTAACACATTTCTCACATAGTTGCTTCGGTCTTAAGACGTTTACAAGAATTCATCATATCTTCCTGCACAATACAATCATTATTTTCTTCTGTCGGTTTAGATGGCGATAGCGATCTTTTAGCAGTACATACTTCAGCAACAGTGCTATTCGTTACAGCATCAGTCGACGACTTAAATCGCACTATTACAGCCGTCATATTGTCGCATCCTGTACCATCTCCACAAGTATCAGGTGCTAGACAGTGGTCAAATAACTACAATGAAACATTATTTATTAATAAATAATATACATTTTGAGCAATGATAAGTAAAGAAGTGATCAAGTATATTTTGTACCTCTTCACATATTTTTGATAATTTTTCGTAATTTTGTGTCAAACGAGTACGAATAAATTGTACAACATCTTGACTCGACATAAAATTCCAGATACCATCACACGCAAGCACCATAAACTCATCTTTTTCTGGTTCAATTGTGATATGCCTCACATCAGGAAGTGCAGAGATCATTTGCTCTTGCGGTGATAAGTTTACATTTTGTTTATAAGCATGGTCCCCAAGTGCCCTTGATAAATTAAGGCCACCATTTACTCTACCATCAGCTGTCACTTTTCCACCAGCTTTTACTATACGTTCCATTTCCGGTTCATCTTCAGGTTTGTGATCTAGACTAAGCTCTATAGCCTGACCATCTCTGCATAATACACAACGGGAATCTCCAGCATTTGCTACATATAATTCATTCCCTTTTAAAACTGCAACTACTGCTGTGCATCCACTATCATATCCTGGCTGTATAAATTAATAATTCGTGTTTATTTTAACATAATTATATGTATATTATAGCGCAAGTAGTGGGATATATTTCATAAAAAAGTCATCATACCTCTTCTGTATCCATCATAAGACTTTCACTATCATCATCATCGTCATCGTCATCGTCGATATTGGCATCTCCATCCTCATCTTCGTCTTCGTCTTCGTCTTCATCTTCCTCGCTTTCATCTTCGTCAATATCTTCTATATCATCTTCATCGCTAAAACTGTATAATAGGAGCGTAATGGAAAAAATATATGGATAATTTTATATCGTATTATGTTAATCCATTTAAGTTGTTTACCTTTCTGGGACACCATCAAATGTTTCATCATTTTCATCGTCATCATCATCCTCAGAATCTTCATTGTCTTTCTTTAAAAGAGTATGATATAGAGTGATAGGTTGAATTCTTCTTCTACCAGTACTAGTTATACGTTCTTGCTGTCCTGCATCTCCATTCTCTACTGGAGTACATGAACTGCTTGATACATTATCACCCCCACCCTTACTGCTATCAGCATCTTCAATTCGCTTTGATTCTGCACCATTTAATTCTACTTCATTTGCATTTAATTCTTCTGTACATGTAATTTTATCAGGACTTGTAACTTTTTTGTTTACATCTTCAGAGCTATCAGGCATATCTGCACTTTTTGTTGCCTCCACATCTGCTGTTGATCCTACTGGTGCAGAGACATGTGCATTTCCATTACTTGTAGTTGAATCAAGAACTTGTTCAGCTTCATTGTTTCCAGGACATTCAGATTCATTTCTCTTCGTTATATTAGATAAAGTCGACCCACATGGTTGGCTGGAACTACTCACGTCGGTTTCATTTGTATTCCAAGATGACGAAGATGATGAACACCCGGCGCCAGATGACGAAGAGCTTGCTTTTTCTTTACCTCTTCGACCACGTAAATAAGGGCTCGCAGAACATACTCTTTTACTGCATTTTTCGTTTTTTAGATTTTTTACATTAGGATTCATTTCTGATTGATATTTTGCCATTACTTCTTCCAATGGCATTGTTGCCTCCATACATAGATTATTAACATTTTCTTCTTCATCTATGTGCAATGTAATGTATGAAGACAACTTTATTAAACATATTTTTGTACAAAGAAATAGGTGGAACAAACTAATAATTATGAAATATAATAATTATTAGCTTAACTTATGAAAATGTAATTTATATAAAAATATAGTTTGAATACAAAAAGAAACGCACCAGATTCATTCAACTCATCTTTTTTCTTATCTGAGGTAGATGTCCCTGCAAGTTCTTTAAGGATACTAACTACTTCAGGTTTTTCAAGTGTGGCATCAAAGCCCAGAAAGGCATCAAGTAAAGCTTGCCTAATGTCTCCTTTCTTGTACGCATCAGTTTGTTTAATAAAATCTGGTAAATTACGTGCACAGTATGTTGCTACTTCATGACCACCATGACCATCATATACAGCAAATAATGAAACATTTTCATCAAAATCTATGCAACAGTTATGTGCATCCTATAAGCAAATAATTATATTTTTTATCCAAATGTATATTTTATATATATACTAATTGGAAATTTTTTAAAAAGATTCATGTGAATTATCATATGTACATATAAAATTAATATTTTAATTAATAAATAAGGTTACTATTAGAAAGTTATTCTAACATGGATAACAAATATTATTCTGGGCACAGTGAGTTTAACAATGATATTATTTACCTATTTCTAAATTAAAAAACAGATTGTACTGTTATTGATATTTATATTAAAAACAATAACAAGTTAATTAGATTAATCTGAAACACGTGAAGCGTTCATAGGCTGTGAAAACTTTCATTTCGGAAGTGGCTTCGAACCATGACAATGAATATTCTTAATTTTGCAACAGTACTGTTTTGTTCACAAGCGAAACGCCGAAGCACTCTTGTTACTATCAACGCAGTATTTGTCGTTCTCGAATCGAATAGACTGAATTTCGCGCTTCGACACATAGATGGATTACGTTTGCGATAGATCAGGATGAATGTCGTAATACTCTAGTGAAACGGTGAACCGGCAAACCGTTCTCTGACCGAAACGAAACTGGGTAACGGTGCACTGGCCGCTCGAGGGTTTTAGCTTACCTCTTGACTAATTCGCCAGCCTTGCATGGAACTCGCGCCGAATGCGACATTCTTGCCTGCTTCGTCGCTCGATACTTTTTTCGTAATCGGTTCTGACAGGTATGCACCCATTTTCGTCTAAACCGGCGATATTTCTGTCGATTTTCTGTCGTCCGTATAAATATCACAATATCCTGGTGAAATTACTATTCACAAGCGCGGCGCACAGTCGTTAACTAGCCTCCATGACCGGTTTGGGTTTCTGTTTTCACTGCGCTGCTAGCTCCACCTAGTCCGCCACTTTTCTTACATGCGCACTTCATTTTCGCGCCAAACTTTCGACGATTTTTGCTCGTTACAGAATGCTATTCGATCTTCTTTCGTAAAAGTGTATCTTTTTCAACATGATAAAGTGTTTTTTCCAGTTTTTTAATATAATGGATTGCGCTTGTATGTAATTTATCATTTATTTCATTCGAAAATAATTCGTATATTTGTTAAAAAGATTAAATATATACGAATTGCAAATATAATTTGTTCATTAAATAATGATGAACGTACATTGCGAAGACATTGCACGATCGGACTTGAACCACGTATGCAGGTATGTGTTTAGCGTGTATGCTTCACATGTGTGTAATGTGTGTAAGTATAGGTATGTACATTATATACTCCCACATTATAAAGTAAATAAACAGATAAATCTAACAGAACAGTGAAGTACGCGGAATTATTTGTTTTACAGATTTTATATAATTGCATATTTTCAATGTACAGTTTTGAGCTTGTATATTGTAACAAAATTAAGGTTAAAGAGTATGTTTTGTACATTCTATCAATTTAAGATCTATATATAGTGGATAATCGTTTTTATCTGTTTTAGCTATTATATCCCTAATAAGATACACGCGTATGCATTGTATATTACTGAAAGTAGCGATTATGTTTAAGTACCTTGCAACTACATATTATGAATGCAAATGATAATGATTCGCATTCGCCGCTATTGCATACGATCTAGAATAACCTCGTTTCCGGATACTCAGATACTTGCTTTCTTCTTTAGTAAATCTGTCACGTTCTCCCCGTTTTGTATAGCTGTTCTTCCAAATTTTTAAGTTCATTCTTTTCCGCTAGAAAGCAATGTATGACACAAATAATTTTTTTTTAGCTTAAAGAATTTTGAAACGATTGTTTTATAATGTAAGTACTTCACAAGTTATTTTCAATTTTCTATTAAAAAAGGTCATCGAAATCGTACAAAGATACATAAGCCTCTTGTTTTCAGGCTGATTCTATGGTTATCGACACACGTAAAAAGAAAAAGAACACCTAAAAAGATAGGTGAAGCATCCAATTGATTGCATACGAGTGCGAAGAAACGAGATTAGCGAGTGAATTGTAGGGTAGGAAGAAGAGTGGAAATGCTATATCATCGTTCAAGTTGGATGTATCAAAATCGGTATTTATCACAATTAAAGATTTCTATTATCCTAAAATTCATCGATTTCATCGGTTTAGAATTGAAAATTAGAGTACGGAAAGAAGAAAGATGCGAAAAGATATGAAAGAGAAACGAGATCAGTAAATGAATGAAAAGGATGGAGAGAAGACGTTACGTCATTATTGAAAGTGCCGATGTACCGAAAGCTCTGTCTACTTTAACGATAACACGATGTGTAGCGTACAGATGCCGTACGATCCGGGGAATGGTGCAGCCGGTCGTAGAGGTCGGGGTGGTTAGCGAGGATGGGTTTATGTGTTGCGTGATGGTCGCCGTTTATCGATTCGCGGCGCGCCGGGCCGTGAGGAATGAAGTCGCGGCTAGCTTCTATGTCGTGCTGTATATTGTACACTCCTCTATATGTATGTCTGTTTCACCTAAACGCACCTACGCAAATAAGGCGCCAGCAGCGAAAGTAGCAACGCCACGCAATCTCGCGTTACTCGAAATCGTTCTGGTATCTCTGATGTCTGTCATGGCCCTCAAACCATCATTGAGTTCTGATTTCTAACTTTCTTTGATCGTTGAAAACAACAGGGGAATGTTTAAAATTCATGAAATTTGTAAGAACACGTTCTGATATACCCGTTCAATGCGAAGATCTATACATTATCTATCTTTTGTAGATGTTAAAGATTCTTAGGATTTTAGGGAATTGAAGATCTTTATAGATTCGTAGATTACATCTTCTTATCAAAATTATGAATTTTTGGTACATCTTTATTTATAACGAATAAAAAATGTATATACTTCGCTTTAGACATTAACTTTAATGTTTATGAATGATATTATTAATATGAGCGATGAATTACATTTTGTTTACAAGAAAACAAAATTATGAGAAAAATGACGTTTGAAAGCGATAGTTACAATTCTTTTCGTATGTGTTGCACAAAGGACGAAAGAGAATGAATAATACGTAATTACAAACATTGTCTATTAATGAAAAAGATCGCGTGCACGGGAAGTCAATTACCTCAGAGTGCAAACGTGATACATTCAATGAATAGTTGCAAAACTGAATGGAACTTACCGGAATATGACGTATTTTAATTTAATCGAAATATTATGCGTAGTTTTGCATAAAACGTACGTTCTTACCTGGAGGATTCGATACAGAAAAGAATTCATTTCATTGTATCCCGCTTTAAATTCATCTGAATTTTATGTATGTATGTAATACATCCTCACCCAAGCGATTCAATTCAAGAGCGCGATTAAAAACACAAGATATAAAAAAAAATAAAATGGTTATACTTTATTAGAATACTATCATTTACACGACTTATTCTCCTGAACAGTAACGCTACAAAAATGTTATTTTTCTACTTTTACTGGTAAAAAATTTTGTATTTTCATAACACACAACCATAATGATCAGGATCGTTGTTAAAATATAGTTATATACGTAGATGAAAATTTTCTAGTTTTCAAAATTATTCCTGACTGATCTATCGAAACGAATCGTAAATCAATTACTAATTGAATGCACAGATCAAATCTCCTTTTTCCTCGAAGCCACATGCATTTCACGTCCTATTTGATAATAATCACGTATGCTGCAGGGAATCTGGGTCCGTACATATACATGTACGAACATTGTAGGAATGCATACCAAACCAAGCACTACCGTATCTACATAACAAATGTGGAAACACATGATTGCACTGCACAATCGAAAAAGATCAGTTGATCATTCCGGAAAATATATCTTATACCGTAAAAATAAAGCGCTTTTTGAATGTTCTTTCTTAATGTTCATAATTTTTAATTCGTATTTCTCTTTATCGAACGAAATGGATTTATATCGGTAATAAATGTACAATTTGTACTTATATTTAAAGATTCCCCATCACTCATCCTCTCATGATTTATTTATCAAACCGTTTACGCATAGATTCGAATTTGAATATGTAAAGATCGCAGGTGTTGTGTGGTAAGCAATTATTCTACGATTGTACGCGATGAGTTAACCATATCATCAATGACTCAGAGTAGTCGCTGGAGAATCAGGAATATATATATGAATATATATGTATATATCGTGAAATTGACCGTATAAATTGTGCATTCACGGGTTAATCTAAAGTTCCACATTCCAATCTACGTGTAACGCGATCAAATGTATTGTACCGTCACGAAAGAATCTATTCTAGTTTCAAGGAGTCAGTAAATAAGAAAAACGATGATCAGAACGAATAAACTAGCGAGAATCAAACGATACAATTAAGCCTCATCTTTCAATTTTCTGTGCTCTTACGCTCTTAAACGTAATAAACGTATCACATGAACGACTCGAAATGGGAACTCGTATCAAGTATCTCAATATTTGCCTAGTTTTTACTATTTTAGCATCGGTATAAAACAAAACGAACCACATCTAATTTTAACTTTAGTAAGTTTTTAAATAAATAATTTAATCTATAATTGTATTTCGGCCATTACTTTATATATTTCAGCAATATTCGCGTATCTTGCAATTGCAATTTGTCCTTATGCAATTTCATGTTTTTGTGAATATAAGCAGAGAAGTGGGGATATACGTAAATAATGATTTATTTCACCCATCAAATATTATAACGAATACTGAGAAATTTCTATGGTTTCGTATATTATATGAATTCTCAGGACACTTCTACATTTTTAGATTCTCATTTAGTTATCAAAAATCGACTAAAACGTCTAGATACGATGGTGTATTTATAAAATGGCAAACAGTTTACCGATGCTACCCGATGTATACCCGTCGATTAGGTTGCATAGAAGCGTTGATCACGACAGAAGAAAATGGAAAGCGATGAACACGGAACGCGGACGAACCGACTAGAGAGACTGGACTTCTGGCCAAGTTCGAGTTATAATTAAGTCTGGTCTTTAAATTTTCCGCGCTCTCGCG
>NT_176574.1:1209890-1244831 GCF_000188095.3 Bombus impatiens
GGGGGAAGAGTATAGGGGTAGCTGGATGGCGTCTGGTGCGATGGAGGGGAGGTAAAGTAGGGGAAGAAGTAGCGAGGGTTTACGGTGGAGCAGATAGGTGTCGCGTAGCCGTGGAGGGGATGACGGGTGCGTGCGAGCGCACGAGCCCGCCAGTTCTTCGGTGAGGCTCGAAGAGGTCAGGTCGATTCTTGTCACTACTCCGCTCGAGGAAAACGCGACTCGTTTTGACACACGTACACACAGGTGCACAGCACGGTTCTTGTCCTTCGACTTGGTTGGTGTCGGTGCTCTCGGTAAAACGCGGTCGAGACGTGTCAACGTTGTTCTCGTTGCGTCGTCGCATGTTCGTGCTGATCCGTCGTGTGCAAGGGCGAGTCGCTCTCTCGTGATCTTTGTTCGTTGTTGTTGTGGCTGGGCTGTTTCTCCAGGGCCAAATGCGAACAGGTAGAAGATACATTCATCGATGAAAGACGAACGAGAGCAGAGGTTATGACGACTGTCATCGAGTGGATTATCGCCACTGCCGTTACAGTTTTGGAGAGATAAGCAACCACTGTGTGTGCGTCCGCGGCCTAGTGACCTGACCTTGAGTCGGCCCGACCAGGTGTGTATGTTAAATGCTTATATGTATATACGTATAGTCATGTAAGTGTAGATTCGCGAAGAAAACGACAAGCGTTGTTCGAAGCCAGCTGTGCATCGTTGCTTCTCTCCGTTTCCCCGATGCGTTGGCGTGTGCAACCTCGAGAGACGCGAATAGAGATAGAAAAGAGAGACACAATTCGGGATATAGTTCGCACTATTACCGCAACACACACACACTCGACCGCTTAACGTCGTATACACGTCGCGTCGTACACACGTCGTGTACAACTCCGGTTGCTTTGTTTGGATAAGAGGATTCTGGGCTGAGTGTTTGCCGGTTTGCATCGTTTCCCTCGATGTTTCTCTTGTGTACATGTCTCGCAATCGGGTATAACGTTGTCCTTCGATGTGACAGCTTTCGGGGCATGTATCGTGTAACGCAGGGGCACGCCAAGCCTAAATCGTTTTTCTTGCCGACATTTTGCAGCTAATTCCTAGGAGGTCGCAAAAAACGATGATTGCGTATCGTTCGTAGATGTCTTCGATGTCTGTCTTGTTTACATCGCCTTTTTTTGCTCCTCGCCGTTTCTTGACGGTAAACGTGATTGATCGCTGTTAGTGCTGCTTTTTGATTCGTTGGTAAAATATAAGTTCGCAGTTTTTTAATCTGAATCATTTCTTGGTTAAAATCTCCTTCGGGTAGAGAATAAAAAATTTTGTAGGTTAATGTTAGTTAGGTGGATTTTGAGGTTAAATCAGTTAAGTAAGGATAATATGTACAAGTGCAAGAACGTAATTAATTCCTAAGAAAATAAATCGAGTCGTCTTTGTTAGTTAATAGGTCAATTAAAGTTCTTTTAACAGTATATTCTACTATTTCTGAATATATTATATACAGAATCGTATTTTGGAACTCCTATAATTAACCTGTTTATTTTCTTAATATTTGGAACGATAGATGGAATGTATTTTTTAGAACGATGAACATGTTCAGAGTGATTTATCGTTAGAGACGTACGATTTAATTGACGAAATCGAAAATCTCATCTCACCGAAGGAAATGTGCGTAACGAACCCTATACCGGTATCCCAGATCAAAGATATTTTTTCGTCATGGACGAATCACGGTCGATTAACGTTTCTCACGCATAGTGTGCTAATTTATTTGAAATATGTCAGCTCGTGCCTGTTGCTGTTGGTCCTTTGCTTGGAAATAAGATTTTTTTTTACAAATAAATATTTTCTATTGTTATCTATGTACATCTATTGTACATCTATGGTAACTGAGAAGTTAAAATAGAACGAATGACGTAAGCGAGGGAAGTGAAGATTTTTAACAAAATATACATTGTATTTGCTAATTTTGATACTTACGTCGTTTGTTACTGCGATGTAACTATATCTTTTTACAAAGAAACTTTTACTTCGCTTACTCATCACCATTGTTGAGAGGAATAGAAATTTTTATCAAATAAACCAGTCAATAATAGTAAAATATGGAAATGTTTATTTTTTTTTATATACAGTGGCAAGTTTAATTTAGACTCTAGGATAGGTTCGAATGTATCACAGTGAGACCGAAGTGAGTCGGTTTAAAAAGCAATCTATACTACTGCGATTCTGCCCTTCGTGAAAGATGTTCTCAAAGAATGCAATATCCGGTACATGCTACAAACTTATGTCAACCCAGAGTTCTAGTAGGAAAGGATATCTTCAAACTTATGTCGCGTGTGTGAGTTCTCAAATATAGAATAAATATTTCGTCGAAGTATCAGGATAAATTGGACGCGCAATATACCAAGCTCCGTGGTTCTTTTTATTATACGTATCGAATCGAGGTATTAAGTTAATTTTAGAAAAACTATTTTCTTCCGTGATAAATTCTATAGAATGATCGACGAGACAATATAAAATTTGTCTTAGCCGATGGAGCTTCCTGCAATTGTATCGAGTTTGAATTAATTAATTTAAGTTTCAATTAATAGAAAGGCGTAGAGAAATTTATTTATAGAGAAGTTTTTCTATAGAAAATTCTCCTGCGTTCTGTATCTTATATTTACATTTCGCGCAATTCCATTTTAATCGAATTCATCTTTAAATATCGAATGTTGCGATTATTTTAGATTATTTTATAGAGACTTAGGCACAAACTATCGCGGTTTTCCGATGACTGCATGATTTCCATTCACCATGTTGAATAAAATGTTATTTTATTCGAGATTGTCGGCTCAATGGAAAAAGGCGTGGATAGAAAAACAAACGTTGAAATTCACTTTGTTACCACGTCGGTTGTAATTAGAACGCAAGCCGTCGACTTTTCTTCTAGTTCCTTTGTTTTCAACCCGTACGTAAGAAACCTGAGCAAAGTCGTTGAACTCGAAAAGCTGATGAGCTCGAGAAAGCGCAAGAAAATTCCTCGTCGTGCACGATTTCTTAAAAGTTTCCGGTCTCTGGTATTCTTAGGGCTCGTTGTTGTTCCGTTACGCTATAGAAATTCCCAAGAAAGGTTAACCGATGTTGGTTAACGACGAAGACCATCGTTCTTTGGAGCTACGCCAAAAATTTTATACGTTTCGTTTCTTCTAAAACTTGTTGAATCCAACCGTTCGACCTAATTATCTAGAATTGAATTAAACGACCGCAGTTTTATCTAAATATGTAAATAACGATATTAATCCAGTCTATCGAAAACTTCCTTTTTCTCTTTGTATCACTATATTGCTTTCAGTCAATCCGAATTCCAAGAAAAATGTATTTTACGCGAAAAGGATTGGCGAAAGATGCGTCTGTTTTTCAAGCGTGAAAACACGACACGCTTGTTGCGGGTAATATCGCACGGATCGTGTTCGTGTGTTTCACACGGGTATCAACAAGGTAGAATCTGATTAGCGTACGTCGTTAAATCGACGAAAATCGGAGGTAGCGTTGTAAGAAAGGTAATTTCAAACCTGTGACTATCGCGCGTTCGCGAATCGCGTTTTTTTCACGGTTTTTCCACATTACAATTGCACGTAATCGGATTATCGATCCGATTACGAGACCGAGAACTGTAATTAGCATTACGTTCACATTTTATATACATGTTCGTACATTAAGCGGTAAATTTTACTTATCGCGATGCTACACCGCGTTTCGTGTAAACTTCGCATGTACCTTCGCCACCATAATTAGGGCATGATAACATTGATAGCAAGGGCTTCGCGTAATTAATTTTCTACCGGTTTTCATTAATTCTTTCCTCGTCGGATAGGTAGAATTTTAACCTTCTCTCAAATAGGCGTGTACATCGATTCTATATATTAATTTCTGTCGTTCTTTTCTTGTAATTCTGTTTTTCATATTGTTTTCTACGGATAATAAAAAGAATGCGATAAATCCTAACTTATTCGTATGGATAACAAAAGAGAAACGTAGGTTTGCGATAGCAATACGTACTGTTAGCTTGTTCGCAAGACAGCGTAAGTGAAAGAGGTCTGTCTATGGTCAGACACGCGTTGCTTTCGTCACAAATATCGTAGAAACAAATTTTATTACACGTATTTCCCAATTCTTCCATCGCGCTGTTAACGCGTGACAAATTTTGCATGTCCAGATGAAGTACTGGCAAAACTTATCCGAATTTGATCGAAATTATAATCCTCGTGATCGTTTCTTCTCTTTTTTCTTTTTTTTAAGTTCGTGTTGCATGTTGTGTGCTCGTGCGATGTAAAACTCGTAATTGTGCAGGCAATTGACGCCAGAAACTTCGCCAGATTATACCTTTGACCCGTACCTGTGTTATTTTTATTTTTTCTTTCCTTTTTTGCTTTTCGTTGGCGAGATCGCGAGGTCTTCACGCGCCGCGCAATCTTTCTCCAACCGGGCAAGTTTATCGAGTAACCACAGGTGGTAATTTAGAGCGACAAGAGGTCGACAAACAGTAACGTCCAACGAATAGAAAAAATATGAACGCGTTCCTTCGACCAGCGAGACTGAGCAAGGTGCAGGCTGTTCGGCCAGTTCCCTACATAAATGTTTTGTTTACCCGTCTTCCTCGGTCAATATTGTCTTTCCCTCGTTCCTCCTGTTTTCCTCATATACACGGGACACGAGCATCGAATAGAAAGACTAGGAAACAAATCTACGATCGAAGTGGTTTTGCATCTCTTTTCTATCTTCTTCCTATTTCCATCACTCTCTTCGATTAAAGATATTGGATTAGTCAAAAATTTTCGAAATTTCAATTATCCATTTAATTACATGGTACTGTAGTATCGTGGACAAAAGGCCTAAGAATCGTAGGCTGAACCATAAACAGTGTTGCGAGAAAGCAGAGGTGCCGACAGGGCCATGAATGTGTCGTTGGTCCTTCGATCGAATAATTTCGTGAAAAGGCCCTACATGACTCTGGCCACGAGCGGTTGCGGAACACTTGCGTGGTGGAGCTAAGACAAAAGGCAAAGGGATGCTAAGGAACATAGACGAATTAACAGTCATTGTCAGTAGAGAAGCCGGAGAGTGAACCGAGAATTCAGGCAGAGTGTTGCTAGCGTTGTCGAGAGAGTGTGGTCCGCGTGAGAGAGAGAGCGTTGGATCCGTGGTGACGAGAGTTGCAAATTAACTATCTAGTTATCTTAATTATAGCACGCTGTTATATTTAGTTCGCGTTAAACAACCATCGTTCCCTGTTTAATCAACACCTGTACAATCCATTTATTACTAATAAATTAATTGTGGTATAAGATCCTACAGTACTGTTGTAAACAATAAGAAAAGAAAGATATTAAGTATACAGCTCACAGACAAATAATATTGTAGTATCGTAAATATAATAATAATCAGTTTATTAATAATAAATGGATTAAACAGAAAACAATGGTTACTTAACATGAACTAATTGTAACAACGTATTATATATTATATATACGTATATATACGTATATTAATTAACAACTCTCGTCAACACAGATTCAACTCTCTCTCAGCAACGCTAACGACACTATCTCCACAACGCAATCCGCACTCTCTGGCTTCTCAACTCATATTGCCGTTAATTCGTTTATGTCTCCTAGCAACCCTTTGTCTTTTCTCTGATATCTTTTGTTTAAGCCCCATCATGCACACGCTCGGCAACCGCTCGTTTACAATTCGCACGACACCCCCCTAGGCCTCTCGTCTACGATACTACAATATTTATCATCGTTCTCAATGTAAACACAAGATTGGTGAGACCGTCAATGTTTCAAGGCGATTATCGTATTCAAATTCATATTGTCTTCCAGTATTATTGCGCGATTCGTATCACTAAAATCTCGTTCGCTTATCCCGAAGGAAGGTGGGCATTGAGACAGTCGTTGATATTTAACGAAAATATATTTTGAACGTTATCGGTCTCAGGTCTTACCCTTTCGATGTTTCGTGGCGTATTTCGTAATACATATGCATGCATTATTTATATATGCAAGTTTCTTACGCAGCGTATACATACAACTTGCGGAATTCTGTCGAGCCAAAGTTTTTAACCGAACTCGCCCGGTTATCGTGCCAGAGATTCAAATCTAAACACGGTGGTTTTAAAAGGATCATTCCAGAGACCGTTGCAATTTACGGCGATTTTACGCTTTTCTTTTTCTTCCTTCGCAGAGTTTGTTTCTTTGAAATTAATTTAAAAGTTGATTATAGTCACGCGTGTTTTCGTTTGACCGCGGAAGGTTTCATAAGTGTTTCGCGGATCGTTCGTTCACGCTATATTCGTTGGTATTTCAATGTTAATGGTTGAATATTCATAGCATCCGTGAATTATGTTTATCATTGTTATTAAATGACTCAATTATCTTTGAGTTATGGTAGAACGAATTAAAACATCAGGATATCCTCCCTGTGAAGCGTGTCATTGCGATAAGCAATTTCGCGAACTGTTTACCCTACGCTCCTTTAAATCATTCAGTATAAATTAGACTAATTACTGATAATGGCTGCTTTATGACCGATAAATGTTTTGCGCGGAGAATAACGAAAAACTAGCCAATCATCGACGAACTAATAAATTGAAAACCATTCTAGAATCACGCTATCGTGTATTTTTTTATAAATGAAACTATGAACTTTACCGTGTTTTGCGAACATTATTCTGTATATTAATTACAACGTGAGTATAGTCTAGCTACGTATAGATCCGGTTTTCTATTTCAAACTCCAATTTAATACCGTAAAAGCATATTATCGATGTTTATAACTATTGAGATATGCATAATTTTATGTGCTAGACTAGATTAGCTGCGTAGTAGTGATACATGTATGCGAATATCAATGTGTGGAAGTATGCGTATGCGCGGAGTCTCGAAAACAAAGGAATGTAAACTGTTCAGTCGATTAAAAATCTGGTATGGAAGAAGACGAGACAAAGAAAATGCTGAGACGCGTGCAACTGTGTATCGATGAATATCTTTGAAATCGTTTATCAAATAAATATACAGGGTGGTTGGTAACTGGTGGTACAAGAGGAAAAGGGGTGATTCTACGCGAAAAAAGAAGTCAAAAATATAGAATAAAAATTTTTTTTTAACTTTTTTTTTTATTTTTCCATTGAGACAACGATCTACCGTTATAACGTACCGCACGCGTACCGAGCGAAAATTCAAAGTCGACTTTCTCGAAAACAAAGCCTCAAAGACAAAATTTTTATTCTATATTTTCGACTTCTTTTTTCGCGTAGAATCACCACCTTTCCGCTTGTACTACCAGTTACCAACTACCCTGTATAACTATTCTAATATAAATTCTAAGTGTAAATTTAGTGTTCCTATACCATTGTTTCGGCTATTATCCAACATTCTCAACAATAACTTTACAAGTTTGCAGGAGAAACAAGCTGTATTTAAATAATGTTAATAATACGATTGAATATCAAACTTGTATGGCGTATATCGTATCGCATCTAACGATGGAAACTGCGAGAGCTTGAAAAGTGCTCTTCGATTCGGAGATTGAAACGAACAACCGGCAACGATGTTGAAGATCGAACTTGAAAGATAACTGATTTGGTCGAGCCGCTATCAAAGAGGAAAAATATTTTTAATTAATACAGCAAACATCGATACTCTTTTCAGGGCAAACGTAGCGATAATTCCATGCGTACTTTTCCACTCGAAACTTTTTAGTAGTTGCTATTGCCAAGTTTGATAACTCGGCTATATTCGACCGAGCCTTATATACTGTTACGCCTCGTAGTTCGATTCTCACGCAAACGTGCCAAGCTTCAACACGTGGTTTACCTGGAACTAAACTGAGTTGACCGTATTACTTTATGTCTCGTCTCTTCCAAACGAAATCTCTACATTCGGTTATATCTTCGTATATGTAGCTTTCTATCTCTATACGAGTTTCCAGTTAAACCTGCAATTACAATTATATCGTTATATTTTAGCGAAATATCGATTTTCGATGTACCAGTTTCCCGTTCGTTATTCCGAAATGATCGCTTACGATCGCTGATTTTAATTTGTATTTCCCATTCTTACAATTAGACGAATAATATTCTGTTAAATCTAACGCTATGCTTTTGTACCGCGCGACGTTGTTGTATCATGCTTGAATTTCATATTTCATTGTACGTCTCATTTGCATATTTAATTATATACAATATTACATTCGTTTGTACGTGTAATGTTTAAGTGGTTTAATTGCGTGTACATATTAAGTATAATTCATTGTTTCTACCAAATCTATGCTTCCACGGATTATGTAAAATTCGACGATAAACGGAATATTGTCATAAACTGTGAGGTATGATATTCCAATAGAACAATACAGAATAATTTAACTTGATTCTCTTACTAAAACTGAGAATGTAAGTTTAACACATATTTATTCGAGATTTATAAAGCCAGATAATGTATAAACTTCTGATTATTTCTTCGTGTTAATTGAATTTTAATATATCACGACAACGTGTATTATTTAAATCTCGAAGGTTTCGCAAGAAAACCACGTGGCGACGCTTTGGATGTTTTAAGATATACGTTTTCTCTCTGGTTTATCGTGTTAAAATCGGCAAATATGAATAACCAGTAAATGGATGCAATGGGTGTAAACCGCTAAACCGCGAAACATAACGAAAACGAAAGCCTGTTATATCCATCTATCCGAAATACAGGGAAATTATCGTACAAACGTGGTAAAATTGTCAACTTGTCAAAGGTACGATTAAATTAACAAAACGGTCGAGCTCAATTAGTATTAAAATTGTACGTATACGTCGTCCTTTCGTTCTCGCGTTATCTCGATAAAATAACTATGTAATGATTCTTCGTGGAATTTATTTTTGTAAATTATTGTAAGATTTATCATTCGTATTTATTATTCGTCAACGGAAAATCTATACGCGAAAAGTGCCCCGTCTGATAAATATAGCGAGCGAAATGTAATTTTAAAAACAAATTGTAACTTCAACAAGTATCTAGGAATATTCAAACTTCGTAAGATGTTTCTTTGAAGGCTCGCTCGCGAACTTGCTCGATACGTGTCGCACGATCGCGACACTTTAGAAGTAACTTTGTTGCAATCGAGGATCGAAACTCGTCCTCGTGATACACGTTATACGATTATCTATGTCTTTTTGTCTCTGAACGTGCCCAGTGATGGAGGATATATTTCTCAGTTAAAGAGGCCGTGCCTGAAGAATTTTAAGTTGAGTACCGGTGGCTTTTAATCGATCGATACTCGAAGCTACAGCATTTTTTTCAAGAGTAGTAAAATTACTCGAGTTGTATAGAAAATCTGAATGAAACGATCGTTTTAACCTTTCATCCTTTATATATCGATTTTCCCTAGCAAATTAAAATCGTTCACGATCAATTGAAAGAATCGTAGTGTTTATCGTTGCCAGATTTACTTTTTCGTTTAACGTTTCAACTCTGTGATTGAGAGGTATATACAGAGGTGTATACCGCAGTATAAAAGGGTGTTTTAACGTGACGAACGATTTTTTAAGCATTTGCTTGAAATACCGTGTAACAGAAAGTGTCGCGAGTAAAAATTTATCAGAATTTGATTATGGCCATTTGTCGTACACTCGATACCGATAAATTCTGTTTCGAAACTCCTTTTTGTCACGTAATCCCGAACAGTTGAAAAATCGCGCGTTCCATTAGACGACTTTCTGTATTAAATACACGTCGTAATCAGTAGACCACGGATTCGTGTCTTTTTACAGAAAATTTAAAAGCGCGAAATTGCGCAGAAAAGTATATCGAATATAGTGATTTTACTTCTTCGATTGTATTCTTAAAAATCTAAATTTGCAGATAAATTCGCAGTTTGATAATCAGCGCGTTACACGAAATCTCAATAAGTTAGCAATCTTTCAGTATAATACGATTCAGTATAATATGATTATGTGATAGCGTATTACCTCAAACGAATGGAATATATTTTCCCTCGGTATTACGTTTTCGTCCGCTGAAAACTAACGAAGGTACTTGAAGCGTGTCCTTTGAAATGTACTTTGCCAACTCGTAGAATTTAGAACGTAGGTACATACGTGTAGATGATCGCGAGGCAAGAAGCTGCTCCATGAATTTCTGTATTCCAGCCAGTACGGCCAGGTTGACAGCGTAGAAAAACGATCCCCTAACCAGGTGACAAAGTGTGCTGACGTTGCCAGCGGGAATACCCGCGGCTACTAGTTGCAGTGCCAGTACCTTTGGCTAGCACGCTGCTTGGAACGAAATAGCCGTGGAGATGGCGAACTCGGGCCGCGTACTTTCGAAGGGTCATTAAAACTGTCTCTTGGATGCCTCTTGGGCTCTGCTTCACGGCTAAAGTCTACTCGAGTACCACCTATCTCGCCAGATGAAAAGCTTTCGATTTATTTCGCGTACCGTTCGATATCGTTTCGTGTCGTCGTGTTTCTCAAACGCATCGCCCGTTTTCCAGCATCGATCGCGATTTCCATTATCGGTTGGTTTATCGGGCCAATCGGCTTTCTTTGTCGACTTGTTTAATCCCTGAACGTGCTCTTCCATCCAACCGATTATAGATGCGCGATTTTTTCTTCGGCAGAATTGTTTCCCAGCTATCCTTTGTGATTTTAACGTTGTATTTCACGGTTTTTCATAGATACAATAAGTTGTAGAGCGTAAGCTAAAACTAGAGAAGGCGAGTGCAATAAACGCGAAAACGTGACTGTTTATTAGTACAGAAAATGTGTTAAAAATGATTGGTTGGCTGTGCTCGTGTGTCACACGGGCGCGAGTGTTAACGGGTTAAGTAATTGGACCATCGAAAATAGCATGAGGTTTCAATGTTCTTTTTCAATCGTGCCATTCGTCAAAATCGACAGGAAAATCGTTCGAATAGAGATTCGTTGATTTCATCGGCTTTGTAAGTTGACATAGAATAAAACCGATCGATGTTTTCTGCAATGTGGTATGATTTCGAATATGATCCGACCCAGTTGATTAACGAGGCAATTTAAAGGAGAGCGTTCTAACTTTCTATGTCGGAATTGTAGAGTCCATAAAAGGTATAGAGTAATTGTAAAATGAACCTTTTACGATTGCGGCCAATTAGCGAGAGGCAATTAAAGGAGAGTACCCCAACATACTACGGCTCGTCATAGAGCAATGGCTGTATCTGTCCCTTATTTACTTAGATATACAGGATGGTTGGTAACTGGTGGCACAAGCGGAAAGGGGGTGATTGTACGCGAAAAAAGAAGTCGAAAATATAGAATAAAAATTCTTTTTAACTTTTTTTTTATTTTTCCATTGAGACAACGATCTACAGTGAGATCCGTTATAACGTACCGCGCGCGTACCGAGCGAAAATTCAAAGTCGACTTTCTCGAAAACAAAGCCTCAAAGGAAAAATTTTTATTCTATAGTTTCGACTTCTTTTTTCGCGTAGAATCACCCCTTTTCCGCTTGTACCACCAGTTGCCAACCATCCTGTATTTATGCATTGGAAGCATTTCGTCGGTAGAAATTAATTTTAAGTAATTGAATCACCTACTTTTAAATATCTTGAAATTCGTCATTCATCGTGGAACTACTTACTCAGCCTCTTCAGAGAACATGTTAGGATAGAAGTTACGTACCGAAGCTGAAATTTGTTTTTTTTTTGAATCAGGATGAGAGGTTTTCATTTCGTACGAAGAAAGCATAGTCGTTATGAACTTGTTGCATTACGAACTCGTTACATTTTGTCACGACTTGCGCGTCTCTTATTTCCTTCAGCGTTCATCAAGCTCTCGTTATTAGCTGCATTGGACGCATTACGTTATATACAGTTAATTTTCGCAAATTTAATTCTGCCTCGCCGCGATGAGCAAAGCCTGACGTTCGCATTCACCCAGCTCTTTAAAATGCTACATTTTTATAGATTTTTATAGCGTTCTCTTTCACGCAAATCCTCTGTAATTTTTCCCTTCTATATCCATGCTACTTTCTTCTTACTAGCTGAATAACTTTTTTTTTTATCGCGAGTGCACCATTATCGAAGATAATTAATAACCGAGAATTAAAGTGGATTAAGTATCGCGAAGGGCTGTTTTTACCATAGCGAACGTTTCGTGTTTGACGCATTAATTTTGTAGCTATTTTTCAAACAAAAACAGCGATGAGTTTGAAATATCAATTTCCATTTTATTCGATAACGCTTTTGTAAAATAACGCCCCGATAAATATAGACTTTATTCTCTATTAATATTCATATCGCAAGAACAAGTCGATTTCGTTTGATCGACGAAATTGTAGGAAACTTCCAACTTCGTTCATAGCACGTTGCAACAATTTCCTGTATTTATGCATTGGAAGCATTTCGTCGGTAGAAATTAATTTTAAGTAATTGAATCACCTACTTTTAAATATCTTGAAATTCGTCATTCATCGTGGAACTACTTACTCAGCCTCTTCAGAGAACATGTTAGGATAGAAGTTACGTACCGAAGCTGAAATTTGTTTTTTTTTTGAATCAGGATGAGAGGTTTTCATTTCGTACGAAGAAAGCATAGTCGTTATGAACTTGTTGCATTACGAACTCGTTACATTTTGTCACGACTTGCGCGTCTCTTATTTCCTTCAGCGTTCATCAAGCTCTCGTTATTAGCTGCATTGGACGCATTACGTTATATACAGTTAATTTTCGCAAATTTAATTCTGCCTCGCCGCGATGAGCAAAGCCTGACGTTCGCATTCACCCAGCTCTTTAAAATGCTACATTTTTATAGATTTTTATAGCGTTCTCTTTCACGCAAATCCTCTGTAATTTTTCCCTTCTATATCCATGCTACTTTCTTCTTACTAGCTGAATAACTTTTTTTTTTATCGCGAGTGCACCATTATCGAAGATAATTAATAACCGAGAATTAAAGTGGATTAAGTATCGCGAAGGGCTGTTTTTACCATAGCGAACGTTTCGTGTTTGACGCATTAATTTTGTAGCTATTTTTCAAACAAAAACAGCGATGAGTTTGAAATATCAATTTCCATTTTATTCGATAACGCTTTTGTAAAATAACGCCCCGATAAATATAGACTTTATTCTCTATTAATATTCATATCGCAAGAACAAGTCGATTTCGTTTGATCGACGAAATTGTAGGAAACTTCCAACTTCGTTCATAGCACGTTGCAACAATTACATGTATACAGAGTGTTTCACGTTCACTTGGTTAAACTGTGCATAGCCCTGAGACGGTAGAAGAGAGAGAAGAATCTCATGGAACGGAATGAAACGGCCCGACGAACGATGTACGACGCGTAAAAAGATTTACAATCCAATTTGAAAAAATGGAGATAATTTTGAAGTATCCGAAACGTTGCCAGTTTCGCACTTATACTGGGTTGGCAACTAAGTGATTACGGATTTTGTCATTAGGTGATATTGACAAAATCCGCAGTCACTTATTTGCCAACCCAGTATAGGCGCACGTTGCGCAACTGGCAGCGTTTCGGATATTTCAAAATTATCTCCATTTTTTCAACAATTTCATTAGGTGATATCGACAAAGTACGCAATCTCTTAGTTGCCAACCCAATAGATCTTACGTCGTTCGAAACCGTTTAATCGTGCCTAATGAAATTGTTCTCTATTTTCTATCGTTTCGGAGCTGCAGCTTATCCTAATTACGCGAGACATCCTGTTCAAAATTTGCCAATGTCGTCCGAATGGTTAATCACGTACGGAAATTCTTGGCGTACGTCCTATCGCAGATCTTCCCTTCGCAAACTCCTACGAAGTAGTCAGAGAGATTTTCCAGATTAGCAATCGGTCCTTGATAAACAATCCGAGATATCTGGAAATCCTGGAAATTCGAGCTCAGGAAAGTACACAATAGGGAGCTTATAAGCTCGGAATGGCTTCTATAACGTGCTTTTATGATTTCTCTGCGGTATTCCTTATTTCACAGTGTACGTACGTACGGTGGTGTTCGATTTAAGTATCCTTTTAACTATCCAGAATGTAACAGAATTTTTCGTACGAAAGTTACTCGATTTTTCGAGAGAAACAATTTAATAGGATATTTGTTATTCATCCAGACTTTTCAATTCTTCTGAATTCATCGAGAATTCTGAAAAATACACATGTGGATATTTCGTGGTAAATTTATCCTGATAACAAAACACCGTTGAACGGGTTGCGTAGTCGCGTTAATTAAACAGCTCGTAATAAACCTACTTAAGATATGGCATTATATCGTGTATTTAATATTCACACGAAAGAAAGTTAATACAACACATAGATTATTGTGTAATTATTACGCTGCCGTTCACGCCACGTTATCGGTACTCTGCACTATCCTTATCTTCGTAAATTGGTATAATTATTCATATTGATACTCGATAATACCGGTATTGTTTATATTTTTGCAATTGTATCTAGGCAACGTGAAACACACGTGCGTACGTAGATACGCGTTAGAAATCAATACGAATATAAGAAATTACAATGGGTACAAAAGAGTATTACAAAGATCGCTGTATTTATCCTATCAATTTACACGATAATTAACGAAGAAGAAGAGAAATGATTCTTAAAGTAGTATTCGAAATAATGTCGATTCTCGATAAGATGGTTTTCAAGGCCAAAGGACCATTCTTCGGAGCGAATGACATTCAGGTCAACCGGTTGCACCGTAAAACCTTCGACTTTCAGTGAAAAGCTCTCCAAGAACACCACGATGCTGCAGACTTTGGCGCAGTTTCGCGGTTAACGCGAATTTTCTCCGGACCGATGTTCCTGACGCGTCGCGGGAATTTTTCTTGCAATTTCGTTATGCAAGGAACCGAGGATTCGTATCACGTCCTGTCCCTCCTCGTAGCCCAATATATTTCTTCCTTCTACTTCAACTTTAACGGAACGGTTTTTATCAGTGAAGAACTAGCTGTTCCGTGTAGATTTCTAGAACGACGAAACAATGCGAGTGAAATACAGCGGCGCTTCATTCCTTCCGTTGTTTCAACAGTCGTTCCGTTTGATGTGTATTTTTCTAGGATTCTGATCATTCGGTCGTCTCGACGGTAGATGGTTCATCGTTCGAATCTGTTTTCACGTCGATGGTTCGTGACAATGGCAAAAGTAGATAGCAGAGAACGATGATTTCTGTATCGTTAGGAGTTTGGTTAATTAATTCCTGATTTTGTGGTTGAGTTTCTTTGAATCTGCGAAAAGTAATCAAAGAAAGAGAAGAAGAGAAAGTTCGTTAAGTTTTAGATCTTAAACTCTTTTTCTCGATGAACAGGCAATGTGAATTCGTAATTCTTCGGATTTCAATCGTGTTATTAATACCTTGCACTTCGTTCCAGCTTACTTTTTTTTTTAGAATAGACCCGAAGCGCGACACGGTAATAATACGATTGAAATTCAAAGAATCGCAAATATGTCTATCGAGTTGTTATCTAGAAATATTTAATTCAGCCTGATTTATTGTTTCATAAAAGTGCTCGTCTCAGTTTCTTGGCTAACGGTAGATAATATTTTTCATAATCTTCGTACAAATTATACCGTTTTTTATATGGTAATCTCTCAGTCGGCTAGTACAATGTTTGATCGTTCGCAAACGTAGTACGAGCAGTTTCGTGCTGAAACAGAGAAGCAGGCGCCACGGTACTTGGCGTTCAAAGCTTTCTACGATAAATACCTTATCGAGTGTGCTCGTAATGTAACACCGGCAAACACTTTGATGCGTAATAGTCCTTGACAAGATTCGAACAAAGCAATTTATCGAAAACAAAGAATAGATTTCCATAAGGAATAATTGAAGAATAAACTAGAAAAATATTGTTTCGCTAGCTAACCGTTATACTTTCTCCGTATATTTCACTGAAATATCGGCAATCGGTTTCGAGAGTGCGTAGATCGAACAGTGTTCAATTATTACGTTCCAATATTGGTGTTTCCAATACAATTCTATTTGTAGCTATGCGTTTGACCGTTATCACGATTACTTCCTGAATTTTGATTGCATGATCGTGTTCGAGCGACCACAAGATCTCTCTGCGTGAAAGAGACGCAAACCTGGATCGATAACGCGACTGAAAGTGTCGATTATGTACAGTGTACAAGGTAATGTCGATCTCTGATAAAAGGACGAAGCATGGAACTGACGAAAGATTGGCCTTTCTAACTCAATTACCACGTCGATGTACAAGCGACTTGTTTTCTTTTCCACGAAAAACATTTTTGATTATAGCGGATGAACTTAAGCGTTGACCATAAGCTTCCATGACGTCCGAATTCTTCACAGTGGGTCTAAAGCTTATACTCTAAAGCTTCCTGCTTTGATCGTTATCGGATCATCTTCGACTAATAGATAGAAAATAATCGTTTATACGATGTAACGATAGATCTAGAACGATTGTCATTTTTTTCTTTTTTTATCGACGAAAAGAGGAAGTTTGGAGCGCGTTGTTGTAGGCTGCTTGACATTTAATATCGTGAAAGCGTAGCTTTCGTGAAGAATGCCACGTAACTTTTTTAATTCTGTCGCGATTTTATCGGTGTTTGCTGGACCGTGCATTTTTACGAGATATTCGGGTTATTAAAAATTTTTAACTCGCAGCTTGATGAGCTTTGTTGCCCCATCTCGTACGTTTTATTATTTATTTTTTTTTCATCGCCCTCTAAAACGTTCGTTGCGCAGCTAAGCATTTCACTGGATGGTTTCGAGTTCGAAGATTAAAGCTTTGTAATGTAAATCGGAATCCGCCATTGTTCCGTGAACAAACACCTTGTATCTTTAATCTTTGAAGCTTAACTTCTTTTAACAACGCGATTGCCGTGTTTCGTTGAATCTGATATATCATTGTGTTCGGAATCCGGAACAAGATTCAACTTTTTCAAATGTACATGCTCGCCATAAGTATTAGGACGATTGTAGAAAAACAGGACACTTGAACTTGATAAAATATTAAAAAATTATTGAACTTTACTTGCAACTGTATGCTGTGAAGAACTCACATGAAATCATATAAGAACTTACTTGTGTTACTATGAAGTTACTATGTTTTCTTCGTTTATATTCGTTGTATCTTTTGTCCACTGTCCCAGTCAATGTTCTACACATGTCGTCATTTAGTCGCATGCTGTTAACAAAATTCCAGAAGCCAGATTTAAACTTTGCACCGTTTAATTCATTTCATATTCTCTCAATGAGATCTATTAGATCAGAAAATCGCATACGTTCGAACATGTATAAATATTAGCTTGTCCCAAAAGTTTCTCTCGTTTTATAATGTAGAAAATTGTGGATCTTAATCGCCGAAATAAAAATAAAGGAACATTAAAGTTACGTTTAGAATTCATATTAAAATAGTTTAAGATTTATTTAATAAACGATTTCCAGGATCTTCGTCGATATACATTTGCACGTGTCTCAGCGCTCTCTTTGTCTCACCATTTTCCATGCCACACTGCCAACGAGACAGTTACATTCATCTGTTTTTCGAGACGCTGTGCACACACATACTTCCACACACTCATATTCACATACGCGTGTCACTACTACGCGGCTAATCTACTCTGGCACACAAAATTATACATATCTCAATATACAGGGTGGTTGGTAACAGGTGGTACAAGCGGAAAGGGGATGATTGATGAAGGGGGAAGTACGCGAAAAAAGAAGTCGAAAATATAGAATAAAAATTTTCTTTTTTTCAATTTTTTTTCTTTTTTTTTTAAATTTTTCCATCGAGACAACGATCTACAGTGAGATCCGTTATAACGTACCGCGCGCGTACCGAGCGAAAATTCAAAGTCGATTTTCTCGAAAACAAAGCCTCAAAGGAAAAATTTTTATTCTATATTTTCGACTTCTTTTTTCGCGTAGAATGACCCCCTTTCCGCTTGTACCACCAGTTACCAACCACCCTGTATAAGAAAATAACAGATGCGTAACATTTTTGTTTTACATTATTTTATCGAGATCCACTTTGCTCCATTGGAACAAAATTCTACTTACCAGTTCGCTATTTCCTGCTGAAATTCTTGCCAATAGTTTTCAGAACTCCTCGTCGCGTACTTTGCATCGTCGTTTCGTGCGAATACAAACTTCTGACTGATTAATTATTTCCTTAACAATCTGAATCGATCATCGCGTTTTCCAATCCTGTACAAGCACATCAATCGTCCTAGTACTTTTCAACAAATCCGTACATACGCTATCACTCGTAGACTCGTTTAAATATCGAAATATTCGTCTTACCTTCGTTTGTACGTTATTTCCAATTTTAACCACCTCGATGCGGCGTGTTGAAAGCCGACGATCACAAGCAACGCTGGTAACTGGAATTTGGTATCGAACGATGGCTAAATTCGATCTTAGTATCCGTAGATCGTATCGCGAACGAAGGCTAAAGCTAGCTTTAGGAACGAAAGGGTTAATCGGAGTTGGTTGTTGCTTAAAACCAGTTCGGTTTACCTAGCACGATAATGGTGACTTGACCGCGTGTACACACGTCAGGGAGAGAGAGAGAGAGAGAGAGGGGGATAGAGTGAGAGAGAGAGAGAGAGAGAGGTTGCAGACTAGAGGGAGAATTCTGTGGAACTTATGACACACGCCCTGTACTTGCACAGCGGTGTGCAAACAAGCTCAACCGATTATGCTGGTAGAAGCATGGTGTGGCAAGAGCTGCGACGAGTGGCGACGACTAAATTCGAGGAATAAAATACGGCGGTTTGCAGGAGGCAGGGATCAACGTTGACTCGGTCGAAACAGTGGTCTACCATCCTAACAGCGAGTTAGCCCTCTCGAAACGGATTTTTCTTTTACCACAGTAACGCGGTAATATGGGCTACGTTTCGCGCAAAATTCGATAAAAGATACGATCGGTGTAATTTTTAAAACAGAACATATAGCTTTATTTAACACGGAATCCTACGTTCCAATCGATTTCGGCGACGTTAGAAAAATTATAACAAACTAGCGGCGGTATTTCTAAGGATTATCCTAGAATTTATTGTATCATTTGTCTCGAAAGAAATGAAGTCGTGCTCGGTGCGATATTACTTTTGGAAAAGTCATCGGAAGACAAAGAGAAAAGACTCTTTGGAAAACGTTTGGCGAATTTTACTCCTGCCACGGTGAAGTCCAACGGCCGGATCATTTTCGCGCGTTTTGCAGCACGTCTATTGCTGCGTGGCGTGAGTTTGAAGGGAAAATCTACCAAGCGTTTACGCTGCATGAATGTTTAAATAGAGTCCGGTGCTTATACGTCTGGCTCGTTCACGGCGCAGACTCGCGACACCGTTGTCTCCGTGATAATATTTAACTTGTTGTTCATACTTTCTTCTGTGGCGACCGCTTTAATTCAACCCCATTCTACCATGGCAGATGAGAATCGTTTGCTCGGTGTCTGCTCTTTCGATTAAAAAGAAACGCCGTTGCAGTTCCTTCGAACGATACTATCGCTCCTTTAAATCAACCTCTTAATCTACGATTTACGTTTGAGAATTTTGCGCCGAAAACGTAAACAAGCTATTATACAGGGTGGTTGGTAACTGGTGGTACAAGCGGAAAGGGGGTGATTGTACGCGAAAAAAGAAGTCGAAAATATAGAATAAAAATTTTTCCTTTGAGGCTTTGTTTTCGAGAAAGTCGACTTTGAATTTTCGCTCGGTACGCGTGCGGTACGTTATAACGGATCTCACTGTAGATCGTTGTCTCAATGGAAAAATAAAAAAAAAGTTAAAAAAAAATTTTTATTCTATATTTTCGACTTCTTTTTTCGCGTACAATCACCCCCTTTCCGCTTGTACCACCAGTTACCAACCACCCTGTATAATAGCTTGTTTACGTTTTCGGCGCAAAATTCTCAAACGTAAATCGTAGATTAAGAGGTTGATTTAAAGGAGCGATAGTATCGTTCGAAGGAACTGCAACGGCGTTTCTTTTTAATCGAAAGAGCAGACACCGAGCAAACGATTCTCATCTGCCATGGTAGAATGGGGTTGAATTAAAGCGGTCGCCACAGAAGAAAGTATGAACAACAAGTTAAATATTATCACGGAGACAACGGTGTCGCGAGTCTGCGCCGTGAACGAGCCAGACGTATAAGCACCGGACTCTATTTAAACATTCATGCAGCGTAAACGCTTGGTAGATTTTCCCTTCAAACTCACGCCACGCAGCAATAGACGTGCTGCAAAACGCGCGAAAATGATCCGGCCGTTGGACTTCACCGTGGCAGGAGTAAAATTCGCCAAACGTTTTCCAAAGAGTCTTTTCTCTTTGTCTTCCGATGACTTTTCCAAAAGTAATATCGCACCGAGCACGACTTCATTTCTTTCGAGACAAATGATACAATAAATTCTAGGATAATCCTTAGAAATACCGCCGCTAGTTTGTTATAATTTTTCTAACGTCGCCGAAATCGATTGGAACGTAGGATTCCGTGTTAAATAAAGCTATATGTTCTGTTTTAAAAATTACACCGATCGTATCTTTTATCGAATTTTGCGCGAAACGTAGCCCATATTACCGCGTTACTGTGGTAAAAGAAAAATCCGTTTCGAGAGGGCTAACTCGCTGTTAGGATGGTAGACCACTGTTTCGACCGAGTCAACGTTGATCCCTGCCTCCTGCAAACCGCCGTATTTTATTCCTCGAATTTAGTCGTCGCCACTCGTCGCAGCTCTTGCCACACCATGCTTCTACCAGCATAATCGGTTGAGCTTGTTTGCACACCGCTGTGCAAGTACAGGGCGTGTGTCATAAGTTCCACAGAATTCTCCCTCTAGTCTGCAACCTCTCTCTCTCTCTCTCTCTCACTCTATCCCCCTCTCTCTCTCTCTCTCTCTCCCTGACGTGTGTACACGCGGTCAAGTCACCATTATCGTGCTAGGTAAACCGAACTGGTTTTAAGCAACAACCAACTCCGATTAACCCTTTCGTTCCTAAAGCTAGCTTTAGCCACTCCCTTTCCGCTTGTACCACCAGTTACCAACCGCCCTGTGTATCATATTATATATTATATTTGACCCGATTATCGTACTACGGGCTATGCCCGTAGCTGTAGGTTAAGGGGTTAACTAAGCGATCAGAATTATACGGAGTGGGTTACGTGTCAAACGATAGTTGTCCAAATTCGAGGATTTCACGCAGGGGATTTCATCGGAGATGCTTTCAACTTGCCGCACGATTTATAATTTCACGAAATAATTATTTGTGCGTCGATATATAAAACCTAGTATTTCGCAACTTTTCTAACGATAGGAATATGTCGAATCGTACGTTGCAAAAATTTACATGGAAATATTTGAAAAATGCAAGTGAACGTTGGTAAAAATAATTTATTCCCGAATACTCGTACGTTGCGTTCGCGTATGTGCGTAGCGTATATGCAACGAAAAAAGCAAAATAGGGGAAAAAAAGAAAAAATGACTACGCATTCATGCGTGTTGCCAGTGTTTGCACGGTAACGAATGGAGAACAGAGAAATTCAGAACGGAGGTTATCTGATTACAGGTATGGTAGGGGTTGAAGTTTTACTCGTTTCCCGAGTCGAAGCACACCGTTGTACGTTTATATTAGTCGTAAATTTATGTTTAACGAAACGTGGGAAAGTGTGCACAATACTTTCTAAAAGTTACCTGGTAAACAGCTTTAAAAAGCTGTGTATTCGCTTCTCTTTGCTCGATGTACTTACGGTTTGCTTTCATACGGTTTCTTTTGTTTCCCAGCTTTTTTCAGGTATCCTTTAATCGGCAGCACGATTATAAAAGCTCGCTACCTTGAAAAGTGTGAACAAGCTTTGTTTAAGCAAAGCGTTAAAAACCTACGAATCGCGTTCTCATGTTTTTTTTCCTTTCCTTCTTTTTTTTTTTCACCGAACGTATTTTTCAGAGGAAGAATTTTTCCATCGATCTCGCGTGTCAAAGCGTTTAAAATTTCCCTCGCGTCTTGAACAAATCACTGCGAAATATACTTCTCGTCGAACCGGAGATTCGGTGAAAATTTTATTTCGTAATCGTTGGAGCCAGGGTTCGCGAGAGGTTCGAGGATTTTCGCTCTTACGGTCTCTCTCCTTGCGAAAGTAACGATTTTAATCTGACGGAATTGGCCGATTAAGTTCACAGAGCGAAATGAAATTCCCGTGATAGTCGCAGGAGATCGAAAATCCCGTGCCGCGAATATTATTCCACAGTTAAGCTGCCATTTGTTTTTCGATTATCCAAAACGAGGCGATTTTGTAACGTAAATGGGAACACGATGTTCGTCTTCGCACCTGCCCCGGTGTATCCGCATGATATCCTGTGTCCAGTTTCATGGTTCAACGTCTGCTAACTAAGCAGCCGACGTGTTATTCCGAGTACCCTGGAGACACGTTTGTACCGTATACACGTTGCGAGAAAGCTATTCCGATTGCACGACAAGACACGTATATTTGACGCGTATCGTTTTTCGATGGTTCGCGCACTTTCATCTGTGATTTATTATCAACGTCGAGACAAATTTTTATCTCCTACGCGTATTTAAAACTTGACGTCCGAACAATAAGAAAAGCGAAGAGTACACGTTGATGAGTAACGGACGCACGAGAACGACGGCAGTTTATTCACCCGGTCGGTTTACGTAAATATGTTAAAATATTTGACGTAATACTCGATAAAGGGAACCGAATCGGCGGATCCTCACCGTGCTCGAAATAGAACTCTAAACGCGATCAAAGCGAGCAAACAACGCGTAAGCGTCGTAAGAACGATATTTATATTCCGGAAATCCGGTAAATCCAACACGCTAGATAGATCAAAGAACTTTTTAATTAAAAGCAAACCAATTCTAGAAGTAGCTTTGCTTTAAATTCCACCTTTGTGTTTCGATTACACATAGCGTAATTCCTTTTCCAAACATACGGAATATCCCATGAAAGATGCTGGCCGTAATTTTCGCAGTATGATCCGTATATCGTGTGCTAGTCGCGAAACTTGACGTCACGTGCGTTCAAGTTTAAATCGCATTCGGACTGAAAAATCGGATTAACGTGCGATGAAGTAAGTCGATGTACGCGCGGAGCATCTACTTCCGGATGTCGGTCGATGCTGCATCCGTTCGTACGAATGGAAACAAGCGTACGTAAGTATTGGATCGGCAACTAAGTGATCGCGCATTTTGTCAATACCATCTAATGACAAAATCCGCAGTCACTTAGTTGCCAACCCATTACATACGGAGATAGGAAAGCAAGAGTATGAGTTAAATACGGCGGAGAGCGGTTTTTACGGGTCTCGAGTAGATTCGTTTTTCTCCTATTCTCCCGTTACATCGGCTCACGGAACTATTCGAACGCTTAGAACGGTAACTAGAGAATTTTTTTTACCAGTATATTACGTGCTCTGTAAGAAACTTTGAAATTTCGTCAGCGCTGAAACGAGACAGGACTATCGCGACTATAATAGCGAAGTTTGAAACCTATTCGAAACATGTACACGAAAGTTACAAGACATTTATTACAAACACTCGGTGAAATATTAATATACGTAATACTCTTAAACGTACAACTCACTACGTACCGTGACTTATCGATACAACGAATAATCGACTCACTGTTCGTATCACCTTGTAAAGCGTATGCTTCCAATAAATATCTTGCAACTTCTAAATACGTTTTCGCCTACCTTTGAAATCTTTCCGATATAATCGGGGTAGCCGTGTTTCGAATTTCAAATCAAAATTTCGTATACGATTTTCGAAAGTATTCGAATACTTTCGCCAACCACCGTACGTAGAAAACGAAGAAAGCGAACACGAGGTAAACACGGCAGAGACCGGTTTTTGTTCAGCTTGGTTTCTTCAAGTGGCAAACGTGTCCGCCTTTCTTCCGTTGTCTCGTTATATCGCGCGTCCTCGAGCACGAGAAGGGGGATGAACCGATGCCGGTGCGCTTACACCGAGGAACCTACCCTCCGGTTATGCACCCATATCCGCCGCCTTCCGCGTCGTAATTTCTTTGTGCTCGTCAGCTTTACGCGATAAGTACTTCGTTCGCTGGAACGGAACAGAGAGAAAAGTTGCACACGGAAGCCGACTTGTAATCGTTTATACGTCGTCGTCATTTCGCTCGGAACGTGACCCGAGGGTGACGTTTGTTTCCGGCGTTGCCGACGCGTTGCAGATTGAACGCACCGACTGGTCGCGTTCGTCCTGCCGTGCTTGGTATTCTGATTAAAGCAGGATTTGTTACGGATTAACTGGATTCATTCTGTTCATTTTTAACCTTCTCTCTTTCGTTTCGCGTTTATCCTCCATTTTAATCGTTTGCCTTCGTTTTAGGTGTCTTGGTAAACCAGCGAGGCAGCTGATTCCCGCGACTGGGTCTCGGATAAATAACGTAAGTAGGATTTTTAACCATTAGATAGATCGTGGATGTTTATAGAAATTCATTGTTTACGAACACGACCGAAGAAGCGCACGTTCTACGCACAGATATTTGTTTCGTTTATAAAATATCAGCTATTGTGCTTCGGATATTTCGTATATCTTCACGTGGGTATTGTTACGCGTTCGTTAGATACGTCGAATTTCCCGTAAATCGCGATCTATCGATGACCATCGTCGTTAGGCTGTCGGTAGTACGTCGCGCCGATTCGTCTTGTATCGAACGACGATGATACGTCGTTTAACGTGCAAGTAAATATGTACTGAATTTTCAATCGCAGGAGGATCGTTTAAAGAACGTAGAATATTTAGCGAGTACAAGCAGGACGTGCTAATCGATGCAAACGGTTGAAATTTATCGTCAATTGCTTGGGAGGAAACATCGATCGTAACAGGGAAATCGAAACGTGGCTTGAGAAGGAATTTACGGCGGAAGAATGGAATTTTATCGAGTGAGCCTAATCGGCGTTTGTTGCCACGTGTAATTAACTATATTAGATTCAAGCTCGCGGTACGTACGCTGCGTTGGCACGCGATCTAATCGCGTCAGATCGCGTCCCGTAAAGGCACAACGACTCTCAGTCTCAGCTTGGCTTTTCCACCAATCGTCGATCTATTCGATTTTATATACCGTTAAAAAGAACGTCATTCGTTCTGCAAATTTTCGCTCAACCGTCCCGTAAAATTCGAACGTCGATTCGTCGATAATTTACATTTACGATCATCTTTGTAATTTTGCCTTGACGAATTCTTGCGGCGTGTTCGGTCGCGTGCTGACCACGACGACGTAATAACGATCTTCGTTCTGATCATTTCAGAGGCTAATTCGATAATAATTGAGATGTGTTTCTAATGATCTCTTGAAATGTTTACGAGGATAGATCGACAGTTCGATGTTTCCGATAATTCGTTTCCATGGGATTGACTGGATCGTTCGATTTCGCGTGTATAGTTCGGAAAAGAGGCGCGCAAGGTCAGCGTTTATTTCCACCTGCGATGAGCTCTGGAATTAAGCGTCGACGCCTTCGCCGGCTAGCTGATAGTTAGAATGGTTCGCCGTTTCGTATTTTATTCAGAGGGTCGATCAGCGGATTAGATATTTACAGAAAAGAAGTCTCTGGTTTTTTTCTTTTTTGGCAAATACGGCACGCTATCAAGATGGTTATCGGGTGGAATTGCGGCTAACCGGGAACGAACAAAATTGTGCTGCAGCCGGTCGAGTGTCGAATTAAAATATACACGTGTATAGATCTATCGCGTAATAATAGTTTAGTTTGCCGAGCGTACGTAGTTGGATTTCGTGTTCTGGGTCACGTTATCCATTCCTTTACGCCTCGTTCGCTATTCCAGCCGACTCGATCTCTTCGTCGACGTCATGTTCTTCTGACATTTTCAGTTTTCGTGGCACGCGAACACATTGTTGCAACCTAATGGCTGACTATATTCCGGATAAACTGCCGCTGAATTATGCCGGTGGCTGCGATTCGAGTGCATCCACTCGAAGCGCAAACAAGCATCTTATTAGTCCTTAACCCTTTCGACTGGTCTAGAAATACCGGAAGTAATGTATAATTTTCTGGGAGTTTCCTGTTCGTCGAGTGTTGTATGTCAAATAATTCAACGCCGCTTTACCGCGCAATTTGTCTTCTATTGTGCGCGACCTGTTCTCCCAACCCTCTCGGCCTCCGCGCGACTTTACGTTTAATAATCTGCTGAACGTGGCCCGTAAGCACTCGTCGACGACTACGGTAACGTCTGTTCGCTCAATTAGTGCTTAATTATCAAGTCGAGGGCTGTTTTAGTTTTTGCCACGGCGCCGCGACGCGCGATACTCTCACTCGCAATGGCTGACACATTTTTCCGCAAATTTTCCTTTTTCATTCTCTTTGACGTTCTTATCGACCGAAGGATTTCGAGATTGCCAATATCCTGTGGTTTCTAACAGTATCGCTTACGATAATTTTTAACCGAAGATCGGTGTATGTATATCGACATTTCGTTATTTTCCTGCGCGTAAATATAAAATAGAGCTGTTGGAAATCACAGGTTGCCCTGTACTGTTTAGCATAATGCCAAAGGTAACCGAAATTACAGGAGAAAGAAAACGATGGTCGATCAACGTTCTTCGAATACCTGTGATTCGAACGGTACACAGCTTGTAACACTTGGCGTACTGTAACCTAGTAAATTGTGGTTTAGCCGCGTCGTACACGATACGATCCTGTTCGCACATAGCGAGTAGAAATTTCGTGAAACAGTTGGAAAGTAAAATTTACGCCACGATCGATCAATTATAAATTTCCCTAAAGATCTGCCTTTGGCAATTAATATTTTCCGAATAACGTCGACGGAGTTAGGAAAAGTTATTCTACTTGGAAGTTCAGCTTGATAATATAGATTTTCGAAAGCGCGATCACAAAGTTAAACGCAGGACAATAGGAATAAGAAATGCAAGAAACGAAGTAAACATTCATAAGGAAAGAAACGTAAAGAAAATAAAGCAGGCTGGTCGCCGGGATATTGCTTGTTTCGTTTCGCTAGCAGGCAGTGTGAAGTAGAATTTCTTAGTCCCTTGGCCACTCGACACTTCTCCACGAGTATGAACACCGCCGATAAACTCGGCTAGGATACATTTTGAGAGAAACGATTCTTAATACTTTCTAACGAAGGCATCTCTGCCGGGAGTAAGCCGATTACGTTTTTATTTTACGGTGCTAAACTTTTACGCGAATCGTTTCGTTGCAACTGCCGCGGAAGAAAAGTTTGTGCGTTATAAATAAACTTCGAGCATTACCGAAGTACTCGAGTTCTTATCTTTCTTTTTTCTTTTTTTTTTTATCGAAGTAGCACTCAAAGGTGCGTGACAGAATGACGCGAGCTGCATGGATCTTTTATGTCTTCAATTTAGCCTGCACGGCGATGTATCTTTACGTAATAAGAATATTTACGCAGGATATTATTAGTATTAAAAAGTGGAGATCGACACTTGCCATTATTACAGTTACGAGAGAAACAGCGAAGGTTAACGTTTAGTTGTGTTCATATTAGAATCTTTTATTATTCAAGTACGTACCATACTGCGGGAATATTTCGTTCATTGAGCATTCCGTTATCCGGGCGCTTTACCTTCTGCAACGTTATATTCCATCATCCATTGAATGTCCTGTTCTGGTCTAATTATAATACTATATTACCTGGCATAACAGCACGTACGCGTGCACAATTTAATACGAATCAAATAAACATTGTCGGTTTTATAATGATATAACGCCACGAATGCACAATGCTAATTAGTAGAATCAAAGATAAGAATAAAAAAGAAAAAAAAGGGTTTGCAATTTTGAAACGGCAAAATATAATCCACCTTTTGGATATAATTTAGTAAATATCAAGTAACAAAGTTAAAGTATGTTATGATATCGCGTGATTATCGTTTCCGAAATCGTTATGGCGAGATTTTTAACATTCGCGGACGGACGTAAAACGCTGATTAACGGAAGAAAGAGCAGAGGTAGCGAGATGATATCCGAACGATCGTAGACACAAAACGCGCCGATTCAAAGTTTTATATCGCTTTGCAAACTGGCGAAACATTTCGTCCGTGAGAACGATGTCACTTGCGCGTCCTAATTCGCGACGACATTATACGCTTGCAGAGGAATTTCTGAGCATTCCTGAGAGGGCTGCATTAATGCGTTCTTGAAAGTTAAGATGCTCTTCAAGCCTGACTTCTGCTTTGTTCCTGGCAATACGGACGTAAAGTGCTCCTGAAATTATTTGCAGAGTATCGCGATTTTCTCGCTCGTCGAGAGTCGTCTGGTCTTTGGCTCGTCGCGAGTCTCGATCGAAATTATTTCAGTTCGTTCGATCGATTCAACTACAAAGCGGAGACGATTCGATACGATATCCGGGAGTTTTCTAGTACATGCAATTTTTGCACTACAATTTCCCATTATTTATATTTTCATTTGACAGAATTACATCGCGCATGTTTATGCATTTGTGGAAGATGTAATGTTGTAAGAATACACGTAATATAATTTTATGTGCTAGACTAGATTGACCGCGTAGTAGTGATACACGTATGTGAATATGTGTGTGCTCGGCGCCTCGAAAACAAAGGAATGTAAACTGCTAGTTAACAGTCTGGTATGGAAGAACGTGAGACGCGTGCAAGCATGTATCGACGAATACAAGCGGAAAGGGGGTGATTCTACGCGAAAAAAGAAGTCGAAAATATAGAATAAAAATTTTTCGTTCGAGGCTTTGTTTTCGAGAAAATCGACTTTGAATCTTTGCTCGGTACGCGTGCACCTTATCGCGTCTCGTTATAACGGATCGAAGGAAATATAACGTCAGCAGCATATTTCGATTTCCTACAAAATAAACTACCGGAATTATTAGAAGATGTACCGCTGAGAACTAGAGGAAGTTTAATTTTTCAACAAGACGGTCACATTTTAGTCGTCATGTGAGAGATTTTTTAAATCGACATTACCAAGGCTGGATCGGTCGTGCTGGAACAATAGCTTGGCCACCACGCTCTCCTGACTTAACTCCGCTTGACTTTTATTTATGGAGCCATATTAAAACAATTGTTTATTCCGAAGAAATCGCAAGTTGCGAGCAATTGAAAGAAAAGATTATTGTAGCCTTTCATACTTTAAAACAATCGAATACGTTAGAAAGTGTTAATAGAAATTTAATTAGAAGTGCAGAAGTATGTGTTCGACAGAATGGGCAACATTCTCAGCAATTTTTGTAATAATAAACTTTATGATTACTTCATATTATTTCATTATGTATTCTTAATTTTCCGTTATGGCAAAAACAAACTTAAACTGCGATAATATCCATCGAGACAACGATCTACAGTGAGATCCGTTATAACGAGACGCGATAAAGTGCACGCGTACCGAGCGAAAATTCAAAGTCGATTTTCTCGAAAACAAAGCCTCGAACGACAAATTTTTATTCTATATTTTCGACTTCTTTTTTCGCGTAGAATCACCCCCTTTCCGCGTGTACCACCAGTTACCAACCACCCTGTATAACTATTCTAACATAAATTCCAAGTGTAAATTTAGTGTTTCTATACCATTATTTCGGCTATTAAGATCCAAAATTCTCAAGAATATAAAATATTCAAAGTATAGTATTCGTTGTAACCTTTAATGGACGAAGCAAATTTCCGTTTAAATTCCATTTTTTGAATTAAATGTAGAAAAATACGAATCTGCATAAACATCCACCGTCCGGATATAACGTATGTACGCTGTATAGTACATATGTGTAACATACACAACATATGTATGTATTTGTGCGATCTCTTTGAAATTACCTTTCGCTTATCGTTATTTTCATCTCTTACTCGCGTTTGCCTAGTTCTACTTGAAATACCCAAAGCGGTAAATTTACATTTTATTGGTTATTTTGTTCTTTTGCTCGAATATATTAGCGGACGGGCGATGAAAGCCAAAGGATGAAACTCTTTAAATCCTTCTCGGAATTACAAGCTTTCCTGGATGCAAATGAGAAGGGTTTGAAGACGTTGAGATTCAGACACACGGAAATTCTTAATTCGAGAAACAACAGATGTCATTCACATTCGATAACTGTCCGAAAACTATCGACGACGATCAATTTACTAGGTCGGGTATTAAGTCCATTGGCGATCTCTCGAAGGAACACGTTAAGTATTGGTTTAGTATTATACTCTGTGTAAAATCTATCTCGTGAGCGAGTAACTCATTTATCTCATTTCGCTATAAATTTATATCTTTTGTATTTTTTAACACGTTGAAACGTTGGTCGTCGATCATCCACGTTATTAGATCTTTCAGAATGATTAAAATAATTAATTGAAATAAAATAAATTTCACGAACCGACAAATTGTCGACAACGCGAATAATTTCGGTAACATTGCCAGAAACTGTGCGCGGATGCAATGCGATATTTTGCAAGAATTAAACGTTATGGCGTAGTATATTTCAATCTGTTGCGGCTGCCAGCGTGAAATATATAAGATTCGCGGTCGAACAATTTTAAACGCGTTTTAAAGTGTTTAAAAGCGTTAAACAATTTTTGTAACATTCTTCTAAAGTGCATATACAAATGCAAGTCAGACGAATTTATTACTCATATTACTTCAATTTAAATCTATTATTCCAATTTAAATCCATTACTCCAATATACATAATAACAGAGAAGAATATCATCGTCTGTCCGTTATCAACAATTTCGTAATAAATTCGTGTCTCACAAACGATAAACGAGCGTACGGCATACTTATCGTTCGATTCGTATTTATAAAATTCGACTTTCGTCGCGTCGAGCCAACGATCACCGCGGAGACGAACGACGTACGTATCGACGACCGATGTTGGGAAAAATCGAGCAGGATCGAAATAATTGATGACGCTGAAAAATGTAAGATCCATGGGACAGGTATCACGCGCGGACGATCGTTGAGCTCGTCTTCGCGGGTGGGTAGAAAGATTTTTCTTGGAGGTGGGGCAGATAACGCGACGAAACATCGCCGGTACCAAGCGTGCGCGTACACGGAAACATCTAATGTGTGCATACGCGGAGTTAATATGAAAAGGACACGCAACCGAGCAAATTACAATCAAAATTATAAGCTTGGCCGTTCAAGGCCACGGCCTGTTTCAATTTCCTTCGCGGAACTCCCATCGATCCAAATTTACCTGTCCTTTGCACGTGAAAGCTCGCTATACCTGCACTCCCGCTAATTGCATCGTATTTCGCATCGTTGTGTTTCTCTATTCCCTTTTAAGTCGTGGTTTATGAAATAGAGCAAATAATGGTACGTTCTCTACGTTCGGACTTGTGCCGCAGGATATTAAGTATTCTCGTAAGGGAACAGAAACGTGTTATTTAACCGCTTCACCGCGGATGTCGTTTGATTAACTCTTTGCTTTATGATTTTTACCCCCGGGTATATATACAATCCTGTTCGTAAGTACGTATTAGAGCATTTGCTACCCTCGTACAGAGCGCGATAATCGATCCAGATAATCAACTTTAGCGTCGATGTTTCGAGGTTCTCGTGAATCGAGGTTTTTGCAAACGATCGTGCAACTTGTAACTGGACTGTTCCCCAGACTTCTATCTTTTTAAATACACCCATTGAGATATATGTAATTTTGTGAGGTACATCGGATTAGCCGCGTAGTAATGACACGCGTATGAATGTGAGCGTTTCGTAAAACAGATGAATGCAACTATTCCGTTAGTAGTGTGGTATAGAGGATGACGAAACAAAGAGAGTGCAAATGTATATCGACGAAGATCTTGTAAATCGCGTATTAAATAAATGTGAAATTATTTTGATATCGATCCTAAGTGTAATCCAAGTGTTCGTATACATTTATTTCGGCGATTAAGATCCACAATTTTCAACAACGCCAACTGGGATCCGTTCTATGGAATCCGCTTATTGGCCAACACCGTTCGATCTTGCATCGATCTTTCCATCAGATCTAATTTTTTGCTATGTTCGAGGCTGGGCCTAAATCAATTTTCAAGCGGTATCGTTTCATCGCGTTTCTTACGTATCGTACCATGATTAGTTTTATTCGTTTATTTGTCTACCTTATCCTGTTATTTCTAATCATTTTCTTGCCTTTCCTTCTCTATTTTGCTTTTTACTTGCGATCTTTAGTCTTAGGATATACATAGAGTAACCGTTAATGCTACTTACCTGTTAACCGTGTTCCAACTTTATTTATTATTGTTTTAACAAAGAATTCTCAACCTTTGGGCGAGTAAACTTCTAACCGAATTATTTTCTCGTTGTTTCTTTTATTCCAGTCCCCCTGCCGAGTTGCTTTATTCGGCGTTACACGAATGACGGGGGAATCGAAAGTTCCGTAATCTGAAAATGTTCTTATCCAAACAGCCGTCTCCCTGTTAATTCGGATAATGGAAGTCCCGTTGGCCGACGTCGAAGTTTGTACAACGAGATTTTGGCTGACGGTACAGCTGATATGATATAGCACCCACGTATGTGGATGTCATAAATCGATGTGATAGAGCCGCGCTCAAACGTGAGTTACGCAATGAACGGAAAGTAAATCCTGTGTTCGTTCATCTGCGAAAATCGTCGTTCGTCTCTAAATTAATCGAGGCAGCACGATTACGTAATTTATCTATAATGTATCGTATATGTAACGCGATATAACGTGTATATATAATACATTTTAATCCATCGTATCGTTTAACGATATTGGTAGTTTTACCGGGGACGCGTAATTCAAATTTCGTTTATCGTTAGATCGAATGACTCGCGTTGTATTTTTTACATCGACGTTTATTTCGATCTCGCGAATTGGACATTCTCCGTTTCTCCGCCTATTTTCCGATTGATCGTATCTCTTGAATAGAACTTTCGACGCAATCGCAGAGATCATCCGACAATGTCTCATTGTTTAATTAAAGGATTTCCTTGTCAAGAGGGTATCGGAAGATTCAGCTTATTAAATAGACCGTAATATATTAAATAAACCTTCTTTCTCTCTCTCTCTCTCTCTCTCTCTCCCTTTCTCCGTTTCTCGGTTTAATCTACTTTATCATTTCGAGTTAATTACTTGCCATCACTTTGCTACATAATATGTAATACAATATCCAAGAGTGCGGCCACGTTAACCGCGGTTACCGACGCGCTGTTCGTGGCCGTGTTTCTCGACCACGTTAAACACAAGATAATCTGACAGTTCGGGAATACGCGGAAACTTGCCTGTAAATAATCGAGTTGTCAATAGCACGCCAACGAATTAATTGCTTGCGATGTTACGTTACACGCAACGAAATCACGAATGCAAATCAAATTAAAACGGTGTCGTTGTCTTGATTCTAACGCCACGCGACAACCAACGTTTCTATTATAAACATTCGCTATCGTGGATTTATCGGTGACGTTTAATTATCGCGCTTGTATCGCAGAAACGTCGGTTTCCGTGTATGGAATTTATAATCTCGTGGGTCATTTTAATTTACAAATTTGGCAGTAGAGTCTTCTTACTCGCGCGTTTTCTCGTCGCTCGCGCGAATACAACCTTCGTTTATCGCGCGTCTAGCGGACGAAACAGTAAATTGAAAAGCGTCGCGGCTTCTTTCTTTGTTCCGATCGTTCTGAATTTCAAGAATTTTATCAAAGAGCAAGCGACGTTCGCTTCGAATTTTCGTATTTTTTTTCGAACGCAACATTTTTCGCGCAAACAGAGCTACAACGTGACCATTGTTTCACACGTTGCAGAAAATCGTTGTATAGGATTTCAAAAGAATTCTTGTTTCGTGAATTTCCGCCGTTTTACCCGGTGAATATCGAAACCGAAGTTGAAACACAAAATTTGAAGATCACTGGCGCTGTTCAAAGTTCTTCTCTTTTCTCTATCTTTTCTCCTATTCCTTTTTTGATGCGTCGGAGTAATATAAAACGAGCTTATACCGCAGTTGAAGATAGAGAGTACATTTTCGCTTTAAAAATGCATTATCCAATGCATTAACTCTTATCTGCTCGCGTATGTCGCGGTACGAGAAAGAAACCAGCTTGTCAAAAAGCAAATTACTCATTTTCTTTACCGCGCGCTTATGTGGTACTTCCACGGTTATTAATCGAGACTCAAGTCCGAGCTTTTACGGATCAAACAAATATCAGCTGCAACGCGTTTTAAATAAGAAACGGTTCTTCGTGCAAAATTAAGAAATCTTGCACTCAGCATCGAGGAAACGCTTTAAACGACATAGTTAAATCGTACGAAGCACGAGCCAACAGCTATGTACGTACGAAAATTCGCTGCGAAAGACCCAGCTGGACGCCGTCTGCAATTTCCAGCAGTCCATAGCTGAACGCCGCAGGGTTCTATTACTAAAATTGGTGGATATCAAAGATTCTCCCGTATCACGGTGCGACATAAAACAATATTTCGAAGATTTCTGTTCGGCAGGTGTTTCATCAGGTCGGCCGACGTTTTCCGCGAACCTTCATAAATCTTACGGCTTGCGATCGTAGTAACCGCGTGATCAATAATTTGGAAAAGCATGTAATAACAGTAGATAATAGTAATAAGAATAAAATAATAAAGCTGTGATCGTTGTAAGCTATAGATCTTGAGATGGCGTGGAATTACTTACGCGTGGACGAACGCGTTAACAGTCGCGAACGTAGAAAAAGGGATACTCGTTTTTTGGTTGCGGTGGCTGGACTTGGAACGTAAATCGATCGCGTGCCAGAGATTGGAAGGGAAGGGAATCGAATTGTCCGTAATGCGCAGCTGGTGGATAGTTTTGGTGTGGTGCTGCCGGCGGTGGAGGACAGCACCCGAGGATCCGTTAAGAAGCCGGGGTGTGCGGCGAGTTTTCACGACATCGGGACGTCGTTTTGAGGCGCCTTAATTGGAATCGGATGGAAGCGCGAGGGAACTTCTTGCTTCTTGGCTCTCTGTGTCGTGAAATTGTAGCTCGAAGACGAATGCCT
>NT_176574.1:1244945-1466872 GCF_000188095.3 Bombus impatiens
TCTTTCGTGTTAAATCGATTTCGTTGAAACGTTCTCTGCAGTAGCTCTGAAGTTACAAGCAGATAGAGAAACTGAAAGTAGGAAGAGGAAAAGGAAGAGAGAGAGAGAGAGAGAGAGGGAGGGAGGGAGAAGTAGTAAGGTCCTCGAACGACGCGACGCGTAAATCCATACCGAGTTCCTGGACGAGACAAGTTCCTTCGATTCGAGTTGGAACCATTTCAGCCCGATAGAGTCGGCCTGTGTCGTCGTTCTAGCGAACATATTTTTTCGGATTACGTACACGGTTTTCGAGTTGGCCCGGCGTCCGCGTGTGTCTTTCCGTGTCGACAGCACCATTGAATGCGTTCGCGTGAATTACGCGAATAGAAGGTAAAATTTCATTAAAACGATTCAGGTCAGTTGACTTAAAAACGCGGATTCAAACGGACGCGACGCTGGATAACTTTATGGACGGATCTTTGACCCTTTTTTTCTCCTCTTTCTCCCATCCCTCCACTCTTTATTTTCCATTTAATATTTAATCCTTCCAGTTTGACGTTTCGAACGCGTGCCGACAGAGAATAAAAGGAATCTCGTCGTTTCCAAATTCGTCTTCGAATATCGGTCCACGCATTCTCTCTCTTTTGCTTTCTTCCCACATCACCGTGATTTTCTCCTCTTTCTTTTCTTTTTCTTTTCTTTTTTTTTTGTTTGTTAGGTACGTTAATTGCCTCTTCCGCGGCAGATTGTCTGAAGCGTGTCTCGAGTGGAAAGGAAATCGATTTCCTTAGCGTTCGTCGATGGAACGGTCGTCTGGTCTGGAAATGGCACGTTTTCAACCTACTATATCTGGCCGACTCGCGACGAGGCGCGTGCCTTCCTACGCGACATCCGTCCCGATCTTTCCTCACATTTTTAAATGTAAACGAAGTCTCGTCGAGTAGTTCTTTCTCCCTCCACTCAGCCAGAACGCCTTTGTTCGTTTGACTCGCTCTACGATCCTCTCGGCCCGCAGCGAACACTTACGACTAACAATGCATTTTAGCAAAATCGAAACGTATTGCACGATTTGATCGTACATTTTGTTCTTCTTGTTGCTGGCAGGGCGAATTCTCGCAAACGACGTAACACGCGTCACGGATACGCATTGAAAAATTTCTCCATTACGGAAGAAAGAAAAACTACTAGCTTTATTCCTTTTTTTTTATTTATTCATAATTCGTGCCTTGCGGTTTAGAATTTATAATTTACATTCTCCACTTGCTTGCAATATGCGATTAAACCGTATTTACGCTATAGTTATGAGGTGATCGTCGGTGAAAATGCCCACAAGAAATACTCTTGATTTTCAACAATAACGTTTATCAAACTCTTAACAATTAACAACAAATAACGATTAACCACGATTAACGGTTAACACTGAACTATCAAGAGTCAATAACCCGTCTAATTGTGTTGGCTTCGCTTAACTTCGCAGCTCGGGGCAGAACGAATCTTTTGGTTCCAAATCAAACAGATTCTTTTCTTTGTTGCCCCTCGATATCCCCACTACGCACGCGTTTATTAGAAGTCCGCGTATGCATTTTTCCGAATATTCGGCGAAAGAACCGTAGGGTTATCGATGTAGGGTACATTAGGCCTGTCAGTCTTACGCTTTAAAGTAATAGCGCTTTGTGTCGCGACGCCGTTGGAAATTTCCGTGGTCGAGTGCCGCCACAGTTACAAGGAAGAAAGGGTAGTATACGTTCAACAATCAATTCGTAGCGAAACCTTTACGAGATTAATAGACAACAAGTAGGTACATTACTACGCTCTTAGCAGAGCATTATCTTACTCCCTTGTTCTTCTACTCTGTTATCAGAGTATTATATCATCTTGCTGCATTTTCTATTGACCAACGGATCGGCTTGGTCGGATTACACACTATGTAAAGATTCTTTAGCTTAAAGCTAAATTATATACAATTTCACTTTCTGCGCCTGTTGATTATTTTACGTAGAACTGGTCTTTTAACGTGGACGATCGCTATACGTACGACGATTATATCTATAACGTTTCTTTGTACAGTGTATTAAAATTGCGCGATAGCGAGCGAATATAGCATTAACACAAAATAATAACGATCACGGATATTTATTGGAATCGATTGAATAGGTCAAGACTTGGTTGATGGAGTTGTTTGGACTCGTCAGATTAGTTTGCGAAGCAACGAGCTTCGGATTGACACTCGCTTCGAATTCGAAGACGAAACAACGTACCGAGTACGAAATATGCTTCAACTTAGATTCGTTTAGACTTTAGACCATGGAGCTGGACGCATCGATTTAGGAAGCAAGTGACTCCGAGAGTCACATCGAGCGTCGGTTTCCTGCAAGAATCCTCCTAGGATCATTCATCTACAGCCGAAACCAAGTCGATCGAGTATTACCTTCTGTTCCTTATTCGGTAAACGAGATCAAACAAAATCAGACGCCTTGCTTTCCGATCGAGCCTCCAATAATAAACTGAAATTTTCATGGGAACAGCCTGTGTTCACGGCTGTATCGTAACTCCTGCCTCGACCCAATAAATAACTAATTTCCAAAAGTAATCCCTGTAGACAGCTGATCCCTCCAACTTGAAACGGGTCTCTGGTCAACGAATCAGACGTACCATCGAGTTCTCTGAAGCTAATCGTCCTCGTATACGATCCAACGTATATTCCTATTTCATATTAGACACGCGCACTATATTATCATTTAGATCGTATTATAAACACGGTATCGACACGGTTGGCCAGCTTTCTATACAGCCGCGATACGTATAACTGGCGAAGAACGACGGGTAAAGGGGTTTGCATAATATCGATTCGTAATCCATCCGTCGGCGTGATATGATAGCTGCCGGCTCGATTTTTCCCCGGTGTTTCTATACCGTGGGAGTTCCTTGCAATTTTCATGTCATCGTCGTCCGCGGCTTCGAGTCGTCGCACGAGGAAAAACATTTTCCGGGGAAATTGGAACGGAGATGGCTGGAGATTGGCGGGACGAGGGAATAGCGTGCGGTGAAAAGACACGGCACCCGGGTTCCGTGGTAGTCGGCTACCCGGCAATACCTACGAGATCTTCTTCTCTTTGACACCCGAGCCCGGTACGCTACTTTTACATTCCACTCTACGTTTTATACATCTGACGCGTGTGTGAGCGTGTATTTAAGCAACACTTTGTGCTCGGCCCTGGTGTGCAACCCTGTTGCGCTGTAAAAAGGGCCGCATATGCCCACGATCTCGTTGCCTCCCGGAGACTTTGATCTTCGTTAATCGCCGAGCTTGCCCGGCTTCCCGAAGGCTTTAAAACGTGGTTTCTATCCCTTCCTCGGCTAACTCGGCTCTCCTCCTCCCTGCATTTTTTATCCTTCCCATCGTTAACATTCCCTTTTGTTTCGACTATTTCAAGTGCCAGCGAGTAGGAACTTCGCGTTCCTCTTGCGGCCCGATCGTCGTGCTGTAATCCCTACACGAATGAATGCTTCAAGGTACCTTCTGTTTGGCCACGAACGCGCTCCTCGAGGTTGCAGCACCGCTGGTGCTCGAAGAAACGGACAAGAGAAGCGCGTGTAATATCAGCTTGTCGGATCCAAAATGTAGTTTCCACGGAGCTACGACTCGGCCAGACAGTGTCGTATTAAGAAAGAAATTCGCTTCGAAAAGCGAGATTTATAGTGGAAATACTCGCGCGTCGTTGTCACCGGTTACGATTAGACCGCGGATTTTTACGAGAATTCATATTTTACGATTAAGAGAGTAGGAGCTAGATAGGAATTTGATTTACCTGCTGAATATTACAAAGAATACTATTATGCTTTGCGTACTTTATATCTGTATGCGTGTCATGTGCATTTTTCTAGCTTCACATTTCTCGTAATCGCGCAAAAATCCGCGCTGTAGTTACGATCGGTCGGAATATTCGAACGAGTTTAAATTTGGACAAGGCGTTATAAAAGTTTCCAATACGAATTTAGTATGTAGAAAATATAGAATCGTAGTATCTGGAGAAGATCAAGCAGACGTTAGGACGTCGGTTCGAGTAATACGATTGTCAGTTAAGCTAACAATACCAGTTCCACCGCGGATATTTTCGGCGCGACTTTTTTTTTCTCGCAAAGACGGCTTTCAAATTAGCTCGCCGAAGTAGCTTTCTTTTGTTATCGAGAATACACTTTTCTATCTTTCGTTCCATCTTGCAGCCCGGAAGCCTGCGAGATATTTATCTTAATTAATTTCCCAGGAGTTATAAATCAAAGTATCGCAACGTTTTCCAATAATGCAGTTGGAAAGTTTTCCCGAAGGAAGGAATAACTCGGGCAGAGCGTGGCGCAACACCTTACGATTGTACGTTAAAGTATCGTATTGTTTCTCGCAATTAAAAACGAAGAGTTCCGACTGTACGAATTGTTCGAGGCGTTCAACGCACGGATCTGCGAGCAGCTTGGTATATTAATTTGCATAATTGTTACGTAGAACAACAGCCAGAGCCCGAAATTGCTAACGCCACTATGATACAGTGCAGATCGTAACTGGGAGAAATGAAAAAGAAACGTATTCGTCTTCTTTTGTTCGCGCTACGTGATTGGTATATACAGTGGGTCATAAAAGAATTCGCACACCCTTAGAAACTTTTTACGTTTGTATTATACAACACACTGTGAAATTTCATTAGTGCAACAAGACTATCGCTATCCTGTATAATACAAGATCATCGAAATACTTGAACTATCAATTATTCGCTGTATTAACAATATCATCTTGGACACTAATCGTACGTTTAAAGCTACTGTTCATGCTGCACGTTAATTTCGCTAATTTAGCAAGCGCTAACTACGTTCGCTATGTTCGCGATAGACGTCTCGCAACTTCTATATACATTTTTACGTTGGTTTCAAATTCGACTATCGTAATCACGATCGTCGTGTCTCGTTACGATGTCAACGAGATTCCAGAAAGTTTCGTACGGTACAGGCGATATATCGGTAAAAATTTTCTTTCGATAAATGTTCGAATACTTTCGTCAACCACTGTAAGACTGATAAATCGTATCGCAAGGTTATAAAGAAGCATTCAACGTTTCTACCTACGCGATATTAAATTCATATTGGACGTGCAAACGTCGATATGAAAATCGAAGAGTACGTAGAGTACAGAGGACGTAAACAAGATACGGATATTTGCTCTCGATATTTATAAACGTCGCTCACGTGTTACGAAATTTTTACGATTCGATGTCGAAACCTGCGTCTACTCGTGTTTTATGTAAAATCAATTTGGTGTGGCCGCTATTCGTCGCTCAGTCTGTCGGAGAGGTTTACTCGTGTTACATGGAAAATGTAGACCGTTCGGACGTAGCTCGCATAATTTATCGGCGAATATGAAACTGCCTTTATCCTTCGCTATGCCGTTATCCTTGGAGCCTGTAACCAATTAATAAACCTTCGATTAATGTGTAATCGGGTGCACGGTCCAGGCAACCGATTGAAAATTAATGGCCTCAGCCGTTGTCACGTAAATTAATTGCAACGCGACGTCGTGTTCGCCTGAACGTCAAGCAATTTTATAGTCGCCTGTTTGTCTGCCTTCTGATCGTTTGTTAAACGTATTGTACTGTTTTTTTCGTTAACGTCCGTTACCATAATCCGACGCGAAATTGACTGTTAGCTCAGTCTGTCGCGTTCTTATTTTTCAGAAACTGTCCCGATAAATTATCTAACAACGTTTCTTCCGCGTAATCGACGGGTACCGTGACATTCGATATTCCCCTAACGTGGAAAAGAGTATCCACGAAAAGAGTAGCGTTCTATTCCGCAGTGTAGAAACTTGTCAACTTTTCAGCGAATTGAAATTCACAACTGAAATTCCAAATTGAAATTATACGACTTAAAAGTAATTTAATTTAATGGAAAGGAATCGTACACGTATTGCAGACTCGATTAACCGTCGTTATCGGATGTACTACCGTTTGGCAATTCGGTATTGGTTTTTAATCCGACGATTGCTTAATTACTCGGCTTCTGGTCTAATTGAAGGCGCGGACGATGATAACAGGCAGCCTTTTAGTCGGGAATAAAATTTCCCAGGTGGCCATCGTCCTTTGATAAGAAAAGAATTGTCAGGAACGCGTTTGCCCAGCCGAATGTTCAGCAACTTGATAGCAGAAAAGTTCCTTCTGGTTACGCTCGTTAGTGTTGGAAACGTTTCCACGATAATAAATTCAGATGGTTCGCATTAAAATTTCTTTCGTTCAGCGACTATCGTCAGTCCGATCGCTTTTATCGATTCGTTCTAATTTATTATGGTCGAGACACATCGGTGCACGTGTAATCGCTGGTAATTTTCTTTCGACGTCCAGACAATGACTCGAACCCTTTCTTTATGGCTCTTTCTTTATAGCGTACGTGGTTATTGGTAATGACGGCCATTCGAATCTCATTTTCGATCTGACGTTTTTCAAGGCTTTCAAAATTCGAATCACTTCGATTAGAATTCTATACCACAAAACTGGCGAGTGTCTTGGACGATTTAATTGCTGCGAAGATTTCCAAGACTTTCGGCAGTTCTAAGATTCGAATTCTTCAACGAATGCACATATTCGAATTCAAATGAACAAATATGTCAATAGCTGATCTCTTTTTTAATACGCTGATATTTTTAATACGCAAATAAACACAGAATCGAAAAAATAACTACACACGCGTCGTGTGATTAGTATAGTATAGGATGCATCAAGTTCAGAAGTCGATCGTATCTGTTGCTTAACCGATATCGCGTCGCCAGATGCGGAAGGATTAATAAGGAAAGAGTTATCGGAATACGCGATATTACACGTCTAATAAATTTCAAGCTTTGCGTTTGGTTCGGACATTTCGATCTTATTTCCCTTGACGTTACTTTGTTTCTGCCAGGTAAATTTCATCGCGATCGTATCGTACGAGTGCACTCGTGGTTTCTATAAAACCGTCTGTTGTGTTCGCGAATCGAATCGAGTGGATTTATCGGCTCCTCGATGCTCGAGTTAACTTCGATGATTCACATCCCTGACAAACTTTTCCTGGATGATTCGATCCGATAGGAAAATTTCGAATTATATCGCGGGTTTTGTTACACGGAAAATGTATAAATAATGCTTGCAAACTTAACTACAGCTCAAGAGTTCGAATAAGAAGAACCGCCGCTGTTTCTGACTCATAGCGTTTTTCATTTTCATAGTTATTTAACATACGTATTTTTATCATCGAGTTACGGTTACATCTTCTGATAGATTTGTTTGTTTGCAGTCGCGGAAATTGATATTTTGTACACAGTGATTATAGGTACATTTGTATTACGCGTTATGATTCATTCATTTTTGATACGATCGGCCAAACGAAATTGTATTATATTACAGTTCATCTATCATGCGTATTTGCGTTGATATCAATTACGTCGATTATGAATTAAACAAATATGTATGACGTATGAAACGTTAATTAACAAATAGCCGTTATCTGTTAATAATGTCTATACTGAAAATCAAAATGAAAATTGTAGAATTTTCCTATGCTACCCTTGTCTACGTTGAACGTTTGAGATTTAATTTTGCTAATTGCGGTTTTCGTGGACAAATGGCCTAAGAAATATCGGGTGAACCATAAACAATGTCGCGAGAAAGCCTGTCGGGTTTGTCGGGTTGGTGTTAGCTTTAGGGGCGCGTAACGTATCTTCATCAGAACAAGCCATCGTTGTTGTTCAATGGAGATTATATTTACAATTATATGTACAAATGTTGATTTAACAGAGTTTGACAATCAAACGTAGCCATTAGACACTCTTGATGTTAAAGACAATGTTCCGAGGTTCGATAACGAGTCCACGGTCAACGGGAAAACTCTTTGTACAATTGAATATATTTTGAAACTCAAAGTGACGTTAGCTGTGACGCACGGTATCTTTCCGACTGACTGACAAGACGATGTGAGTAAATTCTTCAAGATGATCACACGAATAAAAGACTGATACGATCACATTTGTCAATTGCGTATTGACCGGGCATATCAACAAAATTCCAGGCTCCGTTACTAGACAGACCCGCGTAGAGTCGACGTTGCTCCTGCCCGGGGCTTGTCTGTTAATACAGCGTGTGTCCCTCGATGTTGGTACTTCTTCTATTAAGTAAAAACGTTCATCCCGTGACCGTGGGTACGTTCGGCGACCAGTTGTGTCACCTCGAGCCCAAGCCTACTCTTACAAATCTCCGACAGACATAATCAGATCGTATCACAACTACTTCTAAGTTCTATTGTTTCAGTACAGCTATAATAAATAGTTTAGACCAAAGTATCGGGGATCTTGCCAAAATTCCAAAAGAAAGGCCCGATGTCCCTACATCTCCGACAAGCCTAAGCGTTGACAGGCTCTTCAATGCGTCGTCGGTCCTTCGATCGAATAGTTACGCGGAAAAGTGACCTATGCGACCATGGCCATGGACGGTCGCGGAACATGTACGTGGGGAGGCTATGAGAAAAGACAAAGGGATGCTTAACCCTTTCGCTTCGAGTCCGGCACCCTATCTATTCGGCACCCAAATGATGCATATACAATTGCTATCTGTAGTTAATAATATATTTTTTCGTTATCGGCAGAACATTTTCTGTCGACTTTACTGACATATTGGATTAATCACTTCATAAAGTTCCTCATTGTTGAAACATCACAACGTTTCACGAAATATGTTTCAAACATCCAAACGATCGTACACTGTTTCATGCTAAAAAATCTATTAAATCCATTGACAGTGAAACGATAATTCATATACGGTTCTTACAAGAATTATCGTTATTTAAGACTTAGGAAAACGTATGTACAGCGGCCACGCTCATTGTGCGTATTTCTGGCGTGCGTTTCCGTTCAGTGACTCAGTACTTCGGCGTTGAAAGAGAGCGTTGGAACCGTGTTGACGAGAGTTGTAAATTAACTATTAATTGTCTTAGTTACAGCACATTACTGTATTTAGTTCACGTTAAATAACCATCGTTTCCTGTTTAATCTATTTTAAATAAATAAATAAATAAAATCCTATATAATGATCTGCTAGCGATACTATTTTCGACACATATTTGCAGAAGTTTGGGTGTCGATCGCGTCTGTTAATACGCGCGTTGCGCTTCGTTAAACGTTGCAGTACGTTTCTTCAGGGCAAACTTTACAGGCCAGATAACGCTTTCATCGTGCAACGATTTCGAAATTCCTACAGGGATACTTTTTCTATTTTGAAAGTATGCGGTTAGATATCGCGGAGGATGGGCAAGTTGTATCTACAACTTTACGCGTATATCTCTCCATCTATTTAGTCAGTTTATGTAGTTTACAACGTACTATGTGTGCGATTGACACCGAGTGTTTCCCTTGAAACCGTTTCAATATTTCCGATAAGAGTCGTCTCGACAAGGTAGTCTATATCGAATCTACTATTTTATGAATGAGAATCTTTATATCGAACGTTCTCGTATTCGACGTATAGATTCAGATTCTGATCGAGGGATTTGGAGTTCCGCGTTATCGTCTTTGACGAAAGATCTTTGATTTCGCGAACGACGAACCGGGGTAATTGACTCTAGAGAGATTCCATCGATCGCTTCCCTATGAATCGAAACAATGATTTCTTAATGTCTTCGATACGGATATCAATGGCTGGTGGTCCGCATCGCAAATGCTGTTTCCACAATGGTTATGCGCCTTGACTGTACTTACGTTGAATTTGCACCAATGTTGCATCTATTATATCCGATGCGCGTCGTAACATAACGCTATGATTCGTTACCTAACATTTAAACTTTTCTTATATCTTTGTTTCTCTAGCGGGTATGCGCCGTATCAGAAAAGATCAGTTCTTAAATTTCTGTTACTGCTTCCAAGCAAAGTAGCTCACGAGGTCCCGTTAAATCGCACACACTTTTCTTCCGCTTTTCTTTTGTTCTACTTCCACCATCGAGAGTTTCTACTTGTGCAGGCTCTTCTGAAGGTGGGATACGGGCCAATTAGAAACGTTACTTTTTCTTCTACATTTTTTTCTAGGTCTTACGCAATATTTAGCGTAATTATCAGCGTTGTAAACATATTTTGGAAGATTACGTTTCTTCGTTCGGCATATTACACACCGCGATAAAGAAAGTGACACGCGTCTGACACAGTAGTTCGAGTCGCGTATAGTCAGACCCATATTTGCTTCGTTTAGTTTCTACTCCCCAGAAGGTTCGGTATTTTATACTCTGCTGCGAATCTGTCTTGTAGACACACAGCTGTGTCTCTTTTCATAAATTCTTAATTCCACGTTTCAAGTAATTTCCGGCTAGAAAGCAATTTAACGCACGTTCCATTCCCATCGAAGAACTTCTAATTCGGACTCTCAGGAGTCATGTACGGAGGATTACGGAGACTATCGGCCACGTGCCTCCTCCGTAAACCGATAATACGATAATGGAACAGACTCATCGTCGGAATCTCAATAATTATCGACCGGATATCGGTAATACAGAATCACGTGTGAAGTTTCCGGATTTTCAATTCCTTCGTTGAAAGTAGTTTTGCAGCGACCGTGGAGACGAGTTTTTTTTTTTTTTAGACAAAATTGACGCGTAAACGTGCATTTTCTCACCGTCTGGCGATTTTTCGCCAAATCGTTCTTGGCGACGAAGCTCTCTGTTCGTGTACTTAAATGAGTTTCCTAAGAGATTGCTCGATCAACGAATTCTACTGTTCTCGCGCTATGTTCTTGCTCGTTTCGTGTAAAAGCATCTTAACTCTGCTGCGTTCTTTTCGTCGTTATCGATTCAATCGTATTTTTCCAACGATAGCAGGTATCTCAAGTTTGAAGTATGAAATGTCAAGGATCGTAGCGATGCGTTAAATTGTAACGAGCGCACTCGTAAAAGTTACAATATTCCAGTGCAAACATAAATAGCTCATTGAGAGCAGGGTACATCATAGTTTTCTTAGATTCGCTGCATGCAAGTTGCTTCGAAGTACGTTTGTTGCGGACTATGGTTAGAGCCCAGTTATGCTCTTGCTGAATCTGCGATCTCTCGAATCAAGAAGAATTGTGCCGGATTTGTTATTCCTTTTGTTACTCTTGTGTTGTACAATCTCCACTCGCTGCCACCACATCGTTTAAATTCGCACGGATTTTTCTCCCATATCGCTGTTTGGCTTCTCTGATTAACTCGGATCATGCGACTCGCATTCGTAGTACCACGAACTGCTATTGCACTTGCTCGGATCTTTTTCTTATTAGGATCTGTATGTTCAGAAATTCAGTCCAACAAATTTTGTAAAGTACGCGACTCGTTCGTTAGATACGTGATTTTTCTATGTGAGCATTCTGCATTTATACTTATATATATCGTTGAGAATTATGGATCTTAATCGCGGAAATAAAAGTCAAGGAACATTAGATTTACACTTAGAATTCATATTAAAATAGTTTTAGATTTATTTAATAAACGATTCCCAGGATCTTCGTCGATATACATTTGCACGCGTCTCACCATCTTCCATACCACGCTGTCAATGGAACAGTTACATTCATCTGTTTTTCGAGACGTTGTGTACACACATACTCCCATACACTCATATTCACATACGTGTGCCACTACTACGCGGCTAATCCAGTCTGGCACACAAAATTATACGTATCTCAATATATATATATATTCCATTGCAGGAAACGTGCTAAAGAGCTAAACGAATGCGACATTAACGTCGAATTAACTTAACGATACAGGCGTTCATGCGAGTGAACACGATCGAACGATTATCGCTCGCTAGTTGTTCGCCTGTTAACGTCCGCTCGGACGCCATAAATTCAGGTTTGAAAAAGGGCCAACTTCCGTCGTCGAAGTTTTTTTCTCTGGCAGAGAGAGAAAGAGAGAGAGAGAGAGAAAGAGATAGCAATTTCAAAGTATCGATCGTCGACATCTCGATTCAGCCGTGACGAAATCGCCAACATTCGTCAGGCTTCGGTGAAACGTATTCTGACGAAGTTTCGCGACGACACGTCCACTCCACTGGACTTTTTGATTTATCGTTCAATTTCCTTTTGCATGCACGTGCGCATGCACGAACGTGTCTCTTATTCGATTAAACGCCGGCTCCGCGTATTATCGTACTTTATTAACCATGCTTTTTGTCCCTTCGGTTACCCTTTTCGTTTCCGTGTCTGATTACGCTTAATCGTTTCAGGAAGACATCCGAAGAAAGTTAAGTGGCAATCGTACTTACAGCCAATTACGAAAGTCTACATATACTTGTCGAATTTTGTGTATCTGATGCACCGAAAAAATTAGGAACTTCGGTGCATCGGTGTCGGTACAATTGTTATTAATGGTATTTCTAAAAGCAATTAATTAAAGAAATTAAAACGTTTATCCGACAAATATTTCAGGATAAAATTACATCAGGAATTACGACAATTTTCCCAAACACCAAGCAGATTTTTATGGTTTTTTATGGTTTCAAATAGATACGACAGTCGTATTCAATAATTTATCATTTTCGCGTTGTTTTCTATATCTTTTCTTTTTTTCTTATTCATTTTCTCATCGAAGATGAAATCGCGAATAAATTGCGTTAAATTTCAACGATACGTGTCTTAATGTATCAACAGAATTAATAGAATAATTGTTTATAATTGTTATTACAATGTCTTATACCTAAAAGGCGTATATAAACTTTTATGGCTGTCTGTATATCGTTTAAGCTTCTCGCTCTTATTTATTTAATCCATCTACGCGACAATTTTTATAGATCGACATGGACGATCTTTCCATAGTCTAAGTTTAGAAGTTTCGTTTAATTCAGTCTGGAAACACATAGATCGATTTACGGCCTCTCGATCGTTAACCGCAGTCGGAAGAAAGAAATATTTCGCTTCTGATGACACGGAAACCTGCGATGGCAAGCGCAAGGCGACATAATGATAGCGAAATGGTCTCTTTGCAGAACGGTATAAGTGGCAGCGGTGCACCTTAATGTCGTTTGTTTCGAGAGTGATTTTCCAGGTACTCGAATTTCTTGCGAAAGTGAAATAAACAAGTTGGCGGAGTTGCGAAGTTCGGAGAACTCGAGGCCAGGGTGGTTTGGCGGTTTGATTGGTTTTATTGGGAAAATTGACATAGTTCAAAACACGAAAGTTCGATTAGCGTAAACATGGAAAACTCGACTGCTTTAAAAGTTCCAACGCGCGATCGACTTTAAGGCACGAGTCGTTCAATTCGAACGATTGAATATTTTTTTTCTCTAATTTCTTCGCGCAACCGGAACAGCTTCAGCGTACACGCATAAAACAGCGTCGTAATAGTAGCAGAAATACGAACTTAATGGTCGGTAGTTTGAGAATGAGGCAAGTTTTTCGCGTTGTTAACACGCTGCGATGTTTAAAGAGGAACGATAACGGAGGCGTGTGTGGTCGCGTGGGTGAGAGATGGTTGTTGGAGAATATACACGTCCCTTGGTACGTACGTAGATAGACGTCCTCGAGGATGGACAGGGTATGGCAAGTGAGAATTCAGAGTGAACTTTTAGAGAGCACAGCAAGCAGGACGAACGTGCAGTGAGTTTGGAATTTTAGAGTACAGTACGTGGTGAATCGGTTGTTTTCATATTTATCTTATTGTTGACAGCTTACGGCGAATAGACGGTACATAAATGTAACTTGGCGCGGTAACTTGATAACGTTGCACGAGTAATAAATTCATTACACAGGTACGGAAGATTTACATATCTTGCGGTACAAAGTCGATAGGGTATATCACGACGAATACGTCAACGATGGATCGTCACACGCATTAGGCATAGATTTTGCCATCTTTCGAGTGACGCGCTTTGACCCAGTGGAATGAGAATGTTCAATTAGTTAGGAGGAGAAGCCAATTACGCGAAATTACGCGTACCCATGCGTTTGTCGATCATTGAGTTTTCGAAATGAGACGAAGCTCGATAGACACCGGTTCCAATTTCCCGTGATACGGGATAGACGATGTACGGTAGACATGTTTACGAAGATGAGGTATTACACGAGTGAAATTTCGCGATTAGCTTCGCTGTAACGGCTACGCAGGATGACTCGTGCAATATCTTTCCAACGAAACCAATTTCCGACTCTGTGGTCGTATAAAACGCGCAAGGGCAACCACGTGCTACCGTGCTGCGTCACGAGCCGAAAATCACGGCACAATTTCTTCGCGATCCTTTATAGATTGGATTTTAGATGCATAAAAAGGTTGTCCTGTGGTAGATACGAAACGAAGAAGCTACCCGTGTGTCAATGAAAAATACGCGTTTGAAAAGATCCATCGGCCGTTTTCACGAATAAGAAATGAACGTTGGTACGAAATAGAAATGTTCGTACTTGCGAGTGTTTTGGGATGAATGCGTTTTTGCTTCGTCTCTTTAAAAGACAGTAATCGCGTGGGAAACGCGTTTTTAATCGTTGTCCAACGCGAAACAAACGATCACGCGACAACCTTGATGGTAACGATGATCGTAACATGTGCACGCACTTTCATCGTATTACGTTCATTGATCATAGATACGAATTGATAAATGGCTCTAAAATGCGAGTACGAAGAGTTGGAAGAATATTATTACTGTCATTACGGAGTCGAGGTATCGCGTTTCAATGTCACGATCGCTATCGTTATCATCAAGGTCGACGATAAATTTGGCACTTGTTAAAGGATAGGCTATTACACGGTCGTTACGAAGAGTATTGGCATAGCATCGTATTTGTTGCAGCATTCATATACTGATTAATTAGTTTCAAACGTAGGCTGATTAATTAGTTTCAAATGTAGCAGTACCTTTATACGACTGTAAAAATTCGGTACATCGAAAGTGGAATATAGAACCCGCCAAGAGAAGACGATTCGTTGAAAAATTAACGGTACGCGCAAAGTACCATTTTCCGCAGTCATCGTTCGTACATTAGGTTCGAGCGTATTAAATATAAATCATTCGTTCGTCGATATAAATACGTTTATGAGATACGATCGAGATGAACGAGTAGACGATTCGCAAAAGGATTACGAATGGGTCTCTTGGACGCGTCTTTTAATCAGATTCTTCACATTGCATACAGTCGTTTATCAGTGTCCGATATACCACGTATCCGTAGTCTGTCGTAATTAACACGTTCGATACCGATCGAGTTTTCGTTATCTGCTCTTCGCACACGTTGTTAACGCACGCTGTTAACACGGCTCACGACATTGCCAGGGATACTGGCGTTTTTTCCTAAACTCTACGTGTGGAAATTTCGTTGTCTATCACCGTCGTAGGAAAGCGTCGCGGGCCTGGAATTTCCAACGATAAGAACACTCGTAAGGAATACTCGTGACGTTTCAGTGGGAAGAGAATTCGTGGACAAGCAAAATCTGAAAGGAGTCGCGCGTTTCGGTAGAACTCGATTCACTCGCCGATTCCATTTGCCGCAACGAAATTTTAGTTTAGTCGCGGAACACAAGCGTTTCGACTAACTCGGTTATTCGGTCAACTCGGAGAAATTTCGTCAACTTTATCGCTGCAAGGACTGCAAGAGATTCGCATCTTTTACGCTCGCATATTTGACTAGTAGCAGTTGCGGCAACGGATATTTCACGAATCTCGCGTCTCCACCGTGCCACGCTTCCTATTTGAAACAGCTGCGCTATATATTCGCGTCGATATAGCACGAAAGCTCGAAAGGTCCATTTATCTTGGCGCACACGCTATATGACGAACGCGAACCGTCCGTGTGTATGCGAAGGATCTGTTCCTTGGTCGTTGTTCTCGCCGTTTTATTTCCTATTCGAGTAAAAGAAATTGGATTAAGAACGACTACTGGCACGGTTCGACCAACGCGCGACTCTAGCGTTGAATAAACCTAAACTATGTCAGATGTCGGATAGACGAAAGTAATTCGCGAATAAGGTTGTAGTAAAATATTTGAAGATTTCGTGTCATAAAAGATAGACTTAAACCTCATCGACGATGAACATTTTCCGATTCTTTCTTCGACGAGGCCTGATACATAGTCTGATAAACGTCGATTAAATAGATTCGAATCTTTCTTACGTATTTAAGAAAGAGGAGCGCTACTTTGAAGTGGAGCGGAGATTAAACGCGACATATGTCACTCGAATATCAACATTTTCCATCTTTCTTCACATTATCAATGTGGTAACTTAAATGAGTCTTAGAGTAAGGACAAGTAATGATGTTTTATTTGCAGTTCAGTTTAGTTTAACAAGCAATACTCAATACAAAAAACTGATTACAATATCGTCGTACGTCTTATTATCATACTCGGCTCTCAACTTCCCGATTCATACTCTCCGGCTTCTCCACTGACTCTCTTTGACTTCTCAACTGACACACTGCGACTTCTCAACTGACTTCTCCACCGACACTGTCGCTTCTAAACTGACCCTCTGACCGTTCTAGCATCCCTTTGTCTCTTCTTAGGCCCACCACGCTCGTTGCCAGGATCACGTAGGCCTTTTCTACAAAACTATACAATTGAAAGACCGACGACACATTGATGGACCTGACGGCGCCTCGGCTCTCGCGACATTGTTGATGGTTGTTGTTCCTGGTTAACTCGATGTTTCTTAGCCCCTTTTCCACGATACTACATCAATATTATATTATATCTTATTTTCTGTTCTCTTATACTTTGTTCTCGATATTCCTTGTATACTCGTACGTTCTTTTCTTCCTTTTTCTATCTATTATCTATCTATTGTTCTACTTTCTGTCTCCTAAGTTCATCTTTTGCATCTATGCGAGTTTATCTTGTGAAAGTAAATAAATAAATATTCGAATCCTTTATGGACAGGATCTGTTAGGTTGTTCGAAAAGTTTCCTTCGTTTTATGAGGAAATAATAGACGCACAACGTCTTTTGTCTTATATTATTTTCTCGAATTACGTGCGATCCATTTCGTTCCGTCGAGATAAACACCGCGACGTTTCACACACTTGGTTTCACGTTTGTACGAAGGTGCACTGTTGTAAAAAGCACGTTTGCGAAAGAAAAACATTTTGCGAACAACCTAATACTTGAAAAATGAAAAGTACACTGGCAAGCAGAATCGAACGAACATTGGTCGAACACAGGTTTGAAAGTTTATGCGAATCTTACCAGAAATTCTGCAACTTCGTAAAACCATGTTTCTCGAAACTCGCGAATACTCGTTTCGAGGTTCGAAAACAGCTCGCGATGATGCAATACTTTGCAAGCGTAGCTGTTAATAAACCGTCATACATTACGAGTGGTATTGGAATTTTGTGAAGTAAAGCTCGGATATCGGATTTGGTTCGGATTTGTCGAACTTGATCCCATTACTGGCGATACATACGTCGTGTCACCGATAACAACGTTCCTTTCGAGGTAACGCGGCTGAAGTAAACGGTTCGCTAGACGATCATCGAAATCGATACGGTGTAACGTGTTAATTGCCGATCGGCCGAATCGGACCAAGTTTCGGATCTGGGTCAATTGGCTGCGCTCGCCAAGTCTGTATATTCGCGCGAGCTTTCGATGCTGCGACGCGTCCAAAGGGTCCCCGTTTAAACGTTGCAAAATATACGTCGAGAAACGTGTCTGTCGAACGAGCACAGCGCAAGTTTCTCCTCCTCTCGCCTTTACCGCCAATTTGCAAAATATCGAAAAATCCACTCCACTTCGTTTGTCCCATCTTATCCCAGATTTGTCGCTTTAAACACCTTTTAAGTCGTTCGCGTCCTCGTTCGACTCTCTGGCTTATTCGATTTGTTTATCGTCGTTCCCGATATACCTGCTGGGTCCTTCAAAGGGGAATCGACCTTTGCCTTGCGGAAAATGTGTTTTTATTACGATCAAATTTCGCGGAACTCGATAATTGGCGCGCAGCAGCCGACAGTAAGGCAGTCGAGAATGAGCAGTCGAGTGGAACGGTGGTATTGTATCGTATTGGACTGTATCGTGTTGTATGTATGTATATATGTTGTTACTATTATTTGCACGTAAATATATAGTATGCGTTGTAGGTATTTGGACACTCTGTAACGTTAGTTTAAATCCAACGCTTTCAAGCGGCTCTCATTTTTCAATTATTTTATTTCAAATCTGTTTATTCGCGGGCCCCCTATAACGTAAACTTAACTAAACGAAGTCAAATTCATTAATGTTTTGCAATAATCCTAACGAGTAGCGTAAATTACTAGCTTGTTCCAAAGGTGTATATTATTTGTATTATATTATAAATTCAATAAGATATAATTGCAATAACTTAGGACTAGTCCTAATACTTACAGCCGACAGTGTATACGTATAACAAGTTTGTTAAATTCTGTCGTTTTGGATACTCCAAATACGCCGAAAAATATAAAAGAATCCTTCGTTGAGAACATTTCGAAGAACGAGGAGAACCTCGACCGGCCTGTCGTTTCTTTATGAACTGCGTATCGAGCGATTAAATTTCTTTGCAATTTATCGACGGAACGCAAGTACATGGGTATCACGGAGCATTACAATTTTCCATTGCAGCCATACAGTGTGCTTTACAAGAGGATCTGCGAAGAGTATTCGGTTTAACACGGCTGGTACGTGAACGTCTGGAATAGAATTTGCGAACAACATTATTGCGGCTCGCTGTACGTATACCCGGAAAATCCTCTCGTAGCTGTCCGGGTTAGGAACGGTGTAATCGTTAGGAGCACGCGTATACGTGCGTGTACGTGCAAGTGGAACGCGGATATCGGAGATTCGAATCGACACTTGCCCCGTTTCATCGCGAAACGCCATGGCACGGAGTGACGTTTCTATCTAAGCCCGTGTAACGTTCTTCCTAGGGCTGCGATAGGCAACACCGAAATTACGGCTGCAACGCGAGAAATATAATATATCGCATCGGTCGTGTCTATCACGACTCGATCGTGAACTCGTTCCCTTTTCGACCATACGCGTCGTATCGAATGTTACTTTTTACCAATTTTCTACACGTCCGATTGTAACGCGCAGCGAAAAGACGATGAAAAGAAACACGGGAATCGACGAAGAAGCGAATAACGGGGATAGTGGACTGGCTGGCGAACGTGTTTCGACGCATACCCTACACAATTTTTATGTTCATATCGTACGACGTGTTATACAGGGTGATTGGTAACTGGTGGTACAAGCGAAAAGGGAGCGATTCTATGCGAAAAAAGAAGTCGAAAATATGGAATAAAAATTTTTTTAATACCTTTTTTCTTTTTTTTTAAATTATTCCATCGAGACAACGATCTACAGTGAGATCACTTATAACGAGACGCGATAAAGTGCACGCGTACCGAGCGAAAATTCAAAGTCGATTTTCTCGAAAACAAAGCCTCGAACGACAAATTTTTATTCTATATTTTCGACTTATTTTTTCGCAGAATCACCCCCTTTCCGCTTGTACCATCAGTTACCAACCACCCTGTATAAGAAATAGTGAAATTTCATTAGCGCTGTGACAAGGCGCGACTGTTGTCCGAAAATTGTATAATAGAAATTACAAGATATTTTTTTTTGGAAATATATGTATATCTAGTAATACATACAGTATGAATAGCTGGAAGCACGTTAAGTACGATACCATTGAATATCGGGATTTATTAATGGATGATGGACCGTTTAAACGCTTTTGTCATCCACACGTATCTTGCAATTTTCGCATGTATTTTCAGATTCGTTTCATGCTTTACAAATCGACGATACAGTCTCGAGTCTCGTTACGATGCTGATGAAATTTCAAAATGTTTAGCATATCACACGTAATATATTCATAAAGTGTGTCTGCAAGTGTTTGAATACTTTCGTGTATAATAGAAGGACAGTATCTCCTCTATACGACATGGATCGATGGAATTTTTAATTAGCGGATCTCGTTGGTGTTTGCGATGGATAAAATCGAATCCTAAAACGGAAAATATCGAAATAACGAGGGAACGAGGAACGGAGTAAAAACGGTCGTAATAATCGCAAACAGGGATTCTAGCGTTAATTTCGTAAACTACAATCGCGGTCGATCGAAAAAAAAAAGAAAAAGAAAAAAATACAAAATTTCGTTCCGTAGCGAAACACCTGCGAACGATCGACCTAATTCCATCGGTGCAATTGACCACGTGAAAAATTAGTTTATCGTTGTATCCCCTTCGTCGGGGTTAGTTCCGCTGGCCTTGATCCGATGTCATCTTCCTATTCCGACCATGTTGGCAAACGCTATTACGTGATATTGCACGAACCGAATGCAGGGTCGATCGAATTAACCGAAGAACTTACATTACCGTCGAAGTTTCGAGCAAGGTCGCTTGCCAATTTATTTCAAGATCCGTGTGTTTAGTCCGCTCGTCCCTGTCGATTACGTCGAATAAAAGAAATCACTGTCGACGTTAAACGTTTATTCCGCTTCCGTATTTTAATATTACAAGAGACTCCGAGTGGAGAAACGAAGAGGGAAGGGTGTAAACAATATTCTAATGCAAAGCAAACACGTGTAAGAATTTGACGATTGAGATTCGACGATCGAGTCCCGTTGAGAATGTCATGGACGGAAGATACGAAGATCGTGCGTCTGCGGAGATACAGCTCGTACACGGCTCGAGGGCAGGCACCATCGGTCCGTAAAAAAGAGAAATTGCAACAGTGAAACGTCAGGGACTGGTAGGATTGGTAGGTAAAATACGACACGATATCTCTCATCGTGCGAAGGACTGCCGTAGGCGGCACTTTTCAAGAAGCTCTCGTCATGATAGCAGAGGAGAGTCGCGGCTTCGTTCGCGAGACTCTCTTTTCGTCGTTCACGGACTTTCCCTTAAAATTCTTTCTCTCCTATTTATCGCGATTTCGCGTTGTCCTCCCTCGGGAAAAATTACAGAGCAGCCAACGTGACTACGTTGCCTCTTTGTTCGTTCGCTTTTCGTTGCACACAGATACGACGTTGCTGCTACTGCAGCCGCTGCAACCCGAGAGGAATAAATCGTTGGCTCGTGTTTCGTTCTATCGGGACGCGATAGAATCGATGAATGAATATACTCGATACACGCGTCGACTCAACGGCGCTCGCCGTTATCGAGTTGACGAACGGGGTCTATGTCTTGTACGTGTGCTATGAAATCGCATTTTTAGTAGGCTGTTAAGATGCATCGGATAGATAAGATTTATAACGCGGATTCCAGAATCCTTGGATTTTCGCGATAGCTGTTCGTTCGTCGTTTCGCGCCGACGTTTTCAGATCGAGTTGCTTTCTAAAGGTTTTCTCGTATTTTATACGTGTACGTACATACAGTCGTTACAAAAAGATTCGTACGCCGTTGTATTTATTATAGCGTTGATGTATCGATTAATCGAGTCCAAGTATATCGTGTTCCGTGCTTTCATACTTTCGTACGACAAGAAAATTTAATGCCGCGAATACGAAACGCCAGACGTAATGAAAAATGTAAGGTACAAATACTTTTCGTAGCTATTTTGTTTCTGACGCGATTTTTCATTGAAACGTTCAACAAATAATTATAATGACGATTTAAATCTTTTATTCCGAGGATATAACTAATCGGAAAATAACGAAGAGTATAAATTCCGTAATAAATTAGCGCAAGAGTCGTGTGCATCGTGCGTGCTATCGGTTACACGGCTGAAATGCAATTAACTTCAACTTCAACTCGTGGTATAGTGGCAACTGCTTCGCGTATGCCGTTTCAATGTAAACTTCTGGCAAAGTGGCATCGTAGAATGGCTAATCTGTATGTGCGATTCAGTTAGAAATCGTTTGAACGTATTTATGTATTTAACGAAAGCTATTTGATTTTGAATATTTATAATAACGCCTGTGTCAAATTGCTAGTGAATCGATAAATCGCGTAGTCGATAATTCAAAGAAACTGTACGTTTGAACGAAAAGATTTATGCAGCCATCTACATAAAAGTAATTTCATATTTTAGCGTGTAAAATAACGCTGTAGATTTTTCAACTTTTAACGCGTGTTGGAGGATACGCTTTATCAAAGGAAGTTGTAACGTAAATGAATCCTGTTTACGACGTTACGCGAGTTTAGAAAAGGAAACGCCGTGGCGAACGCAATTAAAACTACTTGCTTAGCGAGTGATACGAGTATTTGAAATTTTAAACGTAAACAAATGCTAATGGGGCTTTACGAACTTCCGAAATGTAATTACCATCTTTTTTTCACAAGCACGCTTCGCTCGTTTGTTTCAGCCGGACGACAAGGTAAAGCAGGAACACGCACGGTAAACTTTGAATCGAACCTACAACTAGATTCGACTATGGAAGAAATCGCATGGAACTTGATATTGTAAATATCGAAAATAATATCGCAGAACCAACTTGGCCAGACGAATTTTCCTTTCATTTCTGAAATTTTTCGCCTTCCTATATCATGCCAAACGCTCAACTCAAATAACACTGATTTCTTTCTTTCATTTACACTTCTTATCAGTGATCAATGGAACTTGGTATTTCCATTCTACGGGCTACGATCTCGGAATCAAACGCGATTCTCTATCTGTTCTTTTTACGAACAAGCTTCGCAAATGTCTGCGGAGTTTGAATCTCGGTATTATCTTCCTTTCTGTAATGTTCTTCCTGTTTCTCCTTCGAGTCCTTGGAAGGGTATTCCGTTTGGTTTCTCTTCGGCGGAATAACGCGAACACGTTTATCCAGTCGGCATGAATCAACCGATTACGGTAACGAAATTCTAATAAATTCAAAGTCGTAAGAAAATGAGCGTTTTCGGGTGAAAATTACACGGGGCAGCATATTCGTACGTTGTTTCCAGGGAAGTTGGATTACTACTGGTCGACAGCATCGTTCGTCGACGAGACAAAACCTATGAATTTGTTTAACGATGGCGAGAGTTGATTTTATCGCATGCGCGTCGGAAACGTGGAATTTAAGGGGTCGAGCGTCGTTAGTTTGGCGCGTAAATAGAAAATCGTTGGTTTACTGTAAACTACAACGTAAATAGGATCGGATATACGCGTTGGTAAGATGTGGCAAAATACAGAGTCTTTGAAGAACGTACGCTCGAAGGGAACGGGTATGAGAAGAACTTTGGAGTGTCGAAGCTCGGCAGTTGCCAATTATCGGCTGAAAATGAAACTTTAATACAAAGTAAGAAGAACACGTTCTAATTTGTTTAATTGTTTGTTCCGAGAAGACGTTCCGAGTCGTTCTATTTAACATTATACTCGAAGTGATCGCTACGCAAATTCATACCTTTGAGAAGATGATTAAGAAAGTAGAATCTTATTGAATAATTGTCTTATCTATCAAGCAGTACAGATAACGTTGTACCTTGCGTATTTCATCTATTTTTCCACATTACGTATGTTCAATTTTCCACTTTCGAGTTTCCTGTAAATACATGCAAATCCGCAGCTTAACTCGAAGAAAACGTATCCAATGATAATCATCGATCGAGCCCATCAGAGATAGTAGAAAAAGAGAAAAGGAATGTATTGGGTTGGCAACTAAGTGGTTGCGGATTTTGTCAATACCACCTAATGACAAAATCCGCAATCACTTAGTTACCAACCCGATACATTCGTACGTTACAGAAGAGCTACGAAACTGGAGAGACAGTAAAGCTTGTTAGAATTTAATCTCGGAATTAAGATTAATAATCTGTGGAAGACGCAATGTTTGTGTTGAAATAATATTATGTGATATTTATTAAACAATTATTACAGGAAGTGTGTTGTGGAATGTAGACAGTTGGCTAGTTATTCACAGACTAACTGGCTTAGTGACCTATGGCCCTCGAAAAGGTTTTGAATCTCACTCTCTATGCAGTAATGAGCGTGACCTGTGTAGATGTCTGTGTGGCGTCACATGTGCCACGGAACCTTCCAGTAGCTTCTCGACGTGCCCAATGTTCCATCCATATCCTTACGCTTCTTCCGCCGAATTCTCGAAGGAGCATGCACGCGCTAGTCGTCGTGGTACATCTCACGAACGCACGCTAGTGGGAATATCGCTGGGCAACGAAGGGAAGAATCCGTTCGATCAATCATCTCATCTGTATGCGATTAATATCGTTGTACTCCAACAAAGCTCATAATTCGCTAATAATTTTATCCACGAAATGCAATGAAACTACCTGCAAAGTCAATTTCACTGTGTTTTAGCTTCCACTCCTATCGAACCTGGTCGCGACGTGTCTCGTTTAAAACGGTAAGAGCCGCCGGATTTCGTATAATAAAATTATTTCGTTCGCAGAGACAGGACGTGCACACGTTTACGACTCGACTATGTAGAGGTTACTCATATTATGATACGAAGTTCGAAGGCAAACGATGGAAAGTGTTAGGAGTATCTTGATGTGGCGTTCGCGTAATGGTTATAAGCGGAGCCCGTTTCGCTATAACGATTTATAATCACTCGTATTAATATTTTCATTAACGAAAACTGAAGACTAATTAGAACGGGGCAATTTATCAATGTAGCAAATATACGGCATTCGAGCATTGCACCTCGCGTTTTGCGCTCGATCAATCTTCATTAATTATGCCATCAGTTTACATCGTCAGCTACGTTACGTATCGTGTTAGCCGAACGAGTAATTAATTTTGCCAACTTTCTCCGATGTTTTACATACGAATCGTGCTCGTTTCTGTACTCGTTAAGTGTCGTCCATTCGCGGATTCAGTGTAAATTATGGTACTCGTTGTTTAAAAAGTTTGCCTGTAGGAAAAAGTTTCGAAATCTTCAATTCGTCGAATAACACTCTCGCGATTATCGTCGTTCGATGTAGAAATTGCCAAGGCAGAGCTAGAACATCGGTGAATTGGAGTAGCGTGAAGAACGAAATTAAAAAGTATGAGAAAAAGAAAAGAAAACACGCGGATCTTAGTAAACGATTTCGTGGAATTCTGTTTAAACTGGCGTTTGTTTGCGACAACGATGGTTCTACCGGCAAATTATTTAATTCCCAGATCGACAACTCGGTAATTGTTTTCGCATGTTTGCCAGCATGCTATAGCGTGGTTGGTAGAAGGACCGGCTTTGTGCCCGGGTTTAACACGCTTGTCTGTAATTAATTTTGCTCGTCAAACAATCGACAAGCTTCTACTTTAATCGCAAAAGAAGAAAGAAGAAAAGAAGAAAATAAATCGCGTTTATGCATGCCGTTCGAAAGCGGAATTGCCGCGCGGTCTCGAGCATCGTGGCAATTGCGGCTACTTACGTACTTACTGCAACCACTAAAGCTCTCGTTGTACGCTTTTCTCTGGCATCTTTATCGCTGTATAATTTTCAAGTGACGAGAGCAAAGAACCAAGGGACGACGGTCGTTTTGTTAAAGAAATTTCGTGCGTATCGTTGGAACGAGTAGAAACCAAGTTATGCGGCTTGATGATAGTCGACCTGAGTCTTAGAACCGATCTCGTTCATGTAAAGTAGAAAAACGTTCCTTAATTACGCTTTGTTCGTGCTGTAAAGCCAAGATCACCGAAGAAATAATGTTGGTTTTCGAATTTTTTGTTGAGAAGAAAAATGATCTCGTAAAGCGTCGAGCAAAGCGTTTTCTTTCTTTTTTGCTTTTGAAGTAGCCACGTTTTTGCCATGTTGATTGTCGTGTCCCGTAATTGAACAGTACCGTTTCTAGTAGAATAGATTCTCTTTATTTCACGGGGATGATGCTTGTACGGTAATAGCGTAATTCAAAGAGATGCACCGAAGCGGAAAAGCTCATAGCATGTAGAAAGACGAGAGGCAGACGGACGAAAAAAGAGATAAAAATCGAAAGAAGAGAAAAAAGGGGACTCTTGGCGCGCTTGGCAGCGTTCGCGCTCTATGTCGCTAAATCAGATGAATAGCTTCAATTAAGATACTTCCTCCGACGGATCACGTCTTTTTAGATGCCGTGGAAATTTTAAAAAACATGTTTTGCAGCTTCTTAATTAAAGGGGTTAGTATCAACGAAAGGAGTCATCCTATAGCGTGTTGATATTTGGCAAAGTCGTTTGAACCCTCGACGAACATTTTCGAAAGTATTTTCATGTTTTTTCACGTTCGTTATAATTTATATCGTGCAAACACCTCAGATGTCCGTTTGTTCGCTTGGCCACCGTTTTTAACACCTTATGTTTATTTCCTCTAATGTGCGAACAAAAGCAGTTAAAACTCGAAGGAACAATACGAGGATGAAAACAAGCTTACGAAGTAGAGCTTTCTGCATAATCTTATGAACGCGGTATTTTGTGTAAATCTAAAATATTTTACATATTTAACTGGTTCTAGTATTTACGTATTTAACTCGTATTAGTATTTGCATATTTAACTCGTATCGTTAGATGCTACGTTAAAAACATTTTTCTCTCGCTGCTTTGCCTCTTCCTTTCTTCTTATCGGACAGAATCGGATTCGTCGAGCTCTGTAATTCCGTACTTTATGTTCGTGACTTATTTTTACGATGTTATCGAACAAAATGTACGTGCTCTTACAGGCAAGCAATACAGACGAAAGAATATATCGTACGTTCCGCGAGACAAGTGGAAAAACATATCGAGCGAGGAAGACGTTATAAACGATCGGTTTAGAAACGATAGAGGCTCGTTCTCGAAATCGCCTTACTAAATACAACTGTTATCAATTAACGACGTCGTACGCCGAAGTTAATTGCTTTACGTTGAAATATTTCGTAAAATCTTGTCGGCTATCGAGGAATTATCTTTCGATTCTCACCGGTTACTTGTCCATCGATCCAATATGTTCGAAACGACTGTATAACTAACCAAGTTCGCCGAGTTCGCAAGCTTTCCAAATCTGTACACGAATAACTTGGAAACTCGGAAGCTTTTTAAGTTGGAGACAAAAGACTCGGGAACTTAACAAATCTGACACGTCCTGACAAACCGTCCCAAGTTTTTAATCCTTTTAACCCTTAACCCATTTTTGGTGCACGAGGTTTATGTACGAAGCAATTTTCGTTCATGGGAAAAAGATACGTTCGCGAATATCGAAGTACTTGGTATAATTATTTATGACACGACACGTATAATATGTAAATGGAAATAGAAACGATTCCATGTAACGGCGAACGTATACGTACGCTTGCAGCAAATACGTATTGGATGTCGGAGGATGTATGTGTACGCCCTTCGTAGCGAAAGTCGTTAAATCGGCGTCTAAAATCACGCGAACGTGCGACCGCGTAGAAATTGTGAAAGATCGCGACGAGAGATAGGTTATCGGGTTTTGAAAAACCGAGTACACGTGTGCGTTCGTGCTAAATTCTTCTACACAAGAGAGTTTCAAGATTCGATTCATCACGCTCGTAAGAATTCTATGTAGGTCATCGAGCTTAATGCAGCGATCAATCATTCGCGCTGCGAACGAATTTGCTTTCGCCTTATCGCGTTATCGTTTGTCAAATTTCGCGATTTTTTTTGCATCGGTTGCCACGTTTGACAGCTACAGGGTTATCTTTTTACCTCTGGATGTTGATCGATGGGAATAGAGTAGCGCGATCGACGTTGCTTCTCCAACATGTGTTTCTACGTTGAATTCTCTTTTTTTCATCCCAAGTTACGTATCCATGGAAAAAGTAGATTTCCATAACCAGCTTCTCGATCCTCGAATGCATAGCGCTGCTACTTGGCGACATACAGTGGCTACGACGAGTATTGGCACATCCTCTTGTCTTCCAACGAAGCGTTTCTTCTTTTATCGAGTTGTACGTTTCATTCTCAAATTTTCTTAGTCACACGGAAGTCCTGGCAAATGATGGGAAGTACGATATACCTGCACCTAATTAATTAATACGTAAACGCTGTATGTAAACGCAATAGCCCGTCAATGCCTTCTAAGTTAACAGGAATAGGACACTTATCGTGTCGCGTGTACAGCAGAGTACAAAGAAACTGGAAAACCCGTGTACGAGTAATTTCGTAATGTCCGATGACCTTATCGTTAAGTTATTCGCTCGTATCTCGCTTCAAATCCTTGCCAATTGCTTATAAAATCGGAGAGACGTCACCCTTCTGGATCCGCGCGCGATCCTCGTTTCTGCGAGAGGTTTCTTGCGCGCCTATTGCCGGAAAATCTAATCGTAGACGTCTCGCCGGAAACATCCGACGCCTATCAACAAAGAGACGCACGGATTTCAACCGTCAGAGATGGGATACTTTCGTTACCCTATGCTGCCGGGGTGAAAAGGAAGGACCGACGTTTCCTTCGAGCCACAAAATTATTCCCGATAGCGGTAGCGAAGTTGAGAACGTTCCATCGTGGAACGAAATTGAAGGGGGTTAGGTTGGTGTGGGACAACGTACAGGCCCGGTCACCCTTATCAAAACCGGTTTGAGAAGCAGACGCGAAAGGTCGGTTGATAAATCTTTAAGCAAATTCAAGCTGGAGGGATTGTCGATACGTTGGTACGGTGGAGAAACATCGTGGAAATGACGAGGGAGGCTTGATTCTCGCGGATGTCCCAAGGGTGAGATACAGACTAGAACGTAGCCGTAGAAGACGCGGATAAGGAAGAAAGATAGAGACAACGGTAGGGGATGAACGTGGCTGTGCGACTGTACGGAAAAGTATACAGTCGATTGGCCGCGAGTCTCGCTCGTGCCGGTCCTCCTCTGTGTTTTCATCCGAGCAAGAACCAAGGGAGAGGTCGATTGTGGAGTCGAGATTAAATTTGGAACGTTTCGTGTTATACGCTCGTGAAATTTAGAAAGGTAGGTACTCGCGCGAACGCGTTCCCAGGATGAAAGGAAATTTTCTCCGGGAACGAGAACGGTCAGCTGCGTATGCGAAAATTCCTCGAGCCTCTCGAATGAGATACACGAAACGAGACGAGAGCGTATCGTTCTATCACGATGTTCCAATAAATAAGCCGTAGGACGAACGACAAGCGCGTATCGTCGTACGAAAGTAGAATTTGTGTGGTAGAAATTAGCGTTTAATTCGTTTAATTCGACGTATAAACTCGGTATATCGCGAGGCATCGAGGTACGCGAGGTAAGAGGCGCGCGTAATACAATAACGAGCCTTTCGCAACTTCGCTTTTCCGCTGAAATATGGAAGTAGCCTTTAATCTTTTAAATGGAACGCTGGTGTTACCTTGCAGAGTTATAAAGAATATGAAACGTTGACCGAGTAAGCGTCGGCTCGCGTAGCCTCGCGTTAACCGCTAAGATTTTTATAAATCTAATAAATTTGTTCCCAGTGAAAAATGTAATATTACTGCGGTAAAACGATGCTTAGACGATAGCCACGAAAGCGATACGTATTAGATACGATCGTTGGGCCGACGACAAAAATAAAGCGCGTCGTATCGGATCCAGTTTGATCTCTGGTTACGTCCGATATGTCGTAATTTTATCAAACAGTTAATAATTTTCTATTTTTCCGACAATACCACCGCTTCTTCCCAGCGTTAAACGCTACTCGATTTCCACGCAATCCATACTCCTCTTTAAATAACAAGACGTCTATTTAAATCCGAACAACAAACATTCCAATTACAGGGTGGCTCGCGAAGGGATTCGAGCACCCGCCACGGCATTTTTTCACGAATATATTATACGTATATATTACACCGCACGAAATATCGTTAACATTAGCGAGACACGACTATCGTGATTGTAATAGTAAAATTTGAAATATTCCGAATTTTGCAATCGAAAAACGTACGACACAATCTGCAAGAAATTTATTGCAAACATTCTCTTAGCCATAAATTACTATACGGTATAAATATCTTTAAATATATACAATCAGCTAATAAATTCTCTCCTTAAACATTATCATGGCCTACCACGATACAATGAACACAACTTGTTCAATAAAATTATCGGTATCCGTACCAAATTTTACGGATATTACGCGATAGCCGTTGGATTTCGTTACAAAAGTAACGAGATCTCCAGGTATTTCCTGTAACGTACGCGTAAAAAGTTTGCAAGAGTGTTCACACGTCTTTCCCTCGTTCCCTGCTCTTTTCCGTTTTCGTCGAAACTACTGGCAAAAATTTATATTAATACCCGTAATTAGTCGAGTTTACCGGCTGTAAAACGTGCTGTTTGCGGGACCGAGAGAAGAGTCGGCGCGGGATAACAACGTTCTCGCCGTAATTTATATCGGGTTACGCGGTCAACGGTTGATAATAGGCAGCCGTGTTCTTTAAACGTTAATGCCGTGTCGGTCTCGCTCGATTCATATTCTCGCGAACATTGTGCTCGCTCGTTATTGTTGCACCTCGAATGGGCGCTTTTCATCGGCGTTGGCGGCATAATAAGCGATTAATCGCGCCACAGGTTCGCAGGTGGTGACTCGATGAGAAGCCGCCATCGACAGCGTCATTTCCTAACCCCATTGAATGTATCGAGAGCCGATTGAGAGGAATGGGGTTGCGCCGGGTGCCGATGGTGATTGGTGTGCGGTTGCACCGTTGCTTCTAACTTTCTGATCGAATGGCGGTTTGTAATGCTTGCGAAATGTTTATGGAGCTTCGTGGTACAACGATATATTTAGATATATACATAAATATATATGTATAAAGGAATAACGTTTTTCTACGGAGATTGAGTGCCAGAGGGGCGGAAACTGTCGAGCAATTTGACGAGAGGTGGCTACGGTCTTGGCACAAAGCGACTTTGCGTAGGTGAAAATGATTTAATTTGCTTGGCGTTTAATGAATGACAAAGGCTGCAAATGAAATATTTCGTTCGAGGAGAGCATGGCGCGGACGACGCTCTGCGTTTGGAAATTATGTAAGTTAGCCATACCTTCTCGTAGAGCAGATTATTAACGCCTACGTTGCTTAAAGCCTTTGTGAAACTAATGATTTCACGGAAACGCGAACAAGTTCGAAGAATCGCTGGCCAAAGCTTTTAGATTCTTTTTTATTAAATCGACTTCGAGGTTTACGGGTGTGTCGTATAATTATAAGGTTCCTGATCCGTCGTCCATGAGCAATATGTATTTTTCGACGATTAAATTAACAAATAAGAATGCAGATCATCGGAATAGGTGTTCTTAGTTGATAAGAATAGGATTGATAATTGTTTGCGCGCGTCTAATATATCGTTAAATGAAATTGGAAAGATCTGTAGATTACGTTACATCTTGAAATCAGTCGTTTCATAAATACTGGATTTTTAATTAAGGCAGCAGTTCTTCTTCGTTTGCATTTTACGAGATGATCGACGGCTTAACATTTCAACGAGCAACTCGCTGACAACTGTTTTAGCGCGTTAAATAATTACTTTGTCATAGAATACTTGCGACGATCCATCGTATCTTCAATTGTTGTACGTTGAATTCTCAATTTCACGGAACCTGATATATCTCCGATGGTTAAAATAGATAACGACTTTTGTTAGCGAATGTCGCTGCGTTCTGTCAATAATTCTATTTGCGTTATGCAGGGATATTTCGGTAAAGGGATGGCACATTTCAAAATTCTCCGCTTCTGCACAAACATTTCGTTGTTCTCTGTTCCACCGTAATCAAAATTTGACAACACAATATTTTTGTTAAAATATTCAACCGTATAAATTTGCGTATATTTTCGTTCTAGATTAATGCCTACTACAGATTTATCGAGTTACGTGTAAACTCAGAGAGCTAGTGCTATTTATACGAAAAAGAATGGTCAATGGGTAAAATTTTATAAAAAAAGAAAAAAATTTAGAAAACGAGTAAAAAAATAATTCGTAATACGTAATAGTAGTTTGAATCTCATCGATATCAATTTACCAAGTTTACGAACTTGTGCTTTTCGCTGTATTAAGACGAACGCGTAACAGCTCTACTCGTCTCAACATGATCGAAAAATGAAATATCGAGATTACGGGAATTGCGAAGGCAGCTAGTTGGAAGTTGCTGAATTTCCCTGATTTCTATACATCGAACCGCGTATAAACGTACAGAGACGTGCAAATGCCATGATGTGTATGGCTGTAGGAAAGGAAATAGGCCATTCGAACAGACAGGCTAAGCATTGTACGACAGCGAATTGCAAATCGTCGAGTGCTAATTTTATAGATACGTCTGAATAGAATGAACTTGATACGAGACCGATTTTGCTGGCTCATAAGAGGACAGCTAATGAATTATTATTGCCACGACGCTACCTACTAATTCCGATGCGATCGAAGCAACGTACACAAGGACGTAGTAAGTTATTTTCGCTTGACCGATCGTGTTCGATCGCGAGAACTATAACCACGTTGAATTATGTCATAATATATACAGGTTAAACGTCGATTTTTGATCGCCGATCACGTCGAGTGTTTACGGCTGAAAGCTCGTTGAAAGTTTACGGTAGTCTGTCTGTACGTGCGCACTGTCGTGCACCCAAGGCACGCGCTTTTTTCCCATTGAAACGTATTTCCGATTATTTGTTTCCATTTTTGGGAAAACAACGAGGAGGTACAGCGATGTTTGATATACCCTGCCGGTTTGTTTGTAAATTCTAGCTTTTACGGGGGCAAAAAATGTATTGTTTACACGAGACCGAGGGCAGAAAATTTTTGAAAAAGCACTCATAGGTCGCGAGAAAATTTTAATACCGAATGAATAAAAAATGGTTGATCGATGTAACTAGACTGGAACTTTTAAATTCTAAATTCTGCAAACGAAGCGTAAAACCGAAATATTTTCCATGTCTATCTTTATATCAGGTTGCATCGTATATTAACGGCTGTTAAATGGAAACGCGCACTTCGCGATCAAACAATATCGAACACGGTTTCGAAATTTTCGAACGGTAGATACCGGCTTTTAGCGTGATGTAAAATGTTCGCTGTATCCGTGTCGCCGCTTTTATCTCCTACCTCGATGGACAATATGGAAAAAGTCTATACGTTTTTGCCAATTGAGATTCGATACTTGCTTTTCCAACGTTTAATTACGCGAATTAGACAACGATTTTGAAAGATAGTTTTCTGAGGTAAAATAGTCTCGGTAATAAAATCTAATTTATTACTTTAATGCAACTGTCCGTCAGTTTATCGATTTGATTTGATATTGTCAATCCTTTTTCACTCGCTCCTACCTCGAAAATCTCTTATCCGTTACGTTTCTATTTTCTTAGCACCGTTTCAAATTCGATCAGGTGGACAGGCGCCGATATTAAATTCACTCGATAAAACGCAAACGCGTTACCTGTCAGATTACCATTCGAAACTGGGAATATTAACACGAGTATGTGTATACAATACAACATGCTCGAGGCAATAAAATCAAACCGCCACCGACGGCCGCTCGATCCACCAAGCATACACTGGGGTGAGAATCAAAGGTCTACCTATTATCACCCCTTCTCTCTCTCTCTTTTGCTCTCTTTATTCGAACTTCCGGGGCAGTCAAATTAGTATAGGAAAACCGATGTACTAGAAGAGATCACACGAATCGTTGTGCTCCAAGGTGCAAGTAATTCGAGTTAAATAACGAAATTGCGTTAATTGAGTTAATTTAGAAGTAATTCCGTATTTTATCGTATTCTCGCATCGTGCTACCCTTGTATCCTTTAACCATTTTGACTTTACGCTTTCATCTTACGCGTATCTGCGTTAGTTACGCTTGTTAACTAGTTACGTACCTTTTGTCAGCTATTTAAACCTTGATCGAATGTCGGTGGTAATTTCTACCTTTTAAAAACAATATATATATGTCGGGTTTGTCGGGTTGACGCTAGTTTTAGGGGCGCGTTGCGTATCTTCTTTAGGACAAGCCATCGTAGTTGTTCAAAGAGGTTTACATTTACAATTATATGCACAAGTGTTGATTTAACAATTTAACGTGCTTATTAGACACTTTTAAAGTAAAGACAATGTTATTAGGTTCAAACGAATCCACGGTCACCGGGATAACTCTTTGTACAATTGAATATGTCTTGAAACTCAAAGTGACGTTAGCTGTGACGCACGGTATCTTTCAGACTCCCTCGCCAGACGTTAAGTGTAAACTCTCCAAGGTGTTCATAAGAATAAAAGACTGACACGATCACACTTGTCAATTGCGTATTTGATCGGGGTTATCAACAAAATTCCAGGCGCCGTTACTAGGCAGACCCGCGTAGAGCAGTCGTTGCTCCTGCCTCGGGGCTTGTTTGTTAATACAGCGTGTGTTCCTCGATATTGGTACTTCTACTGTTAAGTAAAACGTTCATCCCGTGACCGTGGCTACGTTCGGTGACCAGTTGCGTCACCTTGACCCCAAGCCCACTGTTATAATACTATAATGAACAGCTATAATGAACAGTTTAGACCAAAGTATTGGGCATCTTCCCAAAATTCCAAAAGAAAGGCCCGTTGTCCCTACATCTCCGACATATATATATGAAGTATCGTGGACGAGGGGCCTGGGGGGTGTCATGCGAATTATAAACAAGCGATTGCTGAGTATGTGCGTGGTAGGGCTAAGACGAGAGATACGAGGCTAAGACAAAAGACAAGGGGCTGCTGAGGGACGATAAACGAATTAACAGGAGTATGAGTTGAGAAGCCAGAGAGTGCGGATTGCGTTGTTGAGAGAGAGTTAAATCTGTGTTGACGAGAATTGTTAATTAATGATCTAATTGTCTTAATTATAATACATTATTACGGTTAGTTCATGTTAAATAACCATTGTTTTCTGTTTAATTAACATTTGTTTAATCCATTTATTATTAATAAACTAATTATAGTAGATTACGATACTATATATATATGTATATAAAAATCAGTCGTCGTAACAAGACCAGTCCGGAACCTTCCCTCCGTAGCGGGTTTTTGAAAATTTTCCCTCGCATCACGTCCTGTCTAATTCTTTGCCTTATTATACCAATACTTCGTAGTATCACGTATAGTTCGGAGTTCTTTCTAGTTCGCAGCATAAGAATCTCTAAAATCTCTGTTCCGCAACAGGCGCGTGCCTCAATCAAAAATAAATCACAACAGTGGAAAATATGGAACAAGAGAAAACCGTCGTGTTTCACTGACAAGAATCGTCTTGCAACATTTAATTTCACCCTGGAAATCTCCCGGAACAATTAAACGTACGAAGACGTCAAGTTGCGTCACGTAACGCCATCGTCTCGACGCAATCGCGAGCCTAATACCAATCGAGCAATAGCCAACCCGTGTGTACGTTGAAAGAATAACGAAAAACGTTGCCGTGCGAATCGAGGCTACTCGCGATCGAGATATTAGAAGATAAAGACGAAGACGTTGGATTTTTTAAGCGTCTAAGGAGTGGTGTTCTTGGAGGTTTCTCGTCGACACAGGTGGACGGGGTGAATTCCATTGACCTCGATTTCATAGCACACACGAGGGTCCCTTAATCACCCTTGACCCCTTTCCTCAACGAAATTGTGCATACAACCTTTTCCAATCTTCCGCATCTACAGCCACAATGGATCTTTAGAGGAGCTGCCGGCATCCCTTGAGCGTTACTTTAGAGCCAGCTTGGCGCTAGTTATACGTTCAACCTTCGATCCGATCGAAATGCTTCTGACAGCTTCTGACACCTTCCCTGGTAACGACGTTAGGCCGTATCCCCGTGAAATGACCGCGAAACCGAATGATCGGAACTTTGCTTGACTAGGGGGATCGAGAGAGTTATTCACGGACTGGACGTGTAGTTTACGTCTATCAAGATCGCCTGTAATACGTATCGGGTCGTCGTATAAATAATGCCAATCTTGCGAAGGGGTGCTCGATGAATTTATCAGCGTCAACCAGGACAGTTCCTTATGCGCAGAGCGTGACATATAACTGGGCGAACCAGCATCTCTTATAAGTAGACTGATTTTTATGCATTTATGGGAAATTGAAAGACAGAAGACAGAGAGAAAGAGAGAGAGAGAGCACGTAATACGCCAAAAAATATATAACGTAGTAAACTACGCATTGATAATATTTATAAAGTAGATAGAAAGTAGATCAGCGAGAAATCTGTGTTTCAGTTTCCGTTTCTTTAATCGTATTCATAAAAATTCATAAAAAGTTTGTTGAAAACTCCGCTAGAGTCACAAAGTTGGAATATAACTTCAAGAGCAGATAGGAACGTAGCTTCGTGCGGATATGATAGACACCCTATAGAGAGGGGACAATTTTGTTCGAAGAGGTCGAACATGAAATGGAAGTTGTGTCAAGGCTGTCGTTATCGTACGATGTTGTATATCGTCCGGGTGTAGATTCAGAGAATCAATGGATACTATCGGACGTGCCTGGAAATCAGAATTTTGGCCTATATGGCCGTTTGTCGTAAAGACAGATCCCCTACGATTAGACTTCAGCGATGCCTGCCTCATATCAAGTACATATTACGTCTCTTATGCTAAGTTATCGTAAAGTAAGATTCCGTTTATCCAAAATCGTGGAAGGACAAACCTATTCGAATAACAAGATGTCTTGGATAACAGGAGTTCGCTAATTCTCTCTTCCACCTCTGTCCCTTCGGATAACAAGAGCTGATGTTCGTATTACTGGATTTCAATTAATCTGTTCGTGCGTGTTGCTTCTCGCGATATAGAATGCCATAAAATCGATCAGACGTTGAATTTCGCCATGCGACTGATTACTTTCTTAAACGAAGATCGAAACGAACGCATCGATCTTTCTTTAAAAATATTAAAATTCGTGTTTACCCGCAATTTTGTTAAGTGGAAATCGTTGTTTCCTTGCACGTATAACGGCCAATGCTTCAAGTTTTCAAGTAAAATATTCGTTTCGTATTAATACATCGCCGTGGTAAACACGTCTTCGGCAGCTGAGCAAATATTCATAGAAGTTAGCATGTATAGAGTGAACGTTCTTGTGCATCGAGTACAACGAAACAAGTTCGCATAACTGGTGCATGGTGCAGTGTGAGCCTGGATGGCGAGAGCTCAGCAACATGTTCGGTAAAGCAGGTACTGTAGCAAAATTTGTTTGAATAAGCCGAGTTTGGACAAATGGACTTCTATCGTACAACGCATATGTAATGACAACTTACGAGATATTTCTAACCCAGTTTACGCATAATTTCACATGGCAATGTAATTTACGCGTATACTTAGCCGCTTTGGAGTGCTTCGAAAGAAAATTAACGACGACTAGCGTACGAAGTGAAATTTGAAGAAAGACAGTTCTCCTTTGACTATCTTTGGACGTTGATTCGGAATGATCGTCAAAAGGCACGCACGCTTTGGAAATACGTACGATGGCTACATACGAGTTTCTGTTTCATGAAAATTTCGTTTGCGCGTGAAACATTTTTCCTTCTATTTTCGAGCGCGGGCTATTTTTTTCTTTTTTTTACACAAGGTTTTCTTTTTCTTCCTTTTTCCCTTTTGCGATGGAAAAGAGAGAACGTATAAATGTACATTTTCCAGAAACCTTTTAGGTCGACGTACGACGTCGATTTTTATTTACACACGCGCGACGTACGATACTTTGCTTTCGAAAAAAAGGCTGCGAGCTTTCTACAGTTTCGGAGATCGTTGCAAACATCGCTTTCTATTCTGCCGGGAAATTAGCTGGAAACAAGGTCTCGTCGAAAATCGACGTTTATTATGCAACAACCTAATATAATCGTACTTCGATATTTAACGCGATTAGCTGTTATCTCATTTTGAAGTCGAACGATATTAAAATCATGTCTACTAATTGAGTTACAACTTAAATTATACAATCTGAAACTTTGGATAATAACAGTAATCAATGCTTCTGTGGAAATTGTAATTTATGCATTACGAAGTAACGAGCAACGTATTTTACGGATTAGCTTACTGCACGATGTACCGCCATAGCTGTTGCTGAATAACAGCTGAAAATCTTGTAAAATATAGCTTGCATAAAATGTAGTATTACATGCGTATTTTTCATAAAGCATGATCCGTGTTAGCCTCGTGCTTTTTCTGAAGCGTGCAATTTTAAATAATCACATAGCGAAGCTACGTGTCCCAGAACTCGTCCGAAATTAAAAATCTGCATCGTATTCTCGTGTTACTAATGATTGCTGCGGTATAAGTACATAGACGTTTTACTAACACGTAAAATACGAATACGTAATCGCTTTCGGTTACGGTTTATTTGCGTTGAAATTGTAAATTGCTCGATGTAGGTTACCGGTTCGATGACGCTTTCATAGACATTGTACAAGTGAAATATAACTCGGTAGCAGGATATTGTCAAATGTACAAAAATTCTGTTGCTGTTTCGTAGCAGCAACATTCTACATTTTTATTAAAAACCTTTAAGTGTTCTACGCGTTATTATCATCGATCAGTTATCGAGAAACTTGCTATCGAAAATTGTTTGGTTTTCGATAGTTCCACCGATGAATGAGTGTTTTTTACACTATTTCAGATGTAAAAATATCGAATATCGCGTAAACATGTTTGAAACGGATATTACGCGGTCTAATGGGTGAAATTTTAATAAGAACGAAAGATCTTTCTTCTTACTTCTTTTTCAGATAACTCTGTCATCGATTTGGTATTTTATTTGTTTATTCATTTTTACGCAATCCCTCCCTTGCAGGTTTAGGCGAACTTGCAAATTCACAGTATATCGCGTTCTTTAATTCTCTGATACTCGCTTGAAATTTACGTTCCACTTCGCATACAAAAATAAAATATACAATTTTAAACAACAATTTTTTCCTCTTATTTTTAGTACAGTATCGCAAGTGTCTAGGAAATCGTAGCGATCGTTACACGAACATTCTCTGTATCAAACGTGATATACAATTAATTTAGTTTATTAGATTTTATCCAATATATCGATGGTTTTTAAATAGCGCGGGGAGAAACACGTAATTGCCTTGCGAATTAATCGGATAACAGAAAGTAGATAAACCTGTGGAATTAATAGAAAGCCACGAGTAGGAAACGAGACATGGCGTGATCCAAGTTTCTCGTTAAGGTCGTTTCATTCGTTCGCCAGGAAAGATAGAGCGGTTAAACGTATAACTTTAGCCACGGCCAATACAGACCTAATGAAACCGGGAATCCCTGATGGCGGATAAATAGCATCGACATTGTTCAATTTACTCGTAACGTGGCCTCTCGTTAATCGTCTGGAATTTCGATCGATTTGCGACAAAATTCGGCAATCAATCGGTTTCAAAATTGTTGCGCGTTTCGTTCGAACTCTTTGCTACCTTAGAATCACCGGATCTCGATCATGCGAAATATCATAATTAATTACGAGATGACCGGACAATCGAATAAGTCAAACTATGGCTATGTTTCGCAACGTATTACATTTTGATCTTCCTTTCTTTTTTCCAATCTGTTTTCCAATTCCTCTGTGTTCCGTTAAGTTACAATTTTTTAAAGAATCACTCCTGTTCCGCAGTCTTCGAACGTATTACTTGAACTTTATAGAGTTCGTCTAAGAGTGCAGGATTTGTAGTTTAAGTACTTTGAGCTACTTACTTTGTGATATCTCGAGGTACTTGGCTTCGCTGCGCGCGTAATCACCGATTCGTGTATGCATTCCTCGAGTGTACCACCGAGTCGCATATTTCGAATTACTGATGGCTTGGCGTCGAGTTATACGGGTATTATACAGTGTATATCAGGTATTTGACATATGCTCTTTCGCAACACGACGCGTAACATCAAACGTATGTACATACTGTTTAGATTATGATGTTGCCTGTTTTACCTTAAAGCACATTATAAGGCCAAGCTGAATAGTTTACAAAGACGTATTTATGATTCTTTACGTCTAGATCGTGTTTTTAATAGTACGTTGCGCTTCGTGAATATTTTTACCGTGAAACTGTCCATTTCCTTATAGGAAAATGTTTCTTCTTCGGGTTACATGTTAACAAGATTGAAACCCGAAGAATCACAAATACGTCATCTAATAATACTTTACTTATAAGCGACAGCTTACGATCTAAGATCTTTTACGATGTTCGTCGGTAAAATATAATTGAATAACGCGACGGTAAAAGCCAAGTCGATTTTCGTGGACCAACAAGTTCACGTTTCACAGACAAATACAATAAAACGTTCGTTTGACAATTCATGTAGCCGAAAAGTCTGTCTGTTTAATAAAAAGGAACGCCGTTTGCGGAGGTTTACGAGGTTAATCTCTTCCACGTTAAACGTTCCCGTAACATCGTCAGAACCACTCTTTCTCGTTGGACTTTTCTCTTCTGTTGTAATATTAAGAACGTTTATGGCGATACCCGATGCAGATGGAGAAAAATCTCGCGCGATTCTTCTTTTAGATTTGCTCTCTTTCTCATCGAGTTTCTTTTCCGTTTTCACTGTAACGCGCTCGTCATAAACTCTCGTCGGTTGTATGTATGTTGTGTGTCTCGTCGCTGAGTGAGCAGAGCGTGTTGTCCCATTTTTATGCAAGTTGATTCAAAATCTAAAAGGTACACAGTGCAAACCTTTGTGATATGTTGAATACCAAAGTACAAAGAGAATTTGTAATAAAAAGAAGAATGTTAAAGTTATTTTATGTTTTTGAATACAAAGTGGCGAATTTGGTTGAGAATGCCTGGTTTCGGGAGAATAGCATCGAAGGTCTATTTGTGGGTTCCATCGATACGCGTGTATCGATCTGCTGTTTCGATTTTCAATCGAGCGATCATAAAACATTTAATAGCAAATAAAAACAGAATAGGAATATAAAGAAATGATATTTATATGAGAAAGAAAGTATAATACTACTAATATATTAGCGATTTCTTAAAACATGCGTGCAATTTAAAGTTTACAGTTTACATCAAATGGTAAAGTTTCATTAAAAGTAGAAGACATAGAAAATAGAGGTCTAGAAATGGAGTCTATTGAACGGGATTATATTTATGATTCAATCGGATTTTTATTACGCGATACGCTTCGCTTTGTTCTAACGTTTCGTTTCGCTTTATCGGGGCAGACCTGAAAATTAATTCCAACGAACTACAAATATGTCATCTAATCATCTTTCTTTATTAGTAAACGTTTCAAATTTGGTCCACTTTAGATAACAACGCACGTAGTAGAGATGACACTTTGATTTTCGCGCCGTTCGTGAGCGCGTCGGTTCGCAGCGCCTCGTGCGGTAAAATATCGCATTCTTCCTTGTAACAATGCGTGGCGCGTTTCCACATTGAATAACCTAAGTGTTGTGTCTGTCGAAATGTCATTAATAATCATCAAAATATATCGTGTTTTCGCTTCATTTTCTACCAGTATATTAATAATAACAGTGAGCGTCGGAACATGGTGGAATTCCTTAAGAAACCGTACAGTGTCTTGAATTATCGTGCAATGAAAAGTGGCTGGTTCTATGAACGTTTTTGTAAACGTTACAACACGTTTTCCAAAGCTGTTTTTTCACAGGAATTGTTAATTTTCAAGTGAGTAAGGTCATTTTTGTATTGTTATAACATCGTTATTGTTACGCGTTCAACTGTCATTATTTTCCTAGACAATGGCTTACATATCGAGATAATCGTGTTTGACGATAGTATCGAGGAATACGAATACGAATATCTTTAGGTAAATAAACAATTCGGGACGCATATACAGTTGTTTACGAAGGGATTCGTACGCTTACCATAGTAAACCTTTACGTGTATATCGTGCGTATTACATAAACACTTATGTGACTGCTATTATGGCAAAATTCGACCACAATCTGACAATATATATATATATATTGTATATATTCTATATATATATATATATATATATATATATATATAGAAGTTACAAGATATTTATTCCAAACTTGTATTTAAGTAAAGAATCAATATATAGTATGAATAATTGCTTTATATAATCACTGTTAAAGATATTGAAGGATACTCCAATTGAATACTGACATTCAACGATATTATGGATGGTTGCTTGTTTTTATTTTTCTCTCTACAAAATATATCAAAATCGTTAAAAATTTTATCAATATAATTTACCGGCAATCGCTATAGTGTCAATAAAATTTTGAATTTTATTCATAAAGAGTTCAGATAGTTTCGTTGGCCACGATTAATGCGCTGTGAATGTATCCAATATTTGTCATATCGGCAGAAATTAAAGAAATATTTGTATAGGTGATAGAGTTCTCGCAGGGCGCGCTGTATAATCTAATTTATGGACAAAGGATAGTTTGTGCTATCATTTGTCGTGACTTGAATGTTAACGAAGAAGTGAAATATTCGTCACGAAAAGTTCATTGCGGCGCAAGGCTAATCAGTTTGTTTCTGTGTGTGATTACAGATTTCTGGGTATAAAAATCAGCTTGCATGGACCTTGACTAGCCGGCCTTAATGCGAGGACTGCAGGCATTCAGTGCACCGAGAGAGGGTGAGTTTATTATTTATCGATCGTTCAATTTCTTTCTTCACCGATTACAAATATAATACGAGGCAGAAATTGAACAGGGCGAGCGATTAAAAGTAAAAAAAAAAAAAAAAAAAAAAAAAAAAAAAAAAAAAAAAACGATTTCTGGGTATAAAAATCAGCTTGCATGGACCTTGACTAGCCGGCCTTAATGCGAGGACTGCAGGCATTCAGTGCACCGAGAGAGGGTGAGTTTATTATTTATCGATCGTTCAATTTCTTTCTTCACCGATTACAAATATAATACGAGGCAGAAATTGAACAGGGCGAGCGATTAAAAGTAAAAAAAAAAAAAAAAAAAAAGAAATAAAACAAAAGATATAACGTATAAACCGAAGTTCGATTAATAGTTCGTCGGAAATCGTTCGATGGATCGTAGGAACTTAATCACCAACTCCATCAACACATATTTAAAATGTTTTGCAGAATAATTTTGTTCGATGAATGTACTTGATCGTTACAACTTTTATCGAGTTTGAATCGTATTATGGTAGCTTTATCGCAATATTATCTGGCATTCCCTGTAATTTTACCGAAGCATTCTGAATACGTCTCGTTCAATAGAAAAAAATCAACGCTCTATATTTATCGATAGATTGCGGGTTTTTCTGCATTTGCAATGAATTTAGAGACGCAAGAATATATAGATCCATTTTTTAGTTCTGTCCATAAAAATATGAAATTGCGTAAAAGTTCACAATTTCTGCGGGTCGTATGTAGAATTTTAGTAGGAAACACGCTGTTCGAATAATAGAACGGCCGCGTTAGACGATTCTATTAAACGAAAGTGAATTTCCTATTAAATCAATTGAAGCCGTAAACGACCGAAATTATAAAATAGCGTAATTAAAGTTTGCCCCGTGAGAAATTGAGGAAGTCGTATTTATTTCTCTTCATATCTACTGTACAAATACCACGTTGCAGTAGTTAAATACCGTTCATTAAGTCATAAGTAGCCTGTGAAAGTGAATGGTTAACAAGCTACTAAAACTTTCCGAACATAGTTCTCGTACATCCTTGTTTGATTCGTGTGATAAATTGTAGAGAGTTTAGTGGTTAGTTATCCGTATAGAGTTAAAGAGATGGATCGGTTCGTAAATTTTAGTAAATACAACGAGTGTATACGCATTGGAAATAAATATCGACTCCGTAGGACGAAAGGTAGACAAAAATCGACGTAATCTCTTAATATTTTCTTCTCGTAAAAAGAATTCTCCTTTTGAAAAATTGCAACTTGCCTTGGAAACGTTCGGCGGTTCTGTATTTGTACCGATAGCACGTACTTATTTTCCCAGCGGTCCGTACCCTTTCTTACACCGTGATATTAAAATGGAGAAATATCCTTACAGCCGGAGAAAAAGAAAAGACGTTGCCGTTCTTTTCTTAGATTATGTGTCAGAAAGAAATCACGTCTATGAAACTGTTGGTTTTCTAGCGAGCTCGTCCACTAGAAGTACGTACTAAGCCGAAACAATCGATTCAAATCCCCTAGTGACGTAGCAATCTTTTTCGTGATACTTTCGTGGACTAACGTTTCCGTTGCGGACGGTAATTGTATGAAATCGCGGGAGAAATTACGGGAATCGTACATTCAGCGCGCAACCTACTGAATATTACATCAGTTCCGGAATCTGGCGATGGTATTCAGTGATCTTTTCCACGCTGTTTAACAACTTCTGGATATTTTTACTGACAAATCGCACGGTATCCTCGTGCGTACTCTTTATAGATCGATAAACGTCCGAAGGACATTTAGTGGAGAATTATTTTATCGATTACGTATACCATCGGGGACAAGAATAATTGGACAGTGGAAAGTTTGGCAGTGGAAACACGTATCGATGAAATTGCGCTGAATACGACTCGGTTACAAAAATGTGGATGTTAATTTCAATTCTTTATTAAATAATTTATGCACTGCAGTATGTAAGAAATAAAGTGTTAAAGTGTCCCTGATTGCATCTATTTCATTGTAATTTTCACATTAATATTGGCAGACAATATAACGAAGGAAACGTTTAATAGCGATTATAAATCGCAAATTAGTATCTAGAATGATTCATGAAACATTTGCAAACATATTTTAAACAGATAAATGATATCACGACGATTTAGATCTTCTCTATAATTTAGTAGGTTAAAGAGACGGCCTTGATCGATTGGTATAAAACTGTCACGAGCTATCTGGATAATGCCAAACTTGAAAAATATTTCTTCTAAATTAATTAAAGTTACTTGATTGGATCTACATCCTTGAACTATAAGAATCGTTCCGTCATTTTCAAAGTAATGAGCGGCTCGGTGAACAGAAATGACAAAAAAAGAAACGTGCCCTTAAGAACGCTTCTTTCGTGCTTTATCCTCTTTCAATTTCCTTTCAAATGTAAAAATATCGGACACTCTAGCTTAATAATTCCCGACATTAACCGCGTATTTAAATATTCGTCTAACTATGCAGATCTAATTCCCTATTTGTTAAAACGTTTCCTGAAATAGATTGTTATACGACGTAATATCAGTTTGTTTATGTAATTCAAGATGGCTCGGATAAGATTATCAATTAACGTTCTTAAAGCAGAAAAATAAAGGAAGTGGGATACTCTTAAAAACAGTTACATCGGTAAAACTGTTTACGTGAAAATGAGATCGGCACAATAACATACATTCAATGGAAATGTTAAAATTATAATCAAAATTGTAATTACAACGCTGAACCGCAATGGTAATTACATTTCACTGGCGTAAGCTGATTACATTTCAAAACACAGCGACACGAAGAAGTGAAAGTAATAAAGGGCAAAGTATGTACTTAAACGTAATGAATTCTCATACAATTTCGTGTTTCTCCCTGGTTCATATCGCCATCATAACGACGCGTATTACATTTCTATTATTAATATCGTGCTTTTTATCTCCTCTCGAAAGTTTCGCTTGCTTCTTTCAGTAAAAAATATTATTTAACTTGAATCGTCGAGTTGCTCGAGTAATTATACTATTTCGACGTTCGTAATACCCTTTCTACGTTAAACAGAGAAGTTGAAGTGGATAATTACAGTTTGAATCATTTTTGAAATACGTGTTTGTCACCTTTTTCTTTTCAGCGGTACAACTCCATTACGCCTTCGGTGCTCCGGAATAACGAAAGCAATTTAAAAATGTCAACGCGATCGTGAAATTTCCAGAAACGAAAGGTTCTATTAAACATTCCCTTTGTCATTAGAAATTAAACTGTTACTTCGCAGACCGTTTTACTTATCACATGTTCGTTGATCACGGTACAATTTTAAATTGTAGTCCACCTACCTTAAACGATACTTTTAAACGATAGTCCGTTTAAACGATACCTTTGCCGACTAGTTGAATTCGCTTGCGCTTATCGAGTCCGACTGTAAGTATTAGGTTGTCCGAAAAGTGTCTTTCTTTTATAGACACGTCTTTTACACCAAAAACGCATTTTTATACAAACATGAAGCCTAATCTATCGAACGTTGCGATCTTTAGTTTGATAGAGCAAAATGGATCATATGTAATTCGATACGATAAAATAATATAAAACGGGAAATGTTGCGCATCCATTATTTCCTTATGAAACGAAAGAAACTTTTCCGACGACCTAATATACAACGATAAAAAAAAAAAAAACAGATCCACTCGACAGTGAAAAGTATTCTACGAGTAGACTGCAAATCAGTTACTATGAATATATCATTGAGAGTAGTTGGATTGGTTTCCGACGATCCCAACTTAGATGCAAGGATACGACGACGAAGGCAAATCGATGGAGGAGTTAGGCTCAAAGTAGAATAGCTCCGTGTTTATCGCGGCGTGTTCTGCATCTTTAACCGTCTCATCCTACAGACATTCGCATTATGTCGCGATCTCTCCTTCGGTCGATGATCAATTTCTAACTGTTCGGTGAGTTTGCGAACTTTGAACGATATCAACGCGCAAGAGAGGGTCGATTAAAGAATTCTAACATTATCGTGATTTTGTCAAATGTTTATTTCGAAGCGTGTCTCGTTCTCTGAGCGTCTGGCGCTTACGTTCTAGGTGTCAGTCTAGGGGGTGTGCTTTCGTCAATGTTTTCTACGAGGTAGGAATCTGTGTCTCTCCAATTATGCGACTGTCGAAACGTTGTAAGCATCTCGCAAGCGGTGCGTTACGTGCGTATCAAGTCGTAGTGAAGTTTATCGAACGGACCCATCGAGCGCTTAAAAAACTAATTAATTTGTCGACGTGGTCCGAGTTGTAAACTTTGTAACGTGCAATGTGGAAAAATTCCAACTTCTCGAAAATAGCCGATACGCTGTCCGTATCGTAAACTCGGGATAATTTTATATCCTAAAGATATTATGGTCCGTAAAAGTGGATTGTTTGCGCGTTTGTGCAGCTGGTTGGCTCGGCCTATTCGTCGAAAACGATCGAAATATTCGAAATTGGGTCATTATTCCCGACGATGGCCAGTGGCCGATGTTTGGTAATTCTTGTCGTGGAATTGTAGCCGATAGAAACGTGACATTTAGATGGTGGCTCGTATCCAGGCCAATCACGCTTCGCAGAGGAATTAACTTGGTTTCAAGAACACCCTTTCTTTCTCGTCCTCCACAGTTGCTCTCTCTCTTTGCTCTCTCGCTTTTTCCTTTCCTACGATTCGCGATGAATTCCCGAAAGACAGGAGAAACGAGAATAGCTAGACAGTCAGCCAGCCCGAACTTCTCCACGAAACATTGGTTGGCAAGGAGCAGCCTCGAATTGGAACGACTCGGCTGCTGATAATGACCGTCGTCGTACATCTTCTTGCTTTCGTTTTTTCCCAACTTTCTACCTACGAGTCGTCGTCTATCGACTCAGCCTCAGTGGGACGGGTTTAACGAAAGAACCAGATAAGATTGATTTTCGAAGATCCGCTCTTGGCTAGCATTTTCACGATGACGAATTTCCGATTGGTCGTGTCGTCTTCGATTTCACTTCGACGTGTACAATGAGCCCTGGAAATACGCAACTCTTTTACGTCTTCGATTGCCATATTCGAAAGATCGATATTTTCGGTTACGATCTCAATTTGCAAATTCTTACTAGCGACGATACATTGGGTTGGCAACTAAGTAATTGCGGAATTTGTCAATATCACCTAATGATAAAATCCGCAATCACTTAGTTGCCAATCCAATACAAATGCAACGGTGGACGAAAGAAAGTTTAATACTTTGACTGCCACGTCGGTCATATGTGACCGCAGCAGACCTCACAAAGGACACAACCTGACAAACACGAAGATGGTATCCCACTGGGAGTAGCCACCCATATGATAATCTAACAGCTAAAACATTCTACCAAATGTCCAAACTGGACAAATTGTGAATGTAAACAATTAAATAAAAAAAAAAAAAATATGTGACCGATCACGATTTCTCCTGTGTTGCCATGGTGGTCATTGGTGACCGGAGCGCTTCAACTTCTTACAATCGTAAAAATTGAATGAAAATTGACAGTTAGGGCATTTTGAATATAACCGATAAATAGAAGATACTTTGAGATAAAAAGTGCCCCATTGAACAGTTCAACATTTTTATTAGAACATCGATAAAAAAAAAAAAGATAACAAATCTTGCGTCTAACGGTGCACTGCGTTAAAACACTGTGGCATCCTCAGGGAAACATGTGATTTCGGCGTGGCAGTCAAAGTGTTAAACGCAAGTGGTATAGTAATACTATAGTAATAGCAAAATACCGTGGATTTACGAAACGGCATCGTATTTGACAAGAGCGATGAATAAGCAACGAATAATACATACGCCGGAATAGACTGTGGACAACGCGGTGAAAAATATCTGGTACAAATGTTACTAAACATATGTGCATACATACGAGTAAATCGCTCGCAACTTTGAACTCTCTTTTGTGCGCGCCTGTATGTTTGAAATAAGCAAACTTATCTCATCATCGAAGGAATTTTTATCGTTGAAAATTTTGAAATTCGTATTCTGGGACGATAGGAATCGTTCGAAGTTGACAATCGAGAAAAAGATGGTACGAATACTTCCGCGATTCAGTGTAATTTTTTATACGTAAAATTCGCGCATTTTCAACCTTCTGTTCCCTACGTCCATATATTACAACGTCTACGTTATAATCGGCTCGAGCTAACAAAGACTTACATTAAGGTAAAGTAAATGTTTCTATTAAAAATTTCACAGATTACAGAGTATCGTCAAATGAAGTTGCAGCGTGTTTTGCGAAAAAACACGTTCTCGTTGGTGCAAAGCGAACCGCATCCGCGAATCGTTACGTCTGACGTAATTTTCGTCGAAGATCGTGCCGTGGATCGTATCGAAAGCAAACATTGCATAATAAACTTTCAAAAATAGACAGGAGAACGCGTTGAAATTGCGTAGTCGGTTCGTATGTACGTACAGAGAAACGAGGGTAGATGGACTGGTATTTATTCATTGGAAAGCAATAGCGAATGAGTGGGTAATGCATGCGCATCAAGCAGTATGATGTTACAGTTCACAGTTTGCATATTAAAAGCTTCGATGAGGCAAGATAACGCGTTTGTTTCGCGTTGCGTGTTTGTCGTTCTCTATCGTAGAAACTTTGCATTGTCTATATCGTTGTTGTAACGTGTATTCTGGAATAGCGTTCGTGTATCGTTCGTCGTTGACGAAATAGAATTTTCATTCATCATGGAAAAGCGAAAAGAGAAGGATAAATTAAACGATGCGTCCTCATCAACCTCGATATTTTCGTCGTTGATATTTCGTTAGCTTTTTTCCATCATTTCTCTAGCAACGTGCCCCTTTCGATACGTACGCGTTCATGCGTAAAAACAGGACACTCTGTATACAGATATACCGCGGGATTCTTCGTTGTTCAATGAAAATTAACTGACGTCGAAACGAAGCAACTCATGGAATGATCGTAACAGTAATTACAGAGCGCAATTATCGAGTTTTATAATCATGCAATGCCAGGTTGCAGTGAAGTCGCTGAAAACGATCGTTATCGACTTTTACGGCACGATTTTATGGACAGAGGGAGTGTCCACCGAGACTCTGCCTTACATCTTGGCTATCTTTTAGATATTTGTCGACAATTTCCAATCCATTCGATAGGAAATGCATTTCGTTTCACTCCCGTGCAAAATGTTCTAAGTTGCGTTCGTTTCTCAAATTAAACTGCCATGAAATTTTCTTTGCAAAAATTCAACTCGAAGAATCTTCCAACTCGTTTCCCGCATTTCTGGTAAAAGGAAGCTGATGTTTGCGTTTAAGGGGAAGAAGTTATAGAAATAAATGGCGATATAATACGATACAGAAGATCGATTGGCGCGTCGTTACGCATTTCTTTCGTGTCGTGGCTGCCTTAAAACTGTTAAAATATTTAGTTTCGTCCCGACGGTTCTTTCTCCAACGACGTTTGTTCGAGCGGAAAGAAAGAAAAAGTGCGGTGTAAACTGGTTGTGTAAAATATTCACCGTCGTAAGAACGACGTGACGCGACAACGGTTTAATTAAAATTCCATCTGACCTATTAGCAGCAACTTGATCGCGAAAACTGTTTCTCATTCACAGGACTGGTAATTTCACGCCCAAGCTCGATTTATAACGCCTACCAAGCGTTCAGCTATATCTGCCCTTTCGCCCACGATAAAAGTGCAGAGCCTTTTGCCGCAGTCTTTTAAACCGTTCAGCTGTAAGCGGCTTGCCTGAGTTTAACTTCAACTCCCGTCCTTTCCTTGTCAAACTTTATTTGTTGCCGTTTACGCCAAACCTCGGGTTCGGAGCTTTCTCTCTGCAGTTTCCTGAAAAATCTCGAATATATTCCACTCGGTACATTTGCACGACGCAAAAGACGAAGGGAAACGCGTTAATGACGCCCGCGTTTCTATTATATTCGCGGAGAAATACGACAGGCAAACTACGGTTCTACGATGACACGACGCGACGTTCAATTTTTTAAGAGCAAAAAAAAAAAGCTTTCCCAACGAAAGTAACGCGTGAAAGCAAAGCAAAGAGGGAAAAGTTTGGAAGTGTCGGAAAATAAAAAGTTAACTTCGTTCGACTTTGATTTCTTGTTTGTTCCTTGTTTCTTCTTTCTTCCTCTTTTTTTAACGCGTCGTCGTTGTATTTTTTAGCTCCTTAGAACATTTTTGCAGCTTTATACGTGACGCGTTGTACTCGTGTAAATTGAGGAGGACGAGAGAGGAGAACGAGAAGCATCTCCCTTTCTATCGCAGATTCGATTTGTGCAACGTTGTACTTGTTACACAGGTCGGTCGCAAAGATGTTCACGTAGCCTTCAAATATAAAACATCGTAATTAGAACGTTGGCTGTACGAATTTTGTTGACACATTAGGACGCTATGTTGTGGAAACGTAGCACGGTTTATTCGCTTTCATCTTTGTTAAGAGAAAACGACTAGAAAGATATAAAATACAGCGTGGCAAAAATCATATACGCCTGTTATGTCTACGTGAAATCATAAAAATACTGTCGAACTTGGAGAGTGAAGCGAAAATCTTCGAGTTACGGAACTCTCGACTTATCGAAATTTCCCAGGGAAAGAGGTTTAACGAACGAAAATTCGACGTACAGAGACTTTCTGCACGATTATATTCACCTTTGCAGAAACTGTTAGTATCTTCAACTTGCTTTTAGAACTCGTTTCAAGTACATAAGTGCGTAAATAACGTACACAGGTGCATAAATGTGAAAGTTAAAGACACGGGGATGACGAAAATTACGCGTTCAGACGATTAGCTTTGAATATGCACGTGGTCGAAGTACAAGAAAGTAGATACACGGCTTGTATCGCCTTACGTTATCAGAGACAATCCTAACAGTTAGAAGAAAGGAAAAAATATCGAGTGTTCGATTTCCCACATTTTGCGACAAACCGCGTAGCTGATACGATTTCGATTCGAGTTGCAGAGACAATGGCGGTAAAAGTTCGTCTCGTAGAGGTCTGACTATTCCAAATTCGAGTTACACGTGACACGTGACAAATAATTCCAGTCGAAGTAAGTTTTATTTCGACTTCTGGAGATTTTCCTAGCGGAGCGGAAGGGAACGTACAGAATTGTAGTCTTACGGAGCTTCTCGAGTTATAGAGGTTCGACTGTAACATCTCCTTGACGTTAAAAAAAATGAAAAGTGTCGTAATTTCCGATGTGAATTCTATCCCAAGATTTCTCTGTGTTAAATACTGTTCTAAATTCCTTTTAGAAATACATCGATATTTAATGCTATTCATACGTAAATATAGATAATACTGCGCCCAAGCGTGTTTTTAGTTTCTTTGGTAAGTCAGGCGCACAAAATTCGATAGGCGTATGTCAACTTTTCGTGATTGACTGAATGCACGTTCTAAAATAGTATTCTGTGTTGCCACGACAGAGGATTAAACGACGTTTATCGTTAACAAACTCCGTCCAATAGTACTCGTATAGCGGAATTATGTCGTATTCGTTGAACGAGTGCGATTTAAATCGTGATTCGAGACTTTTTACTGGTATTTCAGCGATACTCGAGTTTGCAGCATTGTCTCGTTAAAAAGGGGCGTCTTTTCTATCGATCAACCGTGTATTTTTCTCTGTGATTGCTGTATTTACCGTTCGACTAACAGCATTGTTTTTCCCAGTGGTATCATATTTTTTCGAATCATTCGTTCGTTTGACGATCTTATTGGATCTTTCTTCTCGACACAACGGCGTTTGTAATTCGTCGTATTGTTTGAACTTTGAGCTTTTTGCATCGCGATCGGATTCCATATCCGACTATCTATCGAGAATAAAGCGAACGCCTTCAGCGACATTATTCCGCAGGACATTTGCCACGGGTACGCCAACCAATCGACGTGACCCTGCACTCGTATGCATCGATGCTTTTCGACGACCGTATCTTTTTATTCCGATCATTCGACCTCCGTCTACGCTTCTTTCTCCCGATACTTTCTACACAGTCGTTTACGTCCCATTCCCGTCCTACTGACTCACGTTTCGTTCGATCGATTCGTCTCTATCTTTCTCCACTTTGACGTTTGATTTTTTACCGATAGACACGATGACAGGTGATAATCAATTTGCAAATTCCATGAAAATTCTATGAAAATTCTACCAAAGTTCTACCGCCTACGAAGACTCGTCGATGCAAAGCTGTTGATTTTTTAGTTTCGAGCAATTCTTCCTTCTTAAATGTTCAAGAGATGCCAACGGAGAAGCCTTTTTCGTTTCAATTATCTTTTATTTGCGTACTTTATTCCTATATCTTTAGATCCACCTATAAAAAAATTTTGGTAATTTTTACGAATTAGAATCCAGAAATATCGCGCCCCCGTTAATGTTCGCTGAATAACTGCAGATATATAAAGATTTAAAGATTGCAGGTTTATAAAGCCGCGTAGAGCGATAGAGCGCAAGCAGCCATTTATTTTCTCTACCAAACGTTAGGATAGATGTGAATTTTTGCGCCTTAAAATCCCCCATAAATTCATAGAAATGCACAGAATCTAATAAGCGGATATCAAAAGGTGCAACCGAATTTTCACCAAAATATTCCATATATTCCGAGAGGGAAGAACCAGCAGCTTTTTGAAACGCAGCTATCTACTTGTTAAAACGAGGCAAGACGGGGTCGATGAATTTTTTTCCTTAAGCATAATTCGTTCATCCAGACAGAGATATTCTCGCCGGTATTATTTCGCGGGGATAGGCAAGTTTTTCTCGGTTTCATCCCTCTCGTGCGCTGTACCGCGCAAAAAGCGTAGCTGCACGTCCGGCGAACTGGTCGTTCCCTCGGAACTTTATTTCTCAGATTTTTCTACTCGCACGCGTCGGCCCATGCACGTTACGAGCGCTTCTTCTCGCCATTCTGGGCAACCGAAATACGCCAGCAACTTTCGCGAATCTCGTTCTTGTCGCGCGTTTTTCCCCCCAACTTTCGCGAATCTCTTTCTTGTCACACGCTTTTTCCCCGCAACTTTGACTCTTGTGCAAGAAGCGGTTCGTTATTTGCTGTTCGTCGTTGCCTCGTCTAGCGATATCGGTTCCCATTCTCACGGCTTCTTTCGTATCACCGCGATTCTTCGAACGTTTGCAGCTTCCCGCGCTTGTTTCTCACCTTCTTTTTTAATTGCGGCAAGTTACGTGCAAGGTGCGGATCGCGAATGAATTATTTTTGTTGAGATATGTATAATTTTCTGTGCTGCACTTGGTTAAATGCGTAGTAGAGATGCTTGTATGTGAGTGTCGGTGTGTGGAGGTGTGTGTGCGCGCGGCGTCTCGAAAACAGACGAGTGTAAACTAGTCGGTCGGTTAAGAGTCGGATACGGAAGAAAGTGCTGAGACGCGTGCAAGCGTGTATCGATGAATATATAAGAAATCGTCCATGAAATAAATATATTACTATTTTAATATGAATCCTCAGTGTAAATTTAGCGTTCCTATAATATTATTTCGGCTTCAAAGATCCACAATTCTCAATAATTTTAGTCCCGCACGCTACATAATTACCGCACGCTCAAGATGTCTGAAGCGTGTTTTCGCGAATTGTAAAGACATAAATAGAAGACATAAAAAGACGATCTCGGTAGCGTAAGATTGGCCGATTGCTTATCAAATTTTAAAATTGCTTGCCTGTAGAAAAATGTAAAACGTGATTTATCGTGCGATTTTCCCCTGTGATTTTGATATATTCACTGCGTGGAAACACAGCGGAAAATAGATTAATTTATCTTTTAGCGTAACAAATACAACGAGCGATAAATTAAAACAATTACAAGTTTTTAGAGATGCAGAAATATTTGTTTCGTTCTCGATACTTTTGTATAAATATTTCACGATTTTTAGAGTAGAATCATCGTTGCGTTGTGTTCAATCGCCAGTATTTTTTATTAAATTCTGATTTGCCATTCATAAACGACGATGTATGGGTTCCGTATATCCTTCAACTTTTTCCTCGCTAATATCGTCCGATGTAATACCCCCCTTTGTTACCAAAGGGATATCGAAGAAAATTAAAGTTTAAGATTAATAAAACAGTCTTTACCCTGGCATACGTTTAAGGTCGAAAACGAGGTACCTAGACTACTTATGCAAATTCATAGTTTCATAAGATACAATTAGAAAATGTAACCTGGGTAGATATTTTACTTATCAAATATCGTGGAAAGTACATAATTTGCATATTTCATACATCATTTTCCATAGTGTACATTCTGTGTCCATTTCCCATAAATGCGTAAAAATCCGCACTTTAATTATTGCCTTGGCAACTAAGTGATTGCGGATTTTGTCAATACTATCTAACGGCAAAATCCGCAATCACTTAGTTGCCAACCCAATACGAGAAACAAACGCGCAAGTCGGTCAAAGGGATCGTTTTAAGCGCGTTTGAGTTAAACGAAAAATTCCCAACTAGGACGGAGTAAGCGTAAAGATCGGTTGGGAAATGGGAAAAGTAAGGCGAAGGGCCCGGAAAAATTTCAACCTTAATCCGGAAGCTACGTCATAGGAGGGTTGGAAACATTCGAAACAAGTATTAATTAAGCGCGATCGGGCTATGCTTGATTACACGTTGCGCGGTGCTTCAAACGAACCGTGATTTCGTGCATCAGAGGAAAATTGCTTCTGAAACATTTCGCCCGAATCGAAGGAACGTTGAATAGCGGAGAAAAGAACTGGGACGCGTGTGCGGCTGCCTGTGATTGGAATAAAGGATGAACCTATGAGAAAAAAAAAAAGAAAAAATAGAAGGGAAGAGGCGTAAGTGAGAGAGGATGAGTGAAAGAGAGAAGCACAGCGTCACACGAATGATAAAGCGAAACGGTAGCTTTGTTCTTTCTTTTCATTCAAGAAATGAATCCGGCAGCGTCGCTGAAATATCGTTACATTCCGCGTTACGTTTGAAATTCCATCGTGCGTAAGCTGGCTCGCAGTGAACGGCATGTAACGTCGAAACGAATAACGCGAATGCGGTTATTAACCCCTGAAGGTACGATTTTTTATTTTTAGCAGAATTGGCTATATAATAATTTTTTTGTAATTCTATGACGCCCTACACCTTACGTTTCTGATGCAATAAGAATAACGAAATTTTGGGAATCGAGTTGAAACGAGCGGAGAACGAAACTAGAATATTCATCGTGACGTGGCTACTCGTAATTGTCGCGCATGCCAATCTAACAGCTAAATTATTATCGTTCGTGTTCCCTGTATCGTCGTCGTAATCGCTTCTTTCAACAATTTTTCTCTTTAAAAGAATCTTCTCGCATCGACTGCTCTCGTTACGCGTTAAATAATCTTCTTTTGTCACGATCGTAATAATATTGACAGGAAAGTTATAAAATGGTTAAATAAGTTCCCAAGCGCCTAACTGGATTAAAGTACCGCGCGTCGGAGTGGTCAGGAAAATTTAAGTTCGAAATCCTTGCGCGTTGAAACTTCCCACAATTATTAAGGTATTAATTCACTTTTTAAGCTGTTTCAGTCCTCGTACTTTTTGCAATTGCCAGACGATGAAATGAAATTCTGCGCCAGCTTGCCGTTCATCCCGTTGCAATTAACTTTCTTGCGTTCGACGTCGAATATTGTTGCAAATAATCGGCTGACACGCTAACTTTCGATCAACTTCAACTACTATGAGTCTACTATACTATTGTTAATCTACTATACTATTAAATATAAATCCTTAACTCGGAACTAACGTTTCGTTACAATCGCGTCATGAAGAACTGTTCCGTTTAAATAACAGCTATAAAATTATTAAGCCTTTCAATGTACGTTAAGACGATGGTGCGTTGTAACAACCATGTTGCAAAATTGAAGAAGGTTGTTTCGCGTAAATTTTGCATATAATGCTGTAAAAAAAAGAACGGTACAAGTTACATTTTATGACCACTGTAAATGACGTAAACGACTAAGAAAGAGTTTGTACGAGCATCCGAACGTTATAGGATAAACACCGATACATTTTTTAATTATACGCGATATAATGGTTAATAATTGTGCGATCGCAATTGTTTCTCGAAGCATCGTTTTATATCCAGTATATCGTAGAATGTTTAAAAATTAAAAGTTGCGTAAGCTAGATGAAAGTTTGTATCCGAGGAATAAGGTTATTCTCACCTTGCTAAAGTATCATACGTGCGCATGTACTTTAATAGCTTTGCCTTAATGGCTTGAAAGTTCCTCGTCGTTAACTCGGCTTATTATTAGAAAATACATTTTTGTACGTCGCATGCTGTAGCAAAATACGTTGGAATATTCCTATTGTTACATAATAAGTCGTTGTAGCCAATTGCTATATGTATCACAGTGTAACGAAGTTTTCACGTATACGCTATATTGAACATAACATAGTTTCAACCAGTTTACAAACAACTACGAATTCAGAAATACTTAACGCGTAAAGCACACGAAGCACGTACCTGGCCCCTAAATATCTCTGGCATTTTGAAACGAACGTCTCCAAGATTTCTCGTAATTTTAAAACAAACAAAAGGTACACGTTGGAATATTCGTCGTTAACTTGGCACGAATCATCATTGATACTCGCCGATTTTCCTACGAACGAAGAAAACAAGTACGAGAAAAGTTTCAGAATGTTAAAACCACGCTATCGCGAATTACGAGCATAAGAAAAAATAATCTCAATACGTAACGAAGAAAGAACATTCGAATTCGTTTAGCGTTCTATTAAAATCTACGAAAAGAACGCTCTGATTTATTATATCGATTCGAGGTAATACTTGAAGCGTGTCACGATAATTAGACTGCCGGTGTTAACGCAAATTCGTATTTTTACGAATACCACAAGAAGGAGTAGGACCAAGGCCTGAATTTCTCTCATTTAGCGAATATTATATAACGAGTATGAATATTTTACATATTTTCATGCCTCGCGCAATTTATGCATTTTTCCATTCTTCGGTTTCTCATAGACGCAAAAATTAATAAAAATTAATCCGCCGCCTAACGATAACTAAAGAATGTCCAGTTGGAATCTCCAGTTGGATCGTTGCAAATATAGTCGGCCGCCAAACTGTCGGAAATAACAGGTGGAGAATTTTTCGAAGAGTAACGATATAAAAGCGTTACGAAACCGGGATGACGATAAGCCGATAATTGGTTGAACATTGAAATCGAATCGACGTCAGGATCGTTATCGATCTTAGCGAGTTCCTATTGTTTCTCGTAGGAACCTCCAGTTGTTGCAAATATATAGGTAACGCTTGGTCGACCCGTCACGTGCGCCGAATTCGGTTTGGAAAACAAACGTTCAAGGCTGAGAGGAACGTACGAAACGAGCGGCTAAGGCCGTTGGTAGGACGTGAGACGAGTATTTGCTGCTTTTCCATCCTTGTCGCGGTTTCCCGCCGACACGAAATATCCAACAAGAAAGTCAGCCAGTGTAAATGTTAAAAGTTGCGCGTGAATTTGCATAAAGCCACGGAACTTCGGTTTTGCGGTCGGATGTCTGTGCGGATACCTGGGAACTGGGCCGAGGGTGAAACCTACGGGAACGAGGAACCTTGGAATCCTCGTTTCCACAGCCTCCTCGTACTTCTTCCGTTTGGTCCTGCTCGTCCTTCGCTGTCGCGCGCTTCTTTGTGCGTTTGCTCTTGTTATCATCCGGCTGGCTCATTTGCACAGGCCACCTATGCGGAAACCTGGAATATTCGCTGGAAAGAACCGGTTTGAATATCATGGTAATTTATCATGTTTTGCGTCGTACGAAAGAATACCTGAACGTGGACTTCCAAATTAAATTTGCTATTCCGCCGCTCTGCGAGGTCGTTGATCGCGTTACGTTCCAACGTTATGTTTGACCCTGTAGCCGTCTATTTTCATATTTTTCAGTAGAAAATCGCGAACGAAAGTCGTATCTTCGTATAGGTGTATCATTAGGAAGTATAATTAATACGAGCGTACGAAAGAAAAATGAGAATGGAAATCAACGGTGAAAAAGGATGTATTCTGGTTTATTAATTCGTAGCCTGTAAACAGTGGGCCGCGCCAAAATTAACAGAATATGCAGAACGCGATTTCTACCCGTGGCCGCAGGTCTAACGGATATGTAAACCCTAAATTAAACAGAAAGGAGAACCGATAATCAGTTAAATAATTAACGTTTAATTAATCAGTTGAATAATTCATCGAGACAAAGGGGCGCATTTATAAATAGCAAACATTTGCTTAATATCGTCGATTGAAACGGAGTTCCGTTGTTTCGTTAAACGTAATGTTGGAAATCTAATTTAAACCGGATGCTATTTCCCATGAATTTCTTAAGTTTCTTTCTCGGGCATAGTCAAAGATGAAAGTGGAGAGAAACTTTCAACCTTGCTTCCTTCCATCTAAAGTTCTTCCACATTCGCGAAACTCAAATGCGAAAACGAACCGCGAATCGATCTATTTCCTTTGTTACACAGCGCTGTCCTTCTCTCTCCGCTTTCCAGCGGTTCTTGCTTTATGCGGATTGGAACGGCTGGTTAAACGAAGCTAAGATCTCTTCGGGCTTTCGCGTAGACCGCGCGCGCTGCTTTTACCCGTTGAGTGTATTTTTGCCGTGGCACGGCGAATGTTACCGCGAGACGATATTACTTGGTGGTGCGCGCGCGTGCCAAAGAGGGTGAGATTGTAAAAAATTCTGACCTGCTTCCGACGTGTCGTTCGTTCAAAAAGGAAGTACCACCGAGATCGTGACTCGGGCAGTGGTTACACCGTGACCGTATTCGCGGCAAACTTAGGCTCTTCTGGTCCGTCGGGCTTCCAACTGGTTCACCGACATCTGATAGTATAGTGAATAAAAAATAACTTGCTCGTCTGTATCTGTTGTAGAGTATTTACGCTCTATAACGATACGATGTAGAACGTTGACCTGGCTAGCAACCTCGATCTCTCAACGTGCAATTTTCTTTTGCCTAACTGGCCAAAAATTGTACGATTCTTTTCCGTGGAATTGTGTCTTGACTATGTAGCAATATCTATTTTTTTTTTTATTTCTTTTATAAATCTGCCTCTTACTCGTTTTTCGACGCAATAAGATACAAAAGCTGCGTGTCAAGCGAATGAAAGCCTTTATTAGTACAAAAGGTGAGCTGCCGGCTCTTGCACGGACACGAGCTTCAAGACGTTGAGACGTGTAGCTGCGTCGTTCGATGAGAATTTCACTGGTAGATATATTGGAAAATTTGGAAGTAAAAGACGAGCTTTTTGAAAGTTTACATATCGATTCGCATTCGATTTCATCTCGTTCGAATGCTAATTAAAAGATGTATATATATAAATAGTTGTTGGTTTTTTGATCAAACGCAAGAACCGCGTAGGAAAATGCGCGATAAAATGTTTGAAACATTCTAGTAAAATGGAAGATAAAGACACTAACGTCACGGGATATGAAGTAAAATACGAAAAATGACGGTTTTCACGATGCACGAACGGCGAGCGATCGTTAAAATTTTTTATTCGCAAACGAGACGCTTTATACGTCATACGTAGCATCCGCTTTCTGTGTTAGCATGAAAATAGTGGTGCGTTTAAGGATGTAAGGAAAAATGCACGGGCACGCGCTGCTCGTTTTCCTCGAGAAAAAAATCGCGCGTTATGTTTCCGACGGGAAAACGATATTACCGAGCTGCAGGATACAATGTCATTATGAAGGAGCAAGAGAAAAGTATCGTTGAAATTTTATATCAGTTCAGTGTATTTTTATGCGTACATAAAGGTAAGAATATGTAAGCATACGGTAAGGTGTATAGGTCGATTCTAAGACCATGTTTGGTGTAGAAATCCGCCAGTGTATTCGACTTTAGATTTTTTCATCCCATTTATGGGATTACAGTACAGTTACAGTACAGTTCGATATGAACGTGTTGTTCTGCGATTTTTTTAAAGAAGGTCCGTTTCATCTCTTTTTCTCTCGCTTTAAACATGCAAGTATCCCATGTGTTATACGAGACGAAATAGTATAAAAAATAGAGTGAAATAAAACTCGACAAAAATACACTATATTTTTCATAACCAAGAGAAATACGTTTATTAAAACAATAAATAATTAAGCAGAAGTATCACGTATTAACGTTAGATGATATTTTCCTCGTCATCGCTGTTAAACATCGTCGCGTATCGAAATATCCTCGTCTCCCGAGCTCCGTTAATTTATGTACGATTTTTATGTATATCACTTGCAAAAAAGATCACCGACATTTTACCAGACGTATATATCGTCTATGTTAAAAAGACCTTCGAGTACGAAGAGAAATCGATACTCCAGGAATTAGAAATTAATTAAAAATTTCGATATTCGACAATTCCGAAACGTAGATCAGCGACTGCAAAATATGGGATTGCGATTTTCTCGATTCTCGAGCTGCGTGAAAGCGAAAAAGTGGCGCGTTGTGCGGGGAATACCTTAATACGTCTTTTGAAATTTTACCACTCTTGTAGTTTAAGATCAGCCTGTACTTTATGAAAGTTAGACAGTAGCTGGAAAAGAAACATCGTACTCGTCTATAAAGTTACCCGGTGGCAGTGGTAGTCGGTGGAGAGAAAGTATTGTTGAAATTTTTAATGCGACTGCCGGCTCGTTTCCGCGTTGGAATTTTATCCTTCGTGCAGCGCTGTGGCTCCAGTTGCTTCTCCTCCCTTTTCCTTCCTTTTCTTTCTCAACGTCGTTCTTCTTGACCGTTGCGAAAGGAGTTACGAAAAGCATCGGTTTTACACGGCGACGTTGTCCGAGTGCCAAGTTGCAGCTCCAGCTCGTTCGCGATCCATTTAATTGTCCGATGCCGGCGGTGGCTGTGCAGCTTCCAGCCTCGGCGCAAATTGAATTTGGATCCTGGTAATGCACGATGCAATTGTTATAACCGAATTGCTGAATAAACTTTTAAACGAAACGATGAACCGGTGAACGTCTCTGCCATTTAGAAACAGAGGAACGCGTTTAGCCAAGCAGCGAACGCGAGAACGCTTAACGTCGAATCGTTCATTGGAAATTCCTTAATGATGAAACGGAAGATCCTTTCTTAGAATTAATTCCACGTTTAATCGCGCCGTAGATTTTCAAACGATGAAATTTCGCCCGGTTTTTTCGCCACTACTATAACTTTCTTTGATATGAGAATTTATGTAATTATATACGACCGTGGCTCGTGCTATTAAAACCAGTCGTATCTCTTTTCTTTGTTGCAACCAGAAAAGATTTTAGACGAGCAACCATAGAATCTTAAATAACATTTTGAATATTTCATCTTTTCAACAAAGAAAATTATCAACGTATCGTAAGCTTGCCTTTCCAACTAATTGTAAAAACGAAACGCCAGTAACATACGATCGTGGTCGTCCAGACTAACGGAATTTTTAATTACTTTCGATCTAAACGAAACTTGTAATTATCGTTGACCGGCACACGGACGCGTGTTATACCTGGAATAGACGGTAGATGACTCCGTAAGAGGAACTCTGGAAATTCATAAAGCTTTCTGAATTGGACAGCAGATTTTTCTGTTTAATTAAATTTTCGTTATATTTAAGAAACAGAAAGAATCTCGCGTTTAATTTTCGAGAAATTTTGATCACGTCCGAAGAAGAACCACGTTAAAGTAAATTTTTAACCGTCTTGGTCGACTTCAGCTTTTTGTATCGTCGAATTTTGCCTGACCTGATTTTGTTAATCGAGATATATCCGTATTAGACTCACGAATACAATTAATGCAAGTTGACTCACGTAAACTGGATGTTGACTAAACAAGAGGTTAATTGACCGTGCTTTCAGATGGTACATATACCTTGTCCGTGTTGTAGTAATATCATAACCACTTGATCTGTTTAGTATGATTCGATTAGCTGAACTTTGACTTTGTCGCTGCTAATATTTATCATTGTTATAAACGTTAATACTTGTTAAATCGTTGTAGCGTTCCTCGTCATTCTAGTAAAATTATAATTTCATCCTACGCTAGATTTACGTGCAGAGATGGTCGACAGGAAAGAAGATCGATTATAAGTCAGACGCAAATAAAATAGATATTGGCTTGGCAACTAAGTGATTGCGGATTTTACCAATACCACCTAATGACAAAATCCGCAATCACTCAGTTACCAACCCAATATAAGATCGTTCGTCGATATCGGCGAGCAAAATCGCTGCCTTTCAAAGTATCGCATTTCGTTTCGGAGAGGAGGGGGGGGATTGAACGTTGAGCGCTGCGAGTCGTTGACGCTTTCCAACGCGCGATCGTGAGTCGCAAACGAGTCGGAAAATGAGAGAAAGGGCGAATCGGGATCGAATCGAAGTTTGCTCGCGGGGCGAACGAGACGAAACGAATCGCAGCAAAACGGGACGGTACGGTACGGTACGGAATGGGACGAGTTACTTTTGTCGAGGTTTGCAGGTACGATGGAAGCTTAGCACTCGGTACTTGGTCGTAAAAGCTTTCGCAGACAGTGTCGGGGAGGAGGTCAACCGATCCCGATGCACGTACGCCTAAGTGCTCTGCCGTTGTATGCGTTCGCCATAGCGCGTTTTGTCTCGCCGCGGCGCGACGAGCATTTTCACGACGCGCGCTCAGTTGCCAATTCAATAGATACAACGTCTAAGTCCACTTAGATGCGTTTCGTACTTCTTAAAGTTTGTTTCCACGTCCGTCCTGCTACTCCTGAGATCCTACGTAATTAAATAAAATTTGTAAATTTCGATGTAATAATCGTATTGGCCATTCTGACGATAGATTGAACTAATTAATTGTTTGTTCGGAAAGACGGTCGTTTCGTTCGAGTACTCGAGAAACGAGCGATATTTATCATTTGAGGAAGAGTAGTAGGATGAAAAGCTTTATTTTTGCCGATGCTTTTATCGAAATGTCAATAACAAATAACAAGTATAACAAGATTCAAAGTTGAGCCGCGTATCCATCGTTAGTCGAAGGAATCGTAATTGTCGATCGAATGGAAAATAGATCGTCTTGAGTGAAATAAGTGGAACAAAGACTATCTAAATCGAAGGAATGCACTTGACAGTCTAATTATTATAGGCGGCCATGTTCTTCGGGATATATCGGGTGATTATCCGTGTCTTCTCCTTTGCGGATGTTCCTCGTTTCGTCTTGACCTTTTATATTCTTATTTCCCTTTAATATCCGATTCCATTATCGACTGCGGGCTTTACAAATAATTTTCCGAATCTCCGATTTCGATCACGTAACGAAATTTTGAGGAACTTTAGACGCAGTCTATTAAAAAAAAAAAAAAAAAGAAAAACAAAAAAGTTTGAACGATTTATGCGTTTTCGAAGTTTGTTAAAACTTAACGTATATCACGCACGCGTATTCTAAAATTTAATTAACGTATAATTACGCAGTGAAGTTAATAATGGTTCGACACAAAGGGCATTAGGATAGCGTGATACTTATTCGAGATCAATGCTCTGCTGATTATAATTAATTTACATGTTATAATTATACGACGATATAATTGTACTACGGTAAGAAGAAATTGTTACGAAGCAAAATAAAATTATCGCGAAACGTGGTATCGTTGTATAAGAAAGACAACGTTTCTTACGATGAATTTCATCCGATTTTTGTTATATTTCCGAAGACGTTCGTAGATACAATGACCGGATTCTTTTTATCAATTTCGATAATCGACGTTGGAAAGAAAACTTTGGACCGAGTTAGCGGGGGATTTGAACGTCGGACTTCGTTATCGATTCGAAGAAAATCTACATTTTGATGGGATCAAAGGAATCGTTAACGAAGAGGAATTAGTGGGAAATGGAAAACATAGCTTTCGCCATTATCTTTGATGCGATCGTTTCTTCGAATTTACGAAGATAGAAGGTGGAATTGGCAGAAATTTAACGAACGAACTTAACTTCATTTGAAATTTTATTTCCCCGTCGATGTACACCGTGCAGCTCCCTAATTCCCTTATTTCGTTCAGAGTTGTTCTGGCACAGCCACTCGAGAATCGAGAACTAATTAAATTCATCAAACCGCGTATATACCTATCTCGTTAGATCGAAAGGATCGGAAATATGAAAGCCACCGGTGCCAGTTCTAATCTTCGAAAAGTAAGCACGAATTTCTCAGACGTTATTCGGATGTTCTTCGAGCAGAATTCGGAATGTCGAAGAAAGGGACGAAGAAGCTCAAAGAACTTGCAAGTTGTCTAGAGTTTCGTCGAATGACGGGCTGAAAGTCATCGTTGGTCTGGCGGATGATCTCGAAAGCACAGAGGATCGCGCTCGCTGCTTCTCCTTTCAGACGAGATCAAAGATATTTCGCGCGAGAATGCCACGACGTTAATTCGAAATCGTCATCAGACGATTCTATGTTTACCGTGTGTTTACGGTGTAGCCGAGTTTCCACTTTGCGGGAAATTCGCCGGCGCACAGCGCGTTTTCCTTCCTATTTTCAGAGAGGCGAACTAATTTTTGCGCGAGCCAGTCGACACACGTGCTTTTTTCTTTTTCTGTCTATTTCTCTCTGTACCTGCATTCTTGCGACGCTTTTTACGTGCACCACGTCGATTTTTATTTACACACACATCAAGAAATTACGCACACCGCAAACATTTTCGAATTTTCCAAAAAGCTTCTTCTTCCGTATGATATTCCGAAAAAATGTTGATATTTACTTTGTGTTTGATATTTACGCCGGACTGCGGATTTCTATGCAAATTCATATCTTTACGAGGACAACGACGAGAATAGGATCTTGCCTAGGCATTCGTTTCACTTACCGAATGTCATAACCGATGCTATATATTCCACGTTTTCCCTATATTTTTACGTATGATCCGCATTTTTCGGATTTTTGCAATTTTTAATTTCCTGCGAATACCTAAAAACCCGTCTGCCTGGATGCGACCAAACGGTTGTCCTAATTTTCTCGCGAATCGAAGCTAACGTCGAGTCCATCGATTCTTTTTTTCGCTGTCGAGCCAAAATATTCAAAACCCATGCAAATTAGAACTTGGAAAGCGCGCGTATCTGCTCTCGAATGATGCTGTCGCAGCTGCAAATGGTCTCGAACGATAACGAATTAAGGTAAAGCATACGTTGGTGGTGGAAACGGCTGCAACTCGCTCGGACGTCGCTATACGTCCGTTAATTGCATTAACGTGACTCGGTATCGTTTACGTTTAATCCGGAAATGGGTGTAGCACGAGGATGTCGGAAACGTCGTGTTCCGCGAATAAACGAAATACACTGTGTTTGCATCCCGTTGCGACGCAATTTTCCTTTGAGAGTTGACCGAAAGGGGAGAGCGGAAAGGCAGCTAGTGTTGCCATTTCCCAACGAATTTCCTTGCGAATGCGACGATCGTCCCTTGTTAATTTCGATATTTCAGCCACCCTTGTGTGAGATTACGCCCAGCGTTCTAATCTTATCGCGAGTTCACTGGATTCGCGTACCTCGTTATCCGTAAGTGGAATAATTTTTAAATAAAAATCGTAAACCTCCAGTGCCGCCTACGATGTAGAAAACGAACATCATTCTGCAGGATGATTAAAATTTGCTTCCATCAGAACCGTGAAAAAATATAAGTTACATCCAGTGCGAGCGAAGTTTGACGAATCGAAGCTTCTCGCTACTAGTTTGGGATCGTTACAATGATCGCGAAGTAGCTTTAGTTTGCTACTTACGTACTTTGAAGTGGTGTTACCGTTGGTTTTTTCGCGGCTATTGGTTTCTATTTTTCAGAGGAGAGGCTGGCAGTTTCGTCGTTAATAACGTTAGCACAGGCTGTTCAAGTTAATAAAAGCACGGCGCGTAATTTGCGATAATAGGGGAATTTTAATGGGCGCTTTCGGAATTTAATCTATTCGACGATATCGCTAACACAATTAAACGTATTTATGAATTTTATGTTTCTCGGGGAATTATATACTCGTGCGAAATTACTTGGCGATTATACGGAGATATGCCGGAGAATTAAAATGGATCAGTAATCGTACAAGTTGTGCGTCTATTAACTTTGCAAATAGAGCTCTGTCGTTATATTTGTTCGTGTATGAAAATGAGCATGGTCGAGGTAAAAAGTCGAGCGTAGCGAAGGTCTGGAGTTTTAGAGAATTAACCGTTTATGGAATTTACAATAAAACAGAGCTGAAAGCTTTTTCGCTAACGTCGACGAACTGCTTAAACATTTAGCGTCTCGTCCGAAAGGGAATGTTTAATGTCTTCGTTTTGTCGCGCTTCAAAGCGAAAGATTTAATAACGCGAGTAAATTTTGGCCTACAGCCGTAGTTGTATATCTGGAAATATAATTTCAAAAATTGCATCTTGTACGACATTTTATTTCCAACGAATTTCACGATATAATCGCGAGTAAAAATAAATAGAACGATAACCAAAGTGGCTAATGAAGCAAGATAATCCAATACTCCTGGAAATTGTCTACACACGTGTAATATATTACACGAAACATTTTGAATCTATTCGACGCTGTAACGTGAACAAGACACGACCGTCGTGATTGTATCGATAAAATTAAAAATGGATCTGAAAATGTATATAGAGGTTTGAAAATATTTATTCTTCTTACATTATATAAGTCAAAGTATTCGAACAATCAATCATTCGCTATATTAATAGGCCATAGAATTTAACGAGGCCATCTTTCGTACTAATCGCATATTCAAATATGATATCTATGCTGTATGCTAATTGTTCGCTTTTTTAAATGTACGTTTGCGATAAATGTCTTGTAACTTCTATATATATTCTCGAATTAGTTTCAAATTGTACGTTCAAATATGATACGTATGCTGTATGCTAATTGTTGAATTTTTTAAATGTACGTTTACGATAAATATCTCGTAACTTTCATAGACATTCTCGAATTAGTTTCAAGTTACAATCAGGACCGTCGTGTTTTATTAGAACTTTCCAAAAGTTTCGTACAACGCGTATATTTCCAGTGGCAAATGTTCTGAAACTTTCGTCAGACATCGTACGTTTTGGCGGCTGTACCTTTTGACACGTTCGATACGAAGCTAAAGAGATGCGTGAAAATATCGAGGAACGTGTGTATTCCGAGATTATAGAACGGTATATTTTTGGTAAAACGAGCGAGGCTGCCGAGGCCAAGGGCAAATCTCAAGAGAAGAAAAGGGGAAGAAATTGTCTGCGCAGTATATTATTCAGTCTCTGACTTTTTTATTATTCTCTTCCAGTCTGTTCAAACTTTCTTGCTCTCGAATTCTATCATAAATTCAATCATCTCTCCCTCGGTTTCGTGCCCACGCCAGTCGATTGCGAGATTTCTGTTTATAAAGCTCAGCCTGCCGTTTGAAAAATTCTACGAAATAATTCGAAAATATAGCGATCTTTTGGCGATCGCTCTTGTCCCTATTATCACTGAAAATATAATTATCGAATTCATCTGTAAGTATATTTACTTATAATTCTCGATGAGAATTGATTGTAAAATTCATCCAAATAAAAAAAAATCTGTAAGAATATATAAGTAGAAGAGCTCGTCTGTTTTAAATTTAAGAAAAATACGTTATATTCGAGATGTAAAAAAAAAAAATGGCACAAATCGTAGAAAAAAAGAAGAGAAAAACTGCTTGAGACAGGAACTCTTTTGGTAAAATTCTTCCACGCGAGATTATCGGTGTATCCTTCTGAGAGGTAGAACGATTATTTGGTTCGCAGTGGCAGTTAAAGCGGTTTCCTTTGCTAAGGGCAGACCACGGTCCTTTTCCGCCGTTTACACGCCCCATCGTTTCGTCTTATCCTTCATTTTCCTTTAAAAGAAACGCAGTTGTGCGTTATACACCGTCCTGATTTAACATTCGACAGAGATTAAAAGCATGGAAATAAACGTGAAACGGCGTCGTATCTGTGTGCAAATGGAAAACGCAATTTCCCTTTGATTACACGCTCGTCGGACGAATGTCGACCATCGCCAACGTTAATCTCCATAGATTTTATCGAATTTTCATGGAGAAGTGCATGAAGCATCGAAAGTACGACCCGCAAGATCGTCGTGGATCGTCGCGAACGCGTAATTTCCTGATCTTAGGTGGAGGAGCTGGGCGAAAATCGCTGGAAAAATATATCTAAGCATCGTTACTGATTTACGGTTATAAAAAATTTACTTGTACGAGCAACGGCGATCGTGTTTCATTAAGCAACGAGCGAAGTGAATATATCTACGCGCGATTAAAGGCGGAATTTTAATTATCCTGACGCCATAAGTTAATTTATACTAAAAGGGCGTAGCTGGATGGCATTCCTTTTCTCCCGACGCGATGGGAAACGATTATCTTACATTTTCTCGTCGATTTTACATCGTGCAGGAAAAAATATATATACACCTTTGGTTAATTAATTTTCCACCGACGTATTTGCGTTTTATATTAAAAAGAAGAAAAAACAGTTCCGAGAATCGAACGACTAAGCAAAAGTTCGAGCATTACCCTAAATACTTTTCCAACGAAACGCCAGATTTTCAACTCTTTTTGACCGTTTGAAATTTTGGAAAATCAGCGGATAAAATTTTACGGATTTTATACAGGAAAGTTTTGCCGTAAACGCTCAAGTATTTTATGTCTTTGAAACGATAGTAATCATTTTATTACCCATCCACGGAACCTCGATTAATTACCATCAAATTTTATTCCGTTTCTCTGATATTCGAAATATTCTAACGATATTCAAATAGTGGAAAATGACGGTGAAGCAAACGTACAAGAAAAAAAAAGAAACATTTCTCTTTCGCTACAGCAAATTTAACTTGGAACACGCGCGTAATTTACTCGAATAGAAACGATCTAGTTGAACAGTTGAGCAGAAAGTGCAAACCTCAGAAACGACCTCGTTTGTATGCGCATGTCTTGTGTGTGATCCGGATATCCACACTATTTTGCATCACGATACTCTTCTAGCCCGTTCCGAAGAACACGATTCGATTTGCGATAAATTTAATTTATTCGGTTTATCGTTAGCAAAGCGGAAAACGATGAAACTTTACGATAAAAGTTTTTGAAAGTAACGAGAAGAGTTCCCTTTCGCAAAGGGGAGCGTTTCAGAATGTTTACGTGTAATTACGCGCCATGCGAATAGCAATACGAAAATAATTTATCATCGAACGATTAAAATTAAAAAGCAACTTACGCTTTTGTATTTACTTTTCTACGTAAAACTCGCTACGTATCGTAGATTTATACATTCGCGCAAAATATTCGAACACTTGCCGTAAGAAATTTTTATTTCCATATTATGCGTATAAAACATTTTTCAGAGAAGAATTTCCGCTGCGACGAAACAGAAATAAAGAATTAAATATTCAAAATGTTTAAAATGTACGTACGAACCGTGTATGAATTCGTGGTACGGTTAATGAAATGCACAATCCATGTCATCGCGTCACGTCGTTATGCGAGTACAAGGACAGAATAAGAAAATAGTTACATAAGTCTGTATTTCATACTGACGTCGGCAACATGTGAAAAACGTTAGTACGGGCCGAGGTACGGAGCTCGCTGTCACAGGGTTAATAGAACGTCTCCAGACTTATGTTTATGTAATACTTTTTTCTTAGATCCACTAGCAGAGTGTACTACGAAGAAATGCACGATTTGCTCGTTCCAATATTCACCGTATGGCAGCTACTTCCCAATAGAATATCGAATTAATGAGAATTAAAGAGAAAAGCTTCAGACCGACCAAAATTTACTGTCGCGAATTACGAACACGAACGATAGTTTAATATATAGAAAGAAGAAACAATTTTGACTTATTTAATTGTTCATTAAAATCATCGAAAGAATCGTTTTTATTCCATCGATCAAAAATGATACTCGAAGTGTACCTATACGGATAACCGAACAACGTATCCGACGAAAGCCATCCTGCGTGTCATCGGGAATAATAGAGAGCGATTTAATTAATTAATTTAAGAAATACCGAATGGACGTTTACTAAACAATCGCACACACGGCTAATGCACCGGGCTAATGTTAATTGCTCTCAGGCTTACGGCGGTTTCTCGGTCAAATGAGCTAGGACATTTGCCAAATGCACGGCCAAAAGCAGGATCCAAGGGTCATCACAGAGAGAAATTATAATAATGGAGATATTAGTGAAAAAGTTACACGACAAATAGTCGTCGTAATAGTTTATAATTTTCAATTTTTTTCTCTTTTCTTCTTTTCGAAGTAAAACATCTTCTTTTCGTTGCGAATATCCCTGCATATGCGTAAGATACGTGGAGAGTATATTAACACTAGAACTACCGATAGTTAACACGAAGCTGTTTCGACCAAAACCAGTGAAAATGACTGGTCTTTAAAAAATACGTAATAATAGAATATTTTTATATTTATTGATTTATTACTTTTTTACAGAAGTTATGCGGTACATTTTTGGTATCATAAATTCATCTGAGACTATGATCCCTAAACGAGGGTCGACACGTTTATAAAATTGTAGAACCAATCATTTTGACTAGTGTGGTATTTCTAGTGTTAGCATCTAGCGATCGATCCGGAATTTTCCTGATATCTGATATCGTCATATTGAATGCTACGCAGTCAAAGTTTAAAAAACGTGTGGGAAGTTGTACAAAACGAGGAAACCGGTTAATTGGGGTGCGATAAACAAATTGCAGTACCCTTTTACATTTCGACAAGTACCAGCCATTTTGACTGGTATTGGTACAAGTAACCATGATGCAAAATTATTTTAGGTTTGAATACATAAAAAACAAGATAGAATTTTTAGAATAGAATAGAATAGAATAGATTATTCCTTTAGTTATCGTTGCGAAAGTCACTACATCAAATATAACATGAAGTAGAAATTTTAAAATAAAATTGTAAAACCAGTCGATTGGCTGGTGCGATGGTCCTAATGTTAAATTGTAAACGATCGTTAGTTTTTAGTTGCGTTTAGCCAAATCTGTGGTAGAGTCTAATTCGACAGATGGCACGATGGAAAACCGTGAGAGGAGGTGCTGTTGTGGCTTCTGCAGATAGGCTGCGACGATGTAGCCGCTGTAAATGAGTCGTTTCATTATTTAAATGAAAATGCTCCTTTCGTTACGTTCTGTATAAGTGGCGCGTCGGCGCATAATTTGTCGAGCTCTTCGTTAAAAGGATTTCATCTTTTTGACGACTACAAAAACGGGAATATCGGGTCTCTCTTGGAACATTCTACTGTACAAGGGCGCTTGGTTTCACTCGTTTAGCATAACCTTTGAAATTATTACACCAGAGTTCTTAGCAAAATTAAAGTTATTAGGATCTATATCGCTTTTATACGTGTAATAATTCAAGCTAGCGCTACACATTCGGCTAACTCCTTATCTGCATATATTAAGCGATTTGAAACTTTGGGTCTTAGACGTGGCTGTAACTTTTCTGAGTATCTTAACGCGCACAGATCATCGCGACTGATACACACGCCGATAAATAAAGAAACTGGTTAATTGGTATTAACTTCTTTCATGTTCTTCGTGCCTGGTGTAATAATTATAGCGATTATATATATTCGCGTGGACATGCAAGGTCGCGAGAACCGTACAGCGACACATATTTCGCAACTATTCAATATTTAACAACGCGAAATTTTCACCTTACATTTAAACGATGAATATTAGCGAACAAATTGTACGCTCCTTTACCCAGCGAAGAATTTATGGTATACGCCAGACGTTCGATAAGATGAATAACGCTAAAAGCGTACCTAAGTTATCCAGTGTCGCTTTTTAAAATTCCCCTCGGCTTTGAAATCGCTACGAATACGTAATAATGATCCCTTTGCTGTACGTAAAAACGTTGGCAGCCACTCAAAAAACGCATGGCGATGAAACAAAGAGAAAAGGAGAAATGAAATTAGGATACAAAGGAGGGACGTTCCGCGGCATGGAAATGCAGCGTATCATCTGCGCGGGCGACGCGACGCGATGAAAAAGCACCGCGAAGTGGCGTTAGGGCGCAGCTGATGCTCTTCGCGCGCGTGTTCGTTCACGGTGTAAATTGCTCGTTCTATTATTCAGCCAAATGTAAAAGCCCTGTAAAGTTCGACGCGTGGTTAACCGCTCGTGTATAGTCGAGAACAACGTTCGTCGTTTCAACGCTAGAAACCCGGCGGAAACGCTTCGCATCCGCCTGCCTATTTCGCCAATTTCCCTATGCTTTTTGCACGGAAGCTATCGCGTTCTGTTCGTTCGACCGGTATTTGTCTTTCGCGGTGCGCAAAGCTTCCGTGACCCGGGAACGGCCGTTTGATTTCGAGCTGGTCGCCTCGTACCGCGCCACGAAATTGGGAAATTCCCGTTGCGAGCTGATTTTCGCGATACTCGGTTTTCCACTTTGCTTTTTGCGCGTTCATCGTCCTGAATTTTCGAGGATATCGTCGTTGGGCTCATGCGGGTAAGATACTTTTCGAAGAGGCCTTTTAACGAGTTCTGTACTTTGGAAAAATCCTGCGCTCTCTACCGGGTGTACAATTTGAATCTATAAATACGTATCACTGCTAAACTACCTGCTGTATAAAAAAATGTTTAAACAGGGATTGGTTGGTTTCGAGGAAGACTAGTTGCAGTTGCGAGGAAGTTGCGAGTAGTCGTGGGTCAATCGTTACTTACGAGTTGTCGGATTGTAAGTTGTGAGTTGTAAGTTGAGTCGGCAAACATCAATTTAGTCGTCTTTTAGTTGTATCACGTTACTACGTTAAGTTCTAATTAGATAGCTATATTTTTCTGTTTTCAATCACGATAAAAAATGTGTATAACGAATAAAGATCGTTATAATCCTGATTTCTGTAATATTTAGATCGACGTTCTCTCATATATCAAACAGCTCGTCGGCAATTTGCACTTATAGATTAAAATCGAACATTCTGTACAGCGACGAAAGCGAATCGTACGTTTTCCATCAAATTCGTGTCTTTTTCAATTTCTCGATTTCCATTATCGAGCGTATTTGTAAAAAAAAAAAAAAAAAAAAAAAAAAAATGAATATACAAGCTTGCAAGTTAATCTTAAATAGCAATACGGAAATATCGTTAATCGAATATTCTAAACTCGGTGTAAATGCTTAACGATATCAATTGAACGAAATCAATTCGATGCTCGAATAACAGAACGTTAATTCCGCCGCGGTTTCCCGTTATCTAATAACGCCGGAGCTATAATAATTTTCGAAATTATACACGAAACGGGCACGTGTCTCCCTATTGATTTAAATGCGCACGTCGTAGTCCTTTGGCGAATGAATGAATATTACAAGCGCGTTTGCTTATCGCGTAATATCGGCGTAATATCGGCGTAATATCGGCGTAATTACGCGCCGGTACGTAGCTCGTGTTCGTTGTTATATTATTCATACACTCGTGAAAGCATCGTAAAGTTTGGCAAGCGGCAAACTCCGTGCAAAGTAGAGAGCGTCGGCCGTAGGTTCCATCCAGAAATGACAGACTTGCCGAAGTTGTAACGTTCGATAGTCGACTTGCCACTTTGAACCAGCCAACTTGGAACTTCTTACGATGATCCTTGATCTTTAATTGCTGTCGCGAGACTTCGCTCGTTGTGCACGTTGCGTTTCATTCTAATCGTGCCTCTGTGTCTCTTCGATTCCCTTCTAATTCGCGAACAATTCGCGTCAAATTTCGAACGAAATTTCGAATATATATATGTCCTTTCTTTTGCAATTTTTGGGAACATCCCCAATACTTTAGTCTAGACTTTTTATTATAGCCGTACTTGAATAATAAAACTTACAAGTAATTGTTTATGATTTAATCCGATTATGTTTGCCCGAGATTTGTGACAATAGACTCGGGCTCGAGTGACACAACTGGTCGCTGAACGTAGCCACGGTCACGGGATGGAAGTTTTTACCATAACAGAGGTATGGAGTAGTTGTATAGCTCTGCTTAAAAATATGGTTGTACGGAGAGATACAAAGAAGAGTATATAAGTGCAGTTCCACTTGGACTGGGGGAGTTAATTGTGTCCTACTTGTACTGTGGACAAGTTGAGTTACGCTTAAATTGTGGACAAGTAAGTTGAGTTGCGCTTAAATTGTGGACAAGTATGTTCAGTTCGACCTTAGACTTTGGAAGAAAACGCATTTGCTATCCCGTTGACCGTGGATTCGTTATTGAACCTAAGATCATTGTCATTAGCATCTCGAGTATCTAATCGCCACGGTTACTTCTCAAATTCTGTAATGATCATATATTGGTACCAGTAAATGTCATCTATATTGTATAACAACAATGGCTAATCCAAATGAAGATTAGTTACACTCCCCTAACCCCAATGAGAAGTCGACATAAATGTAATATCTTGTTCGAGCGAAGGTTCGGAATCGTTAGATTTATTCCACTTGTATTTCACTTGATAGCGATAGAGAGGAGGTCGTTGACCAGTCTGTTCACGAAAGAGGGCAACACGGTTGTAAACAGCTAACGTAAGCTCTTCTAAGGATTGCTATCCATAAATCTTGATACCGAGAAGCATGTATCGAGGTGTAACGTATCTGCAAGTAAAAGTGTTCGGATCTCCATCATGCAAATACAGCTCCTCGTAGACTTGCCTCGTAGACTTGCCTCGTAGGTGTCCTGAAACTGCACTTGCAGATACCACTCGTATCGTTCTATTTTTCATGCGTGTATGCGATAAACGTATAAATAGAATAGTTCTTATCTTTTGACGATGCTGTTCTTTTTATCTCAATTACCAGACATACTATAATTTGTAGAGACGTTATTTAGTCCGCAACGATAAATCATCTTGTGCTAAGAAAAATATTTGCGTGCAAATTTTAATTTTTAATTTTGTCGTGAGAAAATGTCCTCGCATCGAAGAAATGAAACGGTAAACGAAGCGAAACTCGATAAATATCCTAGTGTATATATAGTAACGGATGACGTCTTAACGTGCTACCGTACGCAAATATTAGATGCGACACGACGATATTCTCAGAATGAGATCGTTAAAAATCATTTTGCGAAACGTCTGAATAGCTCGGTTGTCGCGTAGTGACATATAGAGATGACTAGCTTTCCTGGTTTAAAGTAGAGCTTTACGAGAATGCAACCGTCAACCGTGTTACCTTGGCTAAGTTTTCGAGTAGGTATAATTTCGCCGTAATTACGACAATGTTCTGGTTCGCCATAAAGAGAAGAAGGACACGTGAACTCTTGACCTGACCCGACGTAAAAGGACAGTTTCGCAGGATACTGGGCTTTAACAATATTCATAAATTCATAAATGTGGCCTTTCAGTCTAGCCTGGTCGGAGCCAATGAATTTACTGGAAATGGACCTCAACGATGTCCAGGATTTTGTTCTCTTTACCAACAATGAATATTTACCTGTTCCCGTCAGAAATTCTCTCCCCCCGCCTCTCTGTCTCTCTTCTTCCCTGCTTCTTCGCTTCTGTCTCTCCGTTTCCTTCATAAAGCACCTGTTTTATGGCTTTCGTTTTTTGTTTCGACGACTTCGCAAAAGTAATTAAAACGCGGTAAAGATGCAAATGGACGATGTAAGCAGTGGCGCGACCGCGTACGTTTCCACTTAAATATTCATTAACCGCACGAAAATCACGTTTCCCCGACCAACCTCTGATTAACGATTCTGTTTAATAATTCGGATTTGCTTCGCGTAATCCAGCCAGTAATTCGATGGATTCGGTTGATCCAGAGATCGTATTTAATGTCCGGCGTGGCGAGTGCTTTTAGTTTCGAAAAATCATAGAGCGATTTAATTATTTAGTTCGTAAACGCTTTAATTGCTCGCATCGACTACTAGCGAGCCGAATTATAACAATTTTCCCAAGAACGGTGGTCGCTTCGGTATTCCTAGAGAAACGCGTATATAGATATCCTTTTTGAGCAATTCGTCGCGCTTTCGATATCCGTCAAATTCTTTTAAAGAAGTTTCTCTCGAAAAAGTTTCTCTCTGGCCCTTGAAAAATCCCGAGACGAAACCACGCGCGTGCAATTTAATTTCGTTTCTTGTGAAGTTAACGTCCTGCGATTCGTCTTTCGAACGATGTAAGTAATACAAGATATTTATTACTCGATAGATAATTTGAAATGTATTTATTCAGAAAATTGAACAGAAAAATCCATCAGTTGAGACTAAAAGCTGGTAAAAAATATCTTTTACGCAGTCAAAAGGTTAAACGACTTGAGAATATTCCGCTTCCTATAAAATGCATGATTCACTATCACACTCCGCTAGTCATCGATTATCTCGACCGAAAGAACGTAACACCTGGCTTCGTAAACAGTCGAATGGTAGTCATTCCTGTAACGTGAATACAAACTGTAGGGTTTGCTGGTCAATCGAAAGACCGTTCCTAGTGGATACAGAAACCGAACAATACAGGAATTCCCGCGGGCAAGTGGTGCCCGTTAGAGTAGTTAATCGAATATCGACTAGGTCGAGCAAGTGGAATCTCAGGTGATTATCGGGTGAGTTCCTATCGATAAGGGACGTCAGCTTTCTCAATGTATTCGTTTCCTACTTTATTTCCAATTTCGTCTCCCACCTTTACACGTAACGCCATCGATTTACCTTTTCGACGCCTCGAATTTCCTTGCAAATTGCCATTTTTAATCGTTGACTGTGTAAATTGCAAGATTTGTACAGCGATTACAGCATAACGTACCTTTGGAGCGTCAATCAAGCGATAAAAAGAGCGAAATTCTACCTACAGTAGTTCGTATCTAGCATTTAACGGCCGAGCGCCGAATGCGTCTGACATATACGCGCTGTTACTACTTCCATGTCGAACAGACACACGTACACGATGTCAACACGGCGACTTTCTTTTCGGCATAATACAAACAACGTACGCTATTGGAATGTTTGCTATGTAACGTAAAGAGACTGGAGACCACTCCCTTCCGAATGCCGCTATTAATTTACCACAAAGACAACAATAAGCTCGGGCTGATCCCGTATAGCCGCCTATCGCTTTACCACGCAACATTGACATCCCACAAACCAACTTCCGTAGTCCCCAATTCTAATCAGCTTTAAAACAACCCCCAACCTATTAACCCTTCAAAAACCTTGCTTCCCCCTCTCTACACTGTCTCTCTCCCCTTTTCCTCTCTCTCTCTCTCTTCCTTTTCGCTCATTCTCATCTCCTTGTCTAACTTTCGCCCGAATATCAAGGCGATAAAACGGTAAAAACAAAGCACCTGGTGAAAAAGTAACGGAGGATGCTCGCCATGGACGATTAGGTCGATCGGCGTGTGCATGTCCGCGTTTTCTATCGATGGCGACGCGCACATTCACGTGCGTCGATGGTTGCGCCGGTTTAAGGAGAGAGAAAAGCGCGAGGTTAGGTCGATTGTCAGCCCCGAAGACCTTGACTCAGTGGCCGTAAGCGAGTAGAGCGCATGTGTGGTACTACGGCCGGGTTACCCGCTTCCTACCCCTTCGCTGGCGCCAACCGGGCCGAGCCACCCTCTTCCTCCCCCGTGATACGCTACTATCGTTACTATTACTCCACGTTCCACCCCACTTTCGGCCCTTCCTGTTCCGCTTCCTCCCCTCTTCGCGCGACATTCTCACCCCGCTGCATCCACCACCCATTTCCACGTGTACGGCTCGATTCTCCTACGCAACCAGTTAATGAACACGTCACATGCCAGGGTGCAAGGCACTGAGCAGTGGCCGCGCGCATCTCTGCCACCTTTCGTTTTGCAGAATCCAACTTCTATCATATAATAATGTATTATATAACAATGTAAACGAAAGATAGTACAAATACAAGCGGATGTTCGTGGAATAGTCTGTTGTTAGGAAATAAAGAGAAATCGCAGAATAAAATTTGCTCGTACGAGGCAGTTTTCGAGTCAGTCGAATTTGAAAATTTATTAAACGCTTTTGAAGTTGGCCGAGTACGAGTGAACAGCAATTAGGCGGTTGTTGTACGAAATAAAAATAACACGAAAGTGAGGGAAAAATGCAAAACGAAAACTTTCTGTCGGAGAGATACTAGTTTAGTTAGGAATTGTTCTGGTACGCGCGTATGATAAATTTTCGAATTTATTTTCTCGCAAACAAAACGATTCCTCGCGAATATACTTTCTTCTATATTTTCGATTAAATAATGGTATTCAAATATACGATACTTGGTAAATTTTCAAACTCTTCGTACAAGGCAATTTTATTCTATACTTTCTCCCGATCTTCTCATATGGAATCGCCTGATGCTCGCTTGTACGCGTTATTCGGCCGGGTCCCGTATTATCGGAATTTTACAGGGTACAAATTGCATACTGAATGTGGTGATAAATCCTCTAAACGCAACGAATTTTCGTAATAAAGCCAGTAAACTGCTCAAATACGGTAAAAGGCAGTTCCTGCGAAGAAACGTAAAACGAGTTTCTTTGCATTTTTGAATAATTGCCCGCGTTTTGCATCTTGATTCGATGTAAGAGACCACTAAAATATTCTACTAAGGCAAGGAATTACGTATTAAAGAATCGCCAAGTAGGGGATTAAAACGACGTACAAATTACGACGATCGTTCCGCTGCGAGACTTTGATCGTATCTTGTCGAATCGACGAATGTGTTGGAAGACAGATGTCAGAGGATGAAAGGATACAGGCAGTTTGATTAATATTTCGAACGGGCGTTCCGCATACTTGGGATTCAAATATCCGTCGATAGAGCGGAGACAAATAGCAGGGATGAATAAAATATTTACAGGGCCAGGTACGTGGTGGGAATTGTTTTTACAGAAGAACGTGCGGGTTGCGTGGGCGAAAGGTGGCGCGGTAACTGGGGCAGCTTGGTCGGAAGGCGGGAGCATGGTGTTTTAAAATGGATTTTGACCAGATCTCGAAATATCCCGTATTTTACGATTACTACGACCGTTATACCATTTGAGAATTCCTTTTCCTGCGTATTGGTAAGATCAGATTGTAGCTGTGCGTTATTTTCTTCCCCAAGATTGCTGGAAGGGAAGTATAGCTTCTACGATTGTACGTTTGTCCTTTACCATCTTTTTATATAAACGTTTTTTGTACTTTACAAGTTGTTTATTCGTATCAAATTATTCCAACTCTCTCTGTTGATAGCCGCGAGCGTAAATTTCAATCGACGCTAATTATCAACGGAGATGAAGGTGACGTAATTCGGTTTCAGAGTTTCATGAAATTTCTACCATATATCGGGTAACTTTTTGATTCGCCTGATCGAACCGCCTTTGAAATTCCACTGTACGCATGTAGCATATAGAGTATATTCTTACTTACAGTGTTGCAGAATTATGTCGGTAGGTTTGAGGTTGAACGAAGCATAGTGTATACAGATTAATCAAATGCATCTTGTTGAAGGCATTACGCTGTTGAATAATGATCTTTCGGAATACATTCAGCTTACCTCTCTTTGGGTGCCTTATTTGCATGAGAAGCAAACATCCTACATGTGAATTAATGAAACTTGAATTCTCTCGAGTATCATTCTTTCCATGGATACGACATGCTGTCTCTTGGCTATTGCCGTCAAAACGATCTTCTTAACTCTTACAAATTTATAATAACCATTGTAATATGTAATATCAAAGAAAAGATATCGGTCTGTAATTAAAGCTTTTAATCCAGTTTCTTTGTAATTGAAATTACACTACCTCGATGAAAATGGTTCGTTTAAAGCGTTGTCTTACTACTTGCTCGAGTCTTTTTTCTTTTTTCAGTTGCGACAAATCGCTGTAAAAGAACGAATAATTGGTCTTTATTTACGTTTGAAGGCGCGTTTCAGCTGCCTGTCGCTTCTTGAATATTATCTCTGGTCTCGTTCCTTTCGGCCGTTTGTAGTTACAAAGGTGTCAGCTGCGTTCGATTTCCATACGTAGAAACGGTATCCATACTTTTATCGAAAAATCCAGCCCGCCGTTTATGTTTAGTGGGCTTATATATTCGACTTGGATATCGACTTCATATAGCTATAGCTGTACGATACGTATAAACGATGCGTTTCGTCGAAACCGAATGGACTACCATCGACTATGTATGCGATTTGTTTGAAGATACGAAGATGTATATCTCGAACGATCTTCGCTTTTTAGGAATTATTTCTCTTGTACAAATAATCTTGTGAGATTTGTAAGTCTGCTTTTTAGTATTACAGACATAGGAAAACGTATTTACACGATCGTTGTTATTTTTTAAAATAACCAAACAAAGATGCAGTTAATTTTTATCGATAATCCACAATCTCTCGTTAATACGTAACCTTCTTGCGTTCTTTGGAGCATTTTCGACCAAATCGTATGCTTTCATCGTTAGAAAATTTTTCAAATTCGAGGAAACCGAGGAAGAATTTTCCTTGTTACGTGCGACTTCTCGTTTCAACTTTGTGCCAAAGATTTTCTTACAGCATGAGAGAACCTCGAAGGTTCTTTTTTCCTCTCTGTTGAAATAAAAGCGAGTGTGAGACGTAAAAGACTGAAAGATCTCAGCAGACACGAAAGTTAATTCGTGCGGACATTAACCTCATTCGCGTGTCTCTGTATTTTAAACATCGGCCCCTGCCTGCAATTAATCGACCGACATCGTCGAAGAGTATGCTCGCTATTTTGAAATATTTCGGTTCGACGGAAGTTTCTTCGAATCTCTTCCATTTTGCCTGTAGCTTCCGAGTTTCTTCAGAGAGTCGAGTTTCTGCTAAAGTGTGCCGGAAATGCTGCTCCATAGTTACAATTCGTAGAAAGTTTCACGAGGATTCGGGTATAGCTATACATTCGCCAGCAATTCTACGTTTCAAATCTCTTGGGCTCTGAAATTTTTGTCCATGGTGGAACTTCTCGCACGTAAAATATGTTTCGCTGCCCGTCAAACATTTTTGTACCTGTAGGCGAAAAATGTCGTGATTCGTCAAATATCTTTTCGTCGCCAACGTCGAACCATCGATCTTCCCTCGCCTCGCGTCCTTCCCTCCAATATTTCGAAAAACATATCGTTCTAGAAACGTACCTACGCGTGGAATACTAGCCACGATGCTACGATAAATACGTACATCGAATAGAGCTTGTTTCTATATCGTACGATATCTCGTAGATATTAGAACGTCGCCCTTGTTTCGCAAAAGAAATACGACGAGCGCGATACAAATATAACGATGTATCTTCCTTTACTTTTACCTCGCGGCTGTTCGTAAGAGATTTCAGGAACACGACAAATTTCCTTACCTCGGCGGGCCAATATCTCCTAGTCAAGTTGATCAGCAAAGAAAGAAATTTTCTCTCAAGTGCAGTTTCCTAGACGTGTTATTATATTTTACGGATATATGTGCGTATTACGTTTCGAGGAGGCTGATTTTTCCGATTTAAAATATCGCTGAAAAAAGGAGAATAAAAACGAGGAAGAAAAATCACCGACGGATATTCCTCGCTGACTGGCGTTTTCCTCGATTCCCCTGTATCCTCCTATTTTCTGATTCTCGGCTCGGTTAGCAGGCGCGTTCAAGGTCGATTAATAAATCTTCATCGGTGGGGAACGGGACCGGGTAGCTGGCGCGATCAGTTCTGGCTGAGGCTGTCAACGTTAACAATAACAAACGCCCGATACGGGGCCATAACCCTGCGCTTGCTCGTCGATGGACGTCCGCGTTTTCACAGACGCTTTCAGCGTTTCACCCGTCAGTATGCATAACCTATTTTTTCGCGTTTCTATGCCGTCACGTGAACCGAATAATGAAAGCTATCGAACAGGCTGAATCTTTTAGCCAACGTAGTTCGATCTGGCCGTACATACGCGATGCGCCTCCGTTTCTCCCCGACGTGTTACGTAACACGACTATACGAATGCGCGCAGTCGAAACCCCTGCCATTTAACCTTTATCCTGTCGTTTGAATGGGGAATCACCGCTGCCAAATAGCGACGATATACCTGACTGCATTGTTTCGCTAATGTCCCATCACGACACACGACAGTCTCCCGAGGATTCTACGTACGTACGTACATATTCCAAGAGTTAGGATTGCTACTGGAGCTTATTAGAGTAAATGGCTGATTTCTTTTCGGTAAAACGGTAATGAACCGTGATAAATTAAGATCGTTTAATCGAATTATCGTCGAGCTGACGGAATAGTTTGTACGGTTAGTTAACGTTCTTGCGTACCAACTTCGATAGTTTAGTTTTACATGGTTTACATTAACAACGAATGTACGAAATTGCTATTTCGATAAATAAGCTTCTCCCTTGCTTATTAAGTTATTCCTCGTCCGTGAACCCTGGACCCTATCTCATCCATTGATCATCAAAGTTACCCTCTACTTTTCGATTCTCCGACCTTACGTCCTGTACTTTCAGCCCTCGGTATATCCTCCAACTGTCTTCGAAACTTCTGTTGGACGTTTATATTTTGCAGTTTATTAAATGTAACAAATGGAAGCCTCACGGATAACGACAGTTCGGCTCACTTTGGTTCAGAAACAATCATCGAGAACGAGTTTCTGCGTTTCGTTTAAACTCTGATCTTCGATCTTTGGCTTAACGCGGGAAGAACGAGAACGAGACGGAGTTGACAAATACGCATTCGTTATTCAACGAATCGTTTCGGTCGATTCTTTTGACGCTGTTGAACCGCGACTGGCTTTGGTCGTGATTGCATTCGACCTCGCGTGGGACACATGGGTCGAGGAAGGTTGGCACGGGAAGGGCGGAGGTGAAGAATGATGTAATCGATGCACAAGGGTAGAGCGTGGCCGCGACACTTGGCCTTTGCGTTGCTCGACGATCCTCCCAGCCATGGCAGCCAGAGAGAAAAGTGGCTGCGCACCTCGCCCCCTCCAACCTTCCTCTTCGTGAAAAGCGTTGGAGGAAAAAAGTTGTAGGGGGATCGAGTTAGCGGAGGACGTGTCTGTCCTTGGGAGAATCGGCCAATCTCAAACTTTTTCGACTTAAGTTCGAGATGCATCCCTCTTTGTTGCGTGTAACGTGCAAGAGTTGGAAATATGACTAGCGGAACTCCACACGAACAAGGTAAGCACTGCTCTCCATCGCTCAACGTCACGCGCTCCTTTTCTCATTTTAATTATTTCAATTTTTCTGTCGTGGCAACCCAACGAGATCGTCGTCAACCACGTTAATTTGCATAGGAATAAAGGTTAACACAGATATCAGATCAGACGAAACGACAAATTTTAAGGTGTCTCGAGAATTTCTTCAGCGTGGTGTCACTCGACCATGAGTTCGTGTATCTGATGTCTTTGGCTTATCTTTATGATCGTGTAGGGTTCTATCGGAAATAAACGATCGGATTTGCCTAATCATCTTTCCAGCTCTCTGTTCTATCTACAGCGATTCGCGAAATTATTCCAACACTCGTAGAAACTTTTTACGTACATGCTATACGAAACATCTTGAAGACTCATTAGTACTGTAACGAGACACGACTACTATCGTGGCTATATTGGTAAAATTTGAAACTGATCTGAAAAAGTAAGGTCGGTCTATAACGAAAGCGAATGAACACGTTATACGTTCGTCGTTATTCCGATAACGAATGTACGAGTTGAATTTTTATCGTATAATTGTATTCGTAATATATCTATATCGAGTTCCAAAGATGGAGATAAAATTTATTAAAAATTCCTTATTCACAGCTACGTTCACCTTCCACTGCGTTTTCACGTTCGACATGCTCCACGTTTAATTAAACGTGCCTGACGTGCTTTTCCTATCGCTTTTCGAATACGTGCTAGAAGCCTGATTTAGCCGTGTTCTCGAGGACCGACTTTAAAGCCCTTACGTGGCACCACCTCTCGCCTCAGTACGTAGTCCTTTCAAATTCTTCTTAGCGGTGGAAAGTGAGAAAATATTGTCGAGTAATCACGTTCCGAGGATAATGCGTTGTTGGAAACCACGGAACAGGCGGAAACGCGCACGATTAGTAAACGTGTAGAACCTTACTTCCACGTGATACGAGGATAACGTCGAGAACTGACATTTAACACGCAATAGTCTCTTACGCTGTTACGGTATTTCTATTACTCATTACCTGCAAATTCAAAGTTACACACGTAAATGAGTTAGGATGGTATAGCGCGTGGTTTAGACAACGAGGTGGTGACCTTAGCCCTCTAGCCTTTAAGGCTGGTTTAGTCAAGTAGCGAGTAAAGTCGGATTTACACAGTTTGATGATAACGGTGCCTTCATCCTCGTTTCATCCTCCAAAGTGAACAGTGTAAATTCGGCTTTACCAGCTACTTCACTAAACTACACGGCAGTGTCTGAACCAGCCTTTAGCCGATGTACGATTAACTCGTAACTAACTTTCGGAAAGTTAACAGGCGCAACTTGTTTTTCCAAACTATAATACGTCGCTTATTCGTTTAACCGTTTGTGAATCGTCTCGGTTGGATCGTGTTTGAAGAAAAAATCATCGGTAACGAGAAGGAACACTGGGTACTTGTTACATAAATTCCACGGTTATACAAACCGTTCGTTCCTCGACGTTGGTGTAAACGAGGATCTACCGTACTCTATCTACGATTATCTTTCGAAGGATTCGCCGGCGATGAAATTACGGTGAAAGGTAAACGATGCGTCGATGATACATAGAGAGGCCGCGAACGAAATTTTAACGATCGCCCGTTGAAGTCGTAGAGGAAAATTAGGGCAACGTGCTTGACCCAGGTTTGTTTTCGCGATGAGTTACGAAGGAATGGCAAAAGTTTAACGCGTTCAATGCGAATGTATCTGGTATAAGCGCGACGCGTGAAAAATTCCTCGCACGTGTCACGTTCGTTCCGAGTCTTTCTGCGAACAAAACGGCTCGACCTCGCGGAAACTTTAAAGTCACCCTTGTCGCGAACAATAAAAAGAACATAGGAAATGCTTCGCGCGCCATTCTGCGTAACACGCGTTTATCCGATTTAGTTGTAAATAACTGCGCAAAGAATCGCGACACAGAGTCGTAGAGAAAAATTGGTAGACACGTAGTGGAAACGGATATCAAGGAGCATGTCTCGTTAAATACGACTTGTTTACGTGAACGTGTTTATTTTTAATTATTTTAATAAATAAAACTGTTGAGGTTTCGTGCTTTATCCATGAAATAAAATGTTTTTGATTATTTGCACTTTTATCTTTATTTTATAATGCAATTCTTATATCGGGAGAAGCCAGCTCTTTGGATGTAAAAAATAACATACTTAACCCTTTAACCTACAACTATGGGCATAACCCGTATTAGAAGATCGGGCATAGCCCTATCGGGCACAGCCCCTGTCGGACATAGCCCCTGTCGGGCATAGCCCCTGTCGGACATAGCCCCTGTCGGACATAGCCCCAGTCGGGCATAGCCCGTATTAGATGATCGCGCATAGCCCGTATTAGGTGAACGGGCATGACCCGTGTTCGATGATCAGGCATAACCCGTATTAGGTGAACGGGCATGACCCGTATTAGGTGATCGAGCATAGCCCGTATTGGGTGAACGGGCATAACCCGTATTGGGTGAACGGGCATAACCCGTATTGGGTGAACGGGCACAACCCGTGTTTCTGAGTAATCTACTCCAGGTTTCTGCCAGAATCCCCGAGCTGCAAGCCTAACCTTATACTTATCTGGGTCCCTCTTTATTGCAAGCACCCACTTACAGTCTATAACGTTTCTGTTCAAGCGCCTTTGCACAATGTCCCACACATCTTTACTTTTTAGATTGTCTAACTCCTTCATTATTGCATCAGTCCACTTTTGAGCATCTGGCCCCCTCAGGGCTTCGTACACATGCACAGGTACACACATGCTTTGAGTTTTGCAAACGGTCGCAGTATGAGCGCAACTATCATATGTCTTTGGTTTATGTAATCTTGCCGGCCTCCTGGGCGCTATCGATGCACTCACAGCTTCCCCCGGATTATACTCACTCGTTAAATTGTCCATGAAGTAGTCAGTCTCCCCTTCATCGTTTTCGCCATCACTTTGTGTTTCGACGTCAGTCCGGTCAACTCCAAGATCCAAGTTCAATATCTTCTACGTCCCATATCCATTCTGAGGACCTCCTTTTTATATTGCTCGTCTCCATCTTAACACTCTTGTAGGGAAACGTATTCTCTTCGAACCTGACATGACAAGATATTATTACTTTCTTGGTCTTTGGCAGGTAAATCCTATAGCCTTTGACCTGCCTGTCGTATCCTACAAATATCCCCTCATCTGCCCTGCTATCGAATTTTCCTCCGCTTGGACTTCTCAGGTACCAGACTCTGCACCCAAATACTCTCAGTCTGTTGATCTCTCCTTGGATGTCACATCCCTTACCTTTCCATAATTCCAGTGGGATCTTGTCTCCGATAGCATAGGTTGGGATGGGCATAGGTTTCTTATGTGACATGCCGTCTTCACAGCTTCCCCGCACAGATAGTCAGGGAGCCCCGATTGGATGAGTAAACATCTAGACATCTCAACCAGGGTTCTGTTTGCTCCTAGGGGCGGTCTTCCTGTGTAAGGTGCCTTTCTCTTTCAGGTAATTTTCAAAATATTCCCCTGTGTACTCACCTCCGTTTGGTGGGCACTTATTTTCGACTGGCGTAAAGCCTCCACTTCCATCTGGTATTCTTTGAAACACTTAAGTACTTCGCTCTTCCTACTGATGATCCTAACGTACATGAAACGAGAGAAATCATCGATGAAAGTCACAAAATAATTACCTCCGCTTAGCGACTTTCATTGAATTCTGCCATTAATGTGAACAATCTCTAAAGGGCGCTGACACATGTAGTGAGCTGTCCTCGGAAATGGTACTTTGATCATTTTTCCTTTCACGCAGACTCCGCATAGTTCCTCGTGTTTCCTCGAGTCCTTCTTCACGCTACTTACAGGGATTTTCCTCATCGCATTTCCATGCAGGTGACCTAATCTCTCATGCCATGATACTTTTATATGCCTTCGCTTCAATGACCTCAATGTCTTCGTCATCTTTCACAGGCTTCTCCTGATCGTTCTCCACGAAAACGTTTGCTACATGCCTTTCAGATGGTATTGTCTCTAGGTAGTACACATTGTCTCCTACCTTTGAATCGAATATAACGTCCCCATCATCATGTGTACCGATAGCCTCATCCTTCGTACACACTGTGGTGACACATTTCATTGCTGTTGAGGTTATTCGATGTGTAAACAGAGAAAACTCGTGGATAAATTGTAAGGCAGAAAATTCTTCGTCGCAGTCTTTTGTCTACATGCTGTCGATGGCTTCAGTGCTTGAGAAAACTAAAAAGACCATATGTAGAGTTTTCTTATAAGTGGTAACCACTTCAACAAAAACAATAGTATCGTTTCGATCGAATTTCGTCGATGCCCACTTCTATCGTCTATCCACTTGTTTCTATAGCAGACTGTATAACGATTCGTACGATTTTAACGAACATTCCGATTACTGACTCCGTTGATCTAAACGCGCGTCTGTATTCCAAATCCTTCGCGTTTTGAAATTTCTGAAATTATTTATTGTTGATTGCTTGCCTTGCCTTGCTTACGTTTCTATGGCGTGCATTTTATTTCATAGAAAATGTCTAGATGAAACGTTTTACCTTATTTCGCGTGTTATTCTCAACGTATGTGTAAAACAATAATGTATAGAACAATGGAATAATAGTGTTTAGAAAAACGTGGCTTCAAAGCAATATCGAGTTCATTAGTACGGGTGAAATGCGCGAGAAGAAGCAAATTAGCTCTGTTTGTTAGCGAACACGTCTGGGTTTGAGAGAAACGGAGAAAGAGAGAGACCGGTGGGAGGCGCAAAATTACGCGATTCAAATTCTGTTCTGCAGAGTATGCGTGTCTACAGCACCGTGTATTTTCTCTGAAATTGCTGCGATCTTTTGCGCATTAACCGCAAAAAGAACTCGTACGTTCCTACCCTGTAAAAGTGTTGCGAGGATCGTATTTTGTGTCGTCACGTTATTTCATCGTTACCTTTCCAGTCTCGTTCAATATCAGATTCGTTTTACTGTTCTGCATTTACGTTGTTACACAGAGTGACCTCGAGCAGAAAAATCGTCGCATTCGAACTAAAACCTTCTATTTTTCTTACGTTTCTTTTTCTTTTTTTCTCAGAAAAGATTATAAAGATAGAAATCGGAAGATATTATCGAAATATACGCGAGCGTCGTTAGATTTAAATCTTTTCGATCTCGATCGGATTTGAAACTTTCGTAAAACGTACACATTTGTGGTCCTCGGATTTTCGATCGTGTTTTCAGTAGTACGTTGCGCTTTATTCCGACGTCGTGAACATTCCAATTCGCTTTTCCAGGGCAGACCTGAAGGAGAAACGGTTTCAGGTGAAACAGGTTTCAGTAGTACGGTACGCTTTGTTTCGACGTTTCGTGAACGGCGGCAATTCGTTTCTTCGCGGGGTAGACCTAAAAAAGAAACAGTTTCAGGGCAAACCTAAAAAAAGAACAGTTGCACCTGAAGAGAAGTGAACTGGAACGTTCACGAAACGTCGGAAGAATGCGCAACCTACTACTGAAACCCGAAGAACCGCGAGTACGTCGAGATAAAAACGATTGAGAAATGTTCGTTTCGCGCGACCTACGTTTTACGCGACACTGCGAAACGTCTGTTCAAATTATTTTCCTATAGAAATCATACGTTAACGATGAGTTTCGCCATACGCGTTTTCGATAGCCTTTAACCGAAACCCAACAGCTGCCAATCCGTTTTATTCGGAAATCTATATACAGGGTGCGACCGAATAACATGTACAAGCGGACACGAGTTGATTCCTTATGAAAAAATAAGAACAAAATATGGAATAGAATTTTTTCATTTAAGGCCTAGTTTACGAGAAAATCGACTTTGAAAATCTATAAAGTATAGTTGAACACACGCACCCTGTATATTTCTCCGATACTCGATTGCAGCCAGGTGTTGCTCGTAAAAGAATTCCAGATAGAACGTTCACGGATAGCTGGCAGACAAAGGAAGGTATTTCGAGAAGTTCAATGTCATCTTGGAGAACGTATTGTCTCATAGTTATCATTTTTATAGCCTCGCTTGACCTAGGTTCTCGCACAACGAACGATGAATCGAGGGTGCACTCGATAATGACAACGGTGACCTGAAAATTGTGTCAAGAATACTCGATCGCGACACTGAAGCAACGAAGGCGCGTGCCACTTCGAAGGGTACGAAGAAACAATTTTAAAACGTAAGAATAACCTTCGATCTTGAGTCGTCGGAATCGATAACACGCCAACTATTATTCCGCTGAACTCGCGACGTATTCCCGACGCGGTGACATATTTTCGTGAATTTTTTTTTCCTTCTCCACAGATCGAAAGATTATTTTTAAGAGGTTGCTGCTCGCGTTACGATTGTTTCGCCGAGTTGTTACAGGCCGATTACGAGCTGGTAACTTTAAATAAATAAAGCTGGATAACGTATACGGCGAACTATATATTTTACGAGCCATTTTCTCGAATATTCCAACAAATAGTAATTTCTTTTGTCTTCATTGTTCGGTACGTTGCGCTGTTTTTATAGGTTTCACGATAAGTATACAGCAAAGTCTCGAGTAAAAAGTTCTCGATAATCTTGAGGAAACAGCAGCGAGTTCGCAACCTTGTATTTTTGATTACCATGACTATAAAGCATCGTATCCTTAGTAGATCTTTCGCGAGAGGTGTTACTTATCTTGGAAGATTTTTCGTACTTGATATGCAGGTTACATTTATTCAAAGACATTTCGTTCTTCGAATTAACATTTCTGTTACGTCGGGCGACACTCTACCTAGACCAGGCCAGACGGGAACCAGATGTCCGCTCATCCTTACTGCGTATCCTCGATAGTCTTAAGGACCCATGATAAATCTCAGTAATTTGCTAGCTAAGGTCCTTCAGACGGAACAAATATCTTTGTTTCTAAATCATTTTCTAAAGATTATTGTCTACTACGGCTTGACACGGGAAAGTTAGTTTTTCTCACGTACGATGCTTCCCATTAACAACTTTCTATCGAGGGCGGCTAAGACCCTTCCTAGCCCACCAACCTTCGTTTATCCAATCAGAAACAATGTATACTGTTCTCACTTTCCTGACCAAAAATGTCATGAACAAATCCGATGGTGCCGTACGCTAGACACACCCATCGCTAGCTTTCCCCCGACACAGCATCGGCACTGTAACTTACTTATTCTTCGTCGTTAGAACAGTGAACAAGTCATTACCGTGTCAACAGTGTACCTCATAAGTGTTAGAAATATAACTTTTATAACCCTGTTAATAGCAACGTTATAGTTACTCCTCTCCTCTCCACTCCTCTTGTCTTGACGGAAATCAGGGGATCGATCAACTCGTGATGTCGATTATTATAATCGTAACGGGAATTTACGACTCTCGTTGACGTGTTCCCTGGCGATTGCGTCTCCCCGCTATTGGTCGAAAAAACAATTTCTTATCCTTTTTATAGGAATTTCGTATAGAAAATAGGAATTTATTTCATTTTCGGCGTTAGTGGGCAAATGATATTTCATAAAAGGACGGTCATTGAAAATTTTATCTGCAGACCTGAAGTTTTCTCAAGTTACGATAACATTTATCCGCGGGAACGTTACTTTCCAGACAAATGCTTGCTTATCTTGGTAATACCCGCTCTCCATTGGTCCAGCATATAAGTTGACCCTTCGATAAAAGAAGATAAATTTCAACCTGCTATCAAGATCCCAGCTTTATAATCGTGAGCAAATTGTAAACGATTTAGCGACATACACCATTCTCTGGTTGACATTTTGTTCGAGCAAAGAATAATAAAATTGACGTTCCGCTTCTTTCTTTTTTGAAATCATTCGCGTTACGTTTACACTTAACACGTTGACTACCAACGATGGTTATCGATGACGAGTCTCATTTGTATTCAATTTTTTAGAACGATTAAAAGAAGATAAATTCTTTACAGTGAAGAAACTTCGTCGATGTTTTAAATAACTTTGTTAGAAAAATGTGCGCAAATACAATATGATATTTTACAAAAGTTAAAGATAATATTATGGCGTGGTATATTTGAATGTATCGCGGCACCGGCAGATATATAAAATTCGTCCGTGTCGACCAGCAAAAATACGGTCGGCGAAAATTAGAATATCTAGAAAATATCGTTCACGGTCATTTTCGTGAAAATATTCGAGAAATTGAAGAAAAGATTAATTAAGTATATGTATATATGACATAGAAGATAGAGCACGAAAAGCGTACATAGAAAGATGAGATTCAGCCATATATTTTGAAAAGTTTGAAAAGCCGTGTTTCCATAGATATGTACAACGTGGCTGGAAGTTTCTTCGAAATTATCGATCCGATTCGACGTAGATCGGCCGTGGATAGCAAAACTTTCCACAAATTTCGCGTGTTCCGGGCACATCGAACATTACGGCTTTAAAGTAGCTATTCAAACCCTGGAAAACGATCGAACCGTTCTCGTCGAGCCGAACTCTTTTTGCTTTCGCTTGTACGGCGCGCTAAAAAGTAACTTTCGTTGTGGAACCAGTGCGGTTTCACGCAAGGCCGTGGCGGTGCTTCTTCCAACGAGCAGCGCCAGTTTTCACCATTTCAAATAAGGAAAAGAGCGAAACGTTTTAACACGATACACATTAACTGCTGTATCGAGTTTCATTCGTTCGAAATCTCCTCTGTAACCAAAGAAGAACTTGAATATTAGGTCGTTCTGAAACTTCCTGGTGGTTTAGTTTCGAAACAACCTGGCTCCTTTAAAGTGGAACGTTACCATCGAAGGAAGATATAATAAATTTCGATCTGCTACGATCGGTCTAACCTTGTAATCCATGCTTACGGAATATTCGTCTCTACGATTCTCTCGTCGACATCTTATTCGAGTAAAATTCAAAAGTACGAGCTGGCGCGTATTCCGGATTTTTAGCTTTCTAACAGCACGTTTCGCGAACGTTTCGGCGCGTTTCTACGGGGCACAACTCGCTGGACAGATGGTACGTTTACCGAGAAACGATTCTGAAATTTTTACAGGAACGCTCGTTCATTTAGAAAATGTGAGATTAGAGATTGCGAAGGGTGGGAAAATGCTATTTCGAGCTTGATGTATTATCGATACGACTGACATAGAACGTTTCGGCGACGTGCTATTGAAAACACGAACGAAAGTCCGAGAAACCACAAATATACCGCATTATGTATTTATGGTAATTATATTTAGCGTGCACGATTTTAATAGACTTTAGATGGAAATTAAGTTGGTTATACTTGGTAAATTGGAATAAATAATAGAAATTCCCTAGACGAAGTAAGAGACGCCCGTGTGATATTAACAATCACTGGCAATTGCTCCTTAATTAATTCATATTCTACTAATTACGTATATTTCGTTCGAATGGAACCTGTCTACTTTGATAATGGACTTGTTATTTTCAATTACTACGTTATTAACTGCTAGCAATTAGTACGATGCAAATATTAATCGATATACGTTGTTGATAAAATTTAGACGAACGATATTTCTCGATTAAATAATACAATACCTGCGCTGCCTTTATTATAATTGAAGTTTCGATTTATTTATTTATAGCTAGTCGATATCCTGTCAGTTGCTTCGTCAAACATTTTCAACCTACAAAATCTGCTATTACTTGATTGAAGTTCGTAATTATCCGTTTACGGTTAATTGATATCGTGTCGATTGTTGCGTTGAATATTTCCAATCTACAGAAACTGCCGTTACTTTCGTATACGTTCGATGGAATTATCCTGATTGGCCGAAGAATCGCGTGGGTCTAAAAAATTGCAAAGATAGACTTGCTCTTTAAAAAGTTTAAGATAGAACTATGCAAATGTCGATCGATCGATCAGATTTAAACGAACGGGGTTTCTCAATTTTTGGAAAGCTGCGACGAAAGGCGGATCGGTGGAAGGACGAAAGTTTAGACAGCGATTGGAACGTACGAAAGAAGAAAAAGTTGCGCCGTGAGTTTCGCGTGCTCGAGGCGCATCGCGCGAGTAACGTTCCGTGGCCGAGCGTTTAACACGTTGAAAAGCGGCGCGCACGATGAAACAAGCCGCATACATTAGCGATCGTTAGATAGCGTTTCCAGTTTAGGGTTTGAATAATGTTCCTGGAAACGTTCTTAAATCAAGCGAAATAAGAATAGCTCGAGAGCTTTTCCCTCGAGGCAGCACGATAGGCCAATTCCTTCGAGCCGAGAACTTCCCTTTTCAATTTCCTCGCGTCCCAATTTTTCATTAATTAGAACCGCTCCGGATGTTAATATCCGACGGGATATGAATTTTAATCTGTTTAATCAGATTGTCTCTTAATCGAAGACTCGGTATAATTACCGAATTCAAAGTTATTAAAAGTGGAACAATTTCAGTTGGGTTGGTTTTTGCAAATGTTAGCACGATATGAAAGGTGAAAAGATAGGGAGAAATAAAAAGATTACCATCTCTGCAAAATTTCGACAGGCACTTGCTGCTGTCGTTCGCTCACGTTCCACGATACTCGCGTGTTCTAACAATAATCGTTAGATTTCATTTATAATAATAATTGTTTGTTGATTGTAAGTTCTACCTGTTGTTCCTTTGTGATTAGGCACTCGTGAATCGGAGGAAATAATTGCTTTTATAAATAGTTGCGTTGGATCGTGAGTTTTGAAGGTGCTAAATGAGGTGTATTATTGCTCCACGTATAAAACGGAATAAAATAACGCGCGTTATTTGTTGCCGTTTATTTATGATAAATTGATTCGTTAAGTTGTAGAGTTGTGTGTAAATATCGCGTACACACGGAATACGTATGTTCGATAAGGTAGAGGAATAATTGTAATCTATTCAGAAGGTACAGCAGTATAACGCGTTATCGAGAATGGAAATAACAAGCGGCACGTTGTTGATGGAAAATAAAATAAGTAAAATGCGTAAGATTAGCCAGTGTATATGCTTTTCTCTCGTGTTCGTATTTTTCAAAAACTCCTACTTGAATCGTACGAGAAGTTCTTAGAATTACCGCGATGTTGTTAGGATATACACTCTTTGGCGATAAATATTTCAAAACAATGTGGCAAACTACGAACTTTAAGTATCGTAACGTTTTCAGTATCGTGCCGCGAGTTTTTCTAGAAAACAAACGACGCGTTTCCAGCTACGTTATATATGTATTAAATATTTCATGGAACGGAGCAACTCGTGTTACAAATTGTACGTACGCCGTTCATAGAGGGAGAAAGAAACGCGAGTACAAATACGCGAATAAAATATGGAAAGCTAAGTTTACCGTGAAAGAATAATCCGCTGCAATGGAGGATTATGTTCAAGGTAGCACTTACAACGATTAAAAACTAATACCAGGCTGCATTTACTCGACCTGCTGCTTTTCTCCAGGGTACTACGCGTTTATTTCAACAGACGTTACAACCTTCGAAAAAATGTCATTTATTACCAAGTAGTTGGAGAAAATTGAAGAACGTGTACCCTCTGCTAGACGAAACCGTGAAAACTTGTAAAAAGTCCGATCCAGAAATGAACGGCATGGGAGGCTTAAATTCCACGAGACTGCGTATCGTGGAGGGGTTGAAAAAATTCTCGTAAATTGCACGAAGATCGAAAGAAAGAGGAAACCCGTAATCATCTTCCCGCGGAAGTCGATTGATCCCGGAGGAAAAAACACGAGGGCGAATGTTGCGTGTTCTGTGTTGCATGTCGGGGATGATGGCAGCGGGAGGCGGTGAAAACCGACCTGATCGTGCCGGAGGAACCGTACGGCCTTTACAATACCGTCTGGAAACGGCCGTGGACGTTATGCAAGCGGAAGAATGTCGTGTGTTACATCGCCGAAACGATCGCACACCCACGCCCTACATCCTTGCTTTCATTCCACTGTGCATCATTAACCTCTCCGCTGTTCGATGTATCGATTCTGTTCTCGCGTTCTTCTTGTTTCCGAAGACCTTTCGTGACACAGGGTGAAACGGTTCTACGCGAGGAAAAATTCCAAGAAAATTCCTTTCTCGTTTCGTGTTGGAACGTGGTGCGAAAGATCGGTAGATCGAGAATGGAAAGCGTGTTTTTCGTATGTAAAAGACAGAGGCGCCTCTCTCGCGCAATAGCTACGGTTTATCGCTGTTTCGAGAACCTCGTCCACCGATTCATCGATCTCGCGATCTTAACTTATTTGCATCGAAGCGCGGATTATAACGCGCGCTGCGACTGCTTCTTTTCATTTCCATTTCAATCTAAATAATTCTTTTTTAAATAAATAATTTCCACTTTTTTCCTCTGTTATAAAAAATGTAAGATGCGATGTTTGCGAGGTAACACTGTCTACCGATCGTTTTGAACAGTAAATTTTCGATAAACTCCGTGAAGAATTCGGATGTCATTCACTGCACCTACGACCGACCAGTCCTCTTAAGTAGGGTCATGATGCAAATAAGTTAAATACATTTCATAAATAATTTCGCGAATACACCGCAAGATCGTGAAATAGCCGGTATTTTCAAGGGTCAAAGAGAAGTTTCACCCTCTTACAGCGAGTTTGGACAGTGAAAAGAAAAGAGATACATATATCGTCTACGTATCTTCAAAGTTTCATAATTTGTTGAATTTACGAGAGACCTTCCCTTGTAACTTTTATTTTATCGTCCAGACGCTTGCTACGCAAACTTTCGTTTTATAAACGTTTCGTAGTCTTGGTATGCATAAATACGATTAAAAAAATGCAACTCGCGTACTCGAAGAAATTCGAAAAATCCGAACAAGAGTTTGCGTATCGTCGGTGTTAACCCTCGTTAAACTGAATCGAAGAAAAGACAACGAGAAGCTGGGAATCAGAGGATAGTTTCGAAAGAATCGTCGCACGTTCCTTCGCATGATACGAACATCGATAAAGAAAGTTGGACAGGCATAACTCGCACCAGGTATCGATCATCATCGTGCTTGTTTGCAAACTGGCGCCGACACGACGATCGCTTAACGCCGCTTTCAGCTTGGAATTTTTCCTTCCGACTGGCCATTCCCGGTCGCGAATCTGTCATTTCCAAAACGAATCCTCCACAGGACAGATACGATTCTCAAAGAACTGGCTGTAGTTTGACAACTTTTCAAAAGCTCATTTTGCAAGGTTATTCTCAAAGTTACTCTCTTCACTCGTAACGTTTACCGGAGTTTCTTCCAACTAGGAAGTTAATTTTTCTATTACCAGGGGCTCGTTACGCGTCCGAATTTTCGAAGATATAATTTTTCCTCTGCAACGATGAAATAGCCGAGCGTGGCTCACACAGCGGGACAAAAGAATGGTTAAGATCCTTTTACCATCGAAAATGGTTTTATTCCATTGTAGGAGCCATTGATAGAACGCAGGGAAATCTACGGTCTCGTAGTGTTTACCAAAGAAAATAAAAGACACGCGAATATTGCAGTCGTGGAGAAGGGAATTTCTTTTTTCTTTCGATAGCGTCGATGTAAAAGCAAAGGATTCCCATTGAAAACACAGGAGTTTCTAATTATTTTTGTGGTTTTATTTTTACAGTTTCGCGTAAAAGCTCTCGTACTTTTTACAAATATTTCAACCAATCTGCACATTTACATAAATGTAAATTTGCGATCGAAACGAACAAATTTGTATTTTCATACGGAATCATTCGCTGATGTTTAAATCGCTAATTACACTCGTATCTCGTGTTTTATTCGCTCGGGCACGAGCATAAAGCGATGTTCTAAAAAAAAAAAAAAAAAAAAAGGAAAAAAAATAGCCGAGCGTGGCTCACACAGCGGGACAAAAGAATGGTTAAGATCCTTTTACCATCGAAAATGGTTTTATTCCATTGTAGGAGCCATTGATAGAACGCAGGGAAATCTACGGTCTCGTAGTGTTTACCAAAGAAAATAAAAGACACGCGAATATTGCAGTCGTGGAGAAGGGAATTTCTTTTTTCTTTCGATAGCGTCGATGTAAAAGCAAAGGATTCCCATTGAAAACACAGGAGTTTCTAATTATTTTTGTGGTTTTATTTTTACAGTTTCGCGTAAAAGCTCTCGTACTTTTTACAAATATTTCAACCAATCTGCACATTTACATAAATGTAAATTTGCGATCGAAACGAACAAATTTGTATTTTCATACGGAATCATTCGCTGATGTTTAAATCGCTAATTACACTCGTATCTCGTGTTTTATTCGCTCGGGCACGAGCATAAAGCGATGTTCTAAAAAAAAAAAAAAAAAATAAGGAAAAAAAGAACAAGATTGAAAAAGAGCCGGAAAAGAATGGTTCGAACGATGGTATAAAAAAGAAATACAAACAACGTAGATATAATAAATGCAAGAAACCGCGACGCGCCACTCGTTCGCGTTTTCGAGAATTAATTTCGCGCGTATAAATAAGGTCGTAATAAGCGAGCAGTAATCCAGCGTTCCAATTAAAACGTTTCCATTTTCAAGTGTTGTGTTAAACGCTAACGAGCTGAAGGCCAAAGCGAAGGCTCTTCAATTATGCAAACTTCCACTGATAACGCATTCATCATTCTCCTAATCAGAGGTATTCTAAACTGGATCATCTTGCTCGCATTGTCGTCTCTCCTTATAATTACGAAAGTATTTTCTCTCGACGAAGAACTTCCGAGAAGATGCGTGTTACGGGTCTCCGTTATTCTTGGTACGAGCAATGGCAGCGAGATTAATCGATGCCAGAATATGCTTTTTAACGAAGCACAATGGCTGACAAAGCGAACGGTTTCGTAAGATGGATGAATCGACGAGAAACAATTTCTGCGCGAGCTTAATCCGATCTTCGCCAACGTCTACGTGCCAGCACGCGCGCCGCTTTCCTTAAAAAATTCCACCGATAATTTGTTATCTCTTGTCGCCTTCTCGCGATACTTTCGATGTTCTCTTCTTTGGAAAGTCGAAGGGAAACGAGGAAAGGAGAAATTGAAAATTGTTCTACCGCGTATCTTTTGAGACGTTTCGCTAAACGTAAAAAAGAAAGGAACGAACAAATTGAGAAGCAAAATAGTCGAAACGTCGCATACGCGTCGAAGCTATCGCACGTACGTGCGCGTACTATCGCAACAGACGATTAGTCGTTATCATTAAGTTGTTTTGCGTGAAAATTCCAACAACGCGTAGTTCCACTTCGAATCGCGATGTTCTTCGCTACCGCCGATTCACGGCGATCTCTATAGCTGCACGTGAGAACGTTCCGGTTAAGCGGAGCCACGTAAATCACTGTCATTGCTATCCTATACAATCCACTCGCTCTCGTTCGCCATTGTTTCGAAATCTTCCTGCTATTTTAACCTAAATTGCGTCGATTTTCCTTGCCATTTTTTTCCCTCCAATTTCACGATACGCAATACGATTACCGCGATGAATAGATAACGAACGAGCGATGCACGTGGACATTCTTGCGTCAACGGAACGATTCATCGAATTCCCAGGAATAGAATGGGTGCCGTTTTTCGCTCAGTCGGTAAAGATGCACGTATCGAACTAGCAAATTTCATTACTCGCTCTGTCTCTTTTTTCTCTGTTCTCTTTTTATTCGCCTTCTTTTCTCGGGAATATTTTCTTTTTTTTCTTCTTCTTCTCTCTTTCGCTTTGTTTCGAACGATGGAGGATAGCAATTTGCATAGCCTGCTATGTTCGGAATATTTTCGGGCGGCTCGAAATGCACGTTCGTGCCTGGAATTGCCTGTTCTGCGAAAATTTCTCATAATTTGTATTTCGAAGCGACGCGACGACGATTCTATTGTGTCTTATATACATGTACATCTGGCTTCGGGAATTCAGGATGTGTAGCGAGTGCGTCTAGAGTGGGAAAACTTTAAGAAAGGCTTGGCGGTGACACGAAAAGAAGGAAAGAATTGCAAGGGAAATTCGTGGTTAAAGTAATTCGCGATAGCGTAATCTTGAAACGTAAATTTGAAAGTTGCCAAGAATACATCGCAATGACAAGTATCACAAGTATCGCGACAGTGTCAACCGACGCACTCTCGCTCTTGTCTCTCGAGGAAGCCAGGCTCGCGAACAGCCATGCGGCAAAATGAGAAAAGTTATACCACTGTCATCGTGAATTTTCATTTTCGTCCGCAATAACGCAACGGCTTTGCTCCGAATTGTCCTCGAAATCGTTTGATTTTTCACATCCTCGTCCCCGTCTCTTTCGTTACCACGCGAAATTGCGTTCTCGGGAAACCTTTGATTTTCGTTGATGTATCTACAATGCACCGATGCTCGTTCGAACGCAAAGATTTCGAGAACGTCGCGTCCGAATTAATTTCAGCGACGATGATAACTCTTTTATGCGATGGAAATCAAAGTACTGCGAATCTCCTATCAGAGCGTCGACGAACCTCTGCTACGATCCTCGAATTTTTATATTCCGATCTTACTTTTCTCGCGTTGCCAGCATATAGAATTGCTATTTCTTCGTATTCCAATCGTAGTGTCTTAGCAAACGAAAAGAATTTGCAACGTTTCGAGACGTTGAGATTATTTGATATGTAAACAGAAAAACTCGTGGATAAATTGTAAGGTAGAAAATATATTTAAATAGAAGTGTAATTATAAGTAAGAATACAATTTGAGCTAGTGTCACCCAATAACTGAAAACTCCGAAGCCAACGTCGTCTGTCTACTGTTTATGGTCTGTCTTCGTCGCAGTCTTTTGTCTACACGCTGTCGATGGCTTCAATGCTTGAGAAAACTAAAAAGATCATATATAGAGTTTTCTTAGAAGTGGTGACCACTTGAACATTAAGAAACAAAATTGAGACGGGAAATCGTGTAGTAGAACTCCATTTTTTTGAACATACAATTTGTATAATTAAAGTTCATCGATTTTCTTCGCTGCCTAATATTTTTCGTCCACAGAACAGGAGCTCACAGTCGGATAAGTGAATTCAAGTAGCACAAGTTCAGTTAATCGCGAGGTTAACTAAAATTTCTAGTAAATGGAGTTTTATTGTACAATAGGTTTCGTATAAATACGCTAAATATGAGATAAATAAAAAATAAATATAAAATAAGCTAAATATTGTTACTTGTAACGATGATTCGTCGTTGATCAATTCGATGCAGATAGTAAATGTGTCATAAGTAACATACAATGACTATCTTCCAATGAAAGATTTTTTTATCAAAGACTACGTTTCATTTCCATAGTGTGGAATTTGTATAGTCGTACGAAAATACCGAATGATACGAAATTTATTACGATTGGATCTGATTAACTAGTATACACAGTGAGAGTTAAAAATAAACACAATTCTTGAAGGTACAAAAGTTATTCGAAAATCCTTACACGTATTGTTGCATAAGTTGAAAATTGATAAAAAAATATAAAGTATGGAAAATACGAATTAATAGTAAAAAGAAAGCATAGGGTAAGTCAATATTATACTAACCTCGTTTTAAAATGTACGTGTATCTAATTCTCGTTGTAAATGCGATAATAGATGCAATGGCGTGTACATACTTTTTGTACGTGCAAGTGTATGAAGATATTTATACGTAATTTTCGTTGTGTTGTATTTTTGCAGAATCCTCAAGAATGTGAACAAATAAACAAACGCAAATGCCCAACAAGGCACGGCCTCGTCGAGAGTGGTCTCCCCAGTCCCCTATAGATGTATTGTGAGTATCTCGTAATAAAAAATAATAAGTTGAATATTGGATGGAAAGATAACAAGTTGTATCGAGATGTTCTATCCGACGCGTAATTCCAATATGTTTTGAATGAAACTGTTGGAGAATGTTTATCAGATTTCGACGAACAATAAAAACACGTCGATGATAAATAAAAACAGCGATAATGGAACGGCCGTGAATATTTCCTCTTTGTTAATACTGTTTGTTAAAATTCTCACGGTGTTATTCACAGTTTTCTGCTATTTTAATTCGACTCTGGCGAAATCCCTCGAAACTGGAACATTAAACGTTTCGAAAATTAAATCGATTTCACGGCTGCTCCGAATGATCAAATTTTATAAACCCACGCATCATCTCGAATCTAGGCGCTTCGATTGCCGCATTATCCGTCACTGAATATTAGTTGCACGTTTCGCGCAATATCAAAAATGCACAAATTTTTCCCCGCGTTGCCGTTATGACGTATACGTCAAAATAAAGTTTAAATATGTATTCGGCTAGCTGAATATACATAAAATATCAATTTCAACATGGTTTATTTAAAAAAAAAAAAAAGTGTGGTATGGGATTGAAGAAAGACGACAGTTAGCCAAATGGGAAAATTTTGATGTAGGATTTGAAAGAGCAACGCGAGGCTCGTGTATTATATTTTATATTTAAATTTGAAAGACTTTCGAAACACGGTTTATTCTTATGCAATCGAACTCGCACATATATTTCTTCCTCTTTTTTTTTTTTTTTTCATAAATTGGAACACTGTGCGCATACGTAAAACAACAGAAGCTACTTTCGTCTATTATCTTCACGATCTAAAACGTACTAACAAATTGCGATTTCACGGTGCGTTACAATGCCTGTTTTTACATTTTGCACGGAAGGCAACAAAAGACAAAGACGCCTCGATACGAGATATCGATCCTACGACAAGAACTACGCCGCGTTTTTGTATACGAGAGAATGTTGCAAAGTAAGAAAGATAGTTCGTAAGATGTTTTGGTAGTTTGCGCGCGAGTAAGAAACGCTTCCGCGACGGTATCCGTGACAGGAAGATCGTTGCCTTCCGCGGAGTCTAATTGGTCCAATTCGTAAGATAAGGTCTTCAATTTAAACGCAACGATCATGGCGAGCAGTCACGACAGTGCCGGATGTAATTAAAAAGGTGGAGACGTTGTAGCACGAGATACGTTGTCCTAAAATTATACTCGTCATAACTGCGGCTATTTTCCCGTGAATAACAACGAAAATTGACGGGCTAACTGAAAAACTGCATATTCGCCTTTTAAACGAGTTCCCCGAGATTCTTTCAAGGGGTTGATCGTCGATCGTAGTGAAAGGTACGCTCACGGTGTATGAAAAAAGTAGTAAATGCAGAAAATATCAAAGTAGCGTAAAAGATATCGCGATGGGGCGCAATATAATAAAAGTAATGCGAGAAGCGAAGAAAATTAAATAATCGCTAAATAATTATTATTCGTTAACAGATTCATCGCCGTGACGATCACCGGTGATCGTCGTGTGAACGATGTTTTAAAGTTACTATTAGCTATAATACCTAATTATATACAAGCACTCAAAATTATTTAACAGTAGCGTTAAAAAATAATTTCTGAATGATAGGTACCGAGTATGAATAATAACGAAGATACATCAACAGACAATGTTATAATTGACAATTTCAAGTATTTATTTATACAAAAATTTGGAAATAATTACGTAGGCATATTGCCAATTGATGAATCGTATTAAAGCACAACAAGAAGTATAAGCGGTAAGTAAAGGTTGCTAATACAACCTACAAAAAATATGGTTACTTTTCTTGTACGATACTTTGCAAATTCTCGATCTTCTTCGCATTATCTCGGTAGCATTATTTGCATAGTCTTCTAGTTCATCGCGCGTTGCTATTTTCGCTTCGTATTTTGTGACGCTTGCAGAGGAAACGCGGATGTAAGGACGCGAGCGCAGAATCCACGAAGATGCACTTGGCGGTGACTGTGTTAGATAATTATTTCACGAAACGTTTCGTCTGTGCAAATAATGCACACTTAACAACGCGTAAACGTAACAAGTTTCCTGTTGCGAATTATCGAGCAAAGAGCAACCAGTCAGATCAAACCGATCGGTCGATATCGCGTACCTCGAATGAATTGACGCTCAAAGTGGGGGAGCTTTAATATATCGAGTGTTAGAGTAATCCAGCACTGTGTTGAACTTGTTGTATGAACGTAACGTGTGATGTGATGCACGGCGGTGGTAAGATCTTGTTGGGAGCGAAGTATTTCAGCCGTACGGTACGATGTCTGTTGACGAACTGTCCTCCTACGTTGTTGCTTCTTCCTACCAGCCGTTGGATTTCGTCTGTCCATCGTGTCCTTCCGGCTGGTCCTTTTCCGGAGTTTTTTACCTGACCTCGGAGTCATTAGGTTTACAGCTCAGGGAGGACATGTAATTCGGAATTTCCTAAAGAAGGGAACGGATCTATCCGTGCCATAAACAGAGGGCCACTCAAAATTCCGAACAACGTTCGACTCGTCGATTACGACGTACTCGAATTTTTTCTCCCATACTTCTTCCTCTATGGTTTTATGATTTATCCCTGGTATGTAGAAATTTCTGGTCGCTGACGAGCGAGAATTTCACGCGCGATACAATTCAAGTTGATTTGATAACACGGAATGCGCGCGTAATAACGCGGCAAAAGTCAGTGGTGGCCGTCGTTTGGCGGCCGGTCATCCGCGTGGAAGTTAACCGTCGAAATTGCGATTTGTCGCGATAATACGGTCGATGTGCTGCCAAAGAGTGGTCCCGCCGATGCGAGATAAATATTTGGCGTTGCGCCGAAAATCGTCTGCCTCTGTCTCTGTCTCTGTCTCTGTGTTCCTCCATTTCGCTCTTCCGCGCTCCCACGACTTTGGTCGCCCAGAATCAACCGATCGAAACCAGAGGGTAGAACGGGCCTATGGTTTCTCGATGCCGCTTGTTTCCCTCCAATTGGCCTTCCAACTGGCCGATAACGTCCCTTGGAAACGATCGGCGAGTTTAGATTTCTCGTGATGTAACGCGTCGCATTTGCAAAGTTGCCGCGCACCCACTAATACAGCAAATGCTAATTTCGTTGAAGCGTGTCAACGATGAAATCGAATTTGTGGACTCAGAGTTCGCATACAGTGACAACGGTACGAGCTATGGAGAAAAAGGGTCTGGAGAAATATCGGACAGTTTCTTGCCCGGAAATCTGACTTTACGAATTTCACTGACTGGAAAACGCAAAGGATTGAGCGAAGATCAAAAGCGTTAGAGCGTGTACGGTGACAATGATACGAGCTATGGCGAGAAAGTGTCTGCAGAGACATCGGACAGTTTTATGGCCAGAAATCCAACGCTGTTGGTCTTCGTTCAATTCTACGAAACATTTAACCCCTTGGCTTATAACCACGAGTCAAACTCGTGGTAAAGAATTTGTGCCATAAGCGAAGACCGCGAGTCTAAAAACACTATTAAAACACGACTTAAAAACACTATTAAAACACGTCTTAAAAACGCTATTTGTCCTCAAACGTTGTTTATTATTTCACAATATCTTTTGTAGCCCCTAAATATACATGTCATAAGAAGTATACATCTTGCGCCAGTTCGGGCACACGGCTGAACAGATGAATAGGGCACGGCGCGTGACCGAATTTCTTGCTTACTATGGCTCGCACGATCGGCAGATAGCGTGTAGGCCAAGGGGTTAAACAAAGTCGATCGCGTAGGATCTCGTAGGCGCTGATCGACTGTACCGACGAAATCGTAGCTACGGAGAAGTCGTGGGTTCTTCGCGATTTAATTTTAATTTAATTCAACCAAACTGAGTCACAGGAAGCTAAGTCGGACTGTAAACGTACGTGACGTCTTCCCGATAGCGGTACGCACAACACGTAAATTCTTTTGTATCTTTTCTATTCCTTTGATTCGCTGGTTTAGAGTGACATCAACGTGTCAGATCATTAACGAGTACTTATGCTAATTAGATACTTTGAAACATAGTTAACTTCATCGTTTAAATAAGGTTTCCGAGATGTATATCGTTGGTGAACGAGATTACCGCGATTGAATCCTTTTGGCCACCGAGAGCTTCTTTCAGATCTGCTGGTATCTTGCATTCGTTTCTTGCGAGATTTAAAGCGGCGCGCTCCCAAAGGAGATCTCATTGATCGCGATATCCGCGTCACGTCGGTTACGCTTGTTTGGTTTTTTCTTTTGTATCTTGTAGATACGCTTGTTCCTCGTTGAACGCGATAATTGTAGATGAATTGCAATTGTCCAACCTCGTTAAAGCGAATGCATATCGTAGGAGTAACGTGTCGTAGGAGGGACATCCGTACATAAAAATAACGTAACATCGATTTATCTCAGTTGGAACGAGGAAGCACAGATATTTCGAGATGTAGCTTTCGTTCCGTCTTAAAACATGAAAGATCGCTTGGAAAGGAAATCCTTATTTTAGGATATCTTAGAGAGGCGACGTACAAAGCTCTCCATATAAAATAGAAGACAAAGAGGAAAAGGAATCTGGTTGGAAGGCAGGATGTATCGCAAAGAAACAGATGCATTGTCGGCGCAGGACATATGTTTCACGGTCCCAAAAGTGGATACTTGTTCTCGCGCGTTTCGTAGGAAATCGATGATGTACGACGACGGTCGAGAAGTCGAGCGCTTTTCTCGTTCGCCTGAAAGCCATACGATTTCAAACGTTCGTTAGTTATTCTAAGCTTAAGGACCGGCGGCTAAAAGTTTCGCCGCTTTTAAATTCCGATTTATTCGAGTTGTAGCGCGAGATCGAAAGTTCGCTCGTTCCTCTCGGCGTCTCCTCCTCCCCCGAGACTTCATTAAACGTCTTTATTTAGAAACTGAGCGCCCCTTGAGCTGCGTTGCAGATTCTTCTCCTTTCGTCTTCCTTCTCCTTCGTTCCTCTTCCATTGACATTAAAACGCGCTAGGAATGCGTTAATTTCCTCTTCGTCCGCCGTGATATCGTTAGCTTTTACTCGAGTAAATGAAATGGCAGTTGCCGTTTTACGACCATACGATAAGGTAGAAAGAGAAGGAGGAGCGGGTATTGATTTTTGTATCTCGTCGTGCTGTTAGTAATTAGTTTGTTTTCGTATTTAATCGTTACTCGCTGAAAGTAATTAAATTTGGCTCGCGTGGGTGTAGCGATCTAGCGAATTCGAGTCGGCGTGTTCGCGTCGAGGAGACAAGGATCGAACAGCTGAAAGAGAATGATTAGAGAGTAGGAAGAACGAGCCGTGACCGAACAAACTTACGTTGCCATCGTAACTAAATAATTTAGATTTTTAGTTTTCGCCACGATCGAACGACGCGTTCGTGGTTCCTGGGATTTCGATCGCGTGAAACGACAGGACAGTTTCGGATCTGTCGCGAAGAAGCGGGCTGAAATATTCGCGAAATCTCGCAGGAAACATCAACGCGATATTTAAAACACGAGTGGGACCCAAGGAACCATAAATACGACGACGGATAAAAGAAAATGTTCATAAAATAAGAGACACGGAAGGATATTTTATTTGTATGGAATTTTACGAACTGAATTTTTATTCGATAAGGACGATGAATAATTATAATATATATATACCAGCACAGCGCAGATGATTTTTGCCAATACGGCAAAAAGCTTTTTAGTTAATTAATTTTTAGTTCGCTTAATATTCATAGCGTATGAATTTTAAATTTCCTCTTTTCCGCCAGCACGTGTAAATTTCAAAATACTTTTATCGCAAGAACAGAAGCAGCATCGTCTATGTTAAAAGCACATCGGAAATTTCGTTATATCCGCGGTGGTTTGGTAAAGTTAGAGTCGTCGAGCCTCCAACACCAAGCCTTCTTCTTCGTCTACACTTCAAAGACAGCGCGGTATTCAGCAACTGGTAACTACGAAAGTGTAACAAGCAAAAGAGAAATTGCACCATCGCTTGTTTAATCTTTCATTCGGCTAAGGTACTACAGAGCAGAGTGTGCTGGTCGCGAGGAAGTTTATTCCGCTACCTTTTTCCACCACCGATGTGGATCGTATTTCTTCGATGTAAAATTAACTTTATCGTCGAAGGGTATTTCGTTTGTCGTCGCTTGGTTCGCAAAGGAAGAAACACGAAAGATGAAACACGTTGAACCGCCGCTAGCTTGAGACGTTTGATCCGTGGCGTATTTAATTACGAAGTGTCACGGTCGAAAGATTCGTTCGACGTTACGATAGAAAGCTGAAGGAACGAATTGTTTTTCACACGATTATCCTTATCGGATACGGTGGACCCAACGTGGTGTATCGTGGCTCGTTCTTGGCAGCCTCAGGCAAAAGCAACGTACGAGTTGATTTATCGATTGCAACGAAAGCAACGGTACTAACATTTCCCGAGTTCCAGCATAGCGGAACCTTCTCTTGTAAATGCGTTTCGTTAAGTTTCTCGATCACGTATACGAAAGTTCAGCGTGTCATGAGGTTCCGGCCTTTTTCCTTCCGGCTTTCCACGTCAAGATGTCCACGCGCGTTTCTTCCTAGCTGCTCGAAAGTTTCATCGTCTTATCTTTGTTACTTCTCCTTATCCTTTCCAACGAGTTATTCGAAGTTAACATTTTCTAAAAAAAATGTCCATCTTCCCTTTCGAACGAAACTTGAGATCAAAAGTGAAATGTAAATTATAGAATATTAAAATTTATCCCGAGTTTCGTTCCAAGTTACGAAGTTCCCTAAATCGGCCGTACCTTGAATTCTGTCGGTGTTAAAAGGCTGAAAATTCACCATCTCATCGGCGTTCGTGCATTCGGAAGCAGCGCGCTAGTTTGAACGCTATTTAAAAAAAGACAGTGACGCAAGATACGTACGCGAATTTAGATACGAAGATGATTTTAATTAATCTCACTTAACAGGCGTTTGTATCACGGTAGCTGATGTCAGCGTTTCCGACCAGATTATTCTTATCTGGTGTACACTTTGTTTTCCGCGAAGGATCCGTTCGTTCCGCGAGACTGCATGCGGGCTTCCCTGCTTGATTTATAGCTTCGAGCAGTTACCGATAAAACTTGCCCGCGTTCGAGATATAATTCGCAAACGCACCGCGATTAATTCCATCGCCTCGTCGATCGCCAGGGGAGGGTTTCCTTGCCCTTTGTTACCGTGAAACAGATCATTACGTTAATTACTACGGATCTTTAATCCTTCATCCGTCAGCCTGCAGGACTTTTGTCGAACCGGTTTCACGAACTGGAGGCGATGCTGGGACGAACGAACGGTAGTAACAATCGGATAAAAGGAGGAGGAGATCCGTTAAAATTGTTCGCACTGTAAGTTAGAATTCACTCTGCCATTTCGACGGCCAAGTAAATCGACAATTTTTACGAAATTTATGAAAATACGAGAAAAAAATTCACCTATGTATTTGTGGCTCATCGGATTTCGATCGCGTTCCCGATAATGCGTTGCGTGTTGTTTCCACGTTTCGCGAGTTTCGGGTCTACCCCGAATAATTGAACCGGAATGTTCGCGAAACGTGGATCGCGATTTGCTATGAAAATCCCGTTTATAGCCATGCGGCTACGCTGGCGACATTCGAAATTTGTGTTCGCAAACTGATGATGGGTTTTCGTTGCTTCAGCTACCTGGTAGCTAGAAAAATATGGTAACTCGCAAAGGATTAGAAAGATTCGAAAAATTAAGAAGGAGAATACCTTCGGTTTAACCGAAAACCACGCGTGCAGCGCACAATGAATTGATAAAACTCTTAAAGAAAGATACCACGACGAAACGTTCGTAAACGCGAATAATTCAATTCGCCTGTAAAGGATCTCCGGTCTGCTCTCCGTTCGACGACCCATTTCCCATTTCACCGGATCTTCTCGCGTAGCTCTGGCCCTATACAGCGCGTTACGATTCCGAAATCCTGCGAAAAAGCGAGTACGCCGACAATTCAACGTTCCGATACCAACTCCATCAGCGGTTACTTCGGGGCACACAGAGCGCACGGTTGTACCTGCCTTTATTCAGCCGTGGCCGAGAACGTAATGAATTCGAAGTTACGCAACTCGAGAACGGTGGAACGCTCTGGCGTTCGCCTCTGTTGCGCTTATTCTATCGTGTTTCAATTACGCTGCCGCTGGTAAATACACTGGAACGGGCCAGGCCGAGATCCGCGCCGTGTTTTCCACTTTGAACGCAGATGGAAATCCCGACGCGACGTCGTGCGATTAAGTGCAACGCGTGCGAGACGACCGCTTATCAGTATGCGCGTAATGATCGGTAAGTACACCGGCGTTAATAATTCCTGCCGCGTGGAAAGAATAAATTACGAGCTACACGTGCGTGTTTTTAACGACGCGGGTTGCGTGCCACCAAATTGAAAGAGACATGCTTTAATCCGGTAATGCTCGTAGTCGTTCTAATGAGGTAGAATGGAGGGGCAAAGAGATAGGAAAGTTGATTCTGCGTGGAAAAATATTCTGCGCGAACGAAGAAATTTTACAACGGCTACAAACAGTATTTGCACGTAACCTTATTCCATCGACGAAGCGTATTTTCATCAATAAAACGTATTGTACGTTTTATTTTCGTAGTACGAAATGTCGATCGTTATGTAGAAGGCGAATTATATTTATAATAGTCAGGTGAATTTGACATATTTTATCTTCTGGGCGATAGATTGAAATATACTACAGCGTTTAATCTTTACGTTTAATCCAAATATTACGTTACATTTTGACGCTTTTTTCTATAAAGTCATCCGCATGAAAGTTTGTTGGTCCATGAAATTTATCTTATCTTAATCATTTGAAAAAGTTTGGTAATCACCGATGACCGCCGACTACCACGGTGATAATTACTTGGTATTTGACTATTACGATAAACATAATGGTGTGCGAAAGAAATAACATCTTTTGTAGCCACTGTATACGTTTCGACAGAAGAGGTGATTTAAATAACGTTTTTACTTCGGAACCCATCGCCAAACCTGTCGAAGATTTTTTAACCGAAAAGTGTCTTTCTTTTACAGACACGTCTTTTACAACGATGCATCTTTATACAAACATGAAACCTAATCTGTCGAACGTTGTGATCTTTATTTTGATAGAACAAAATGGACCATACGTAATTCGGTGAAATAATATAAAACGGAAAATGCCGCGCGTCCGTTATTTCCTCATAAGACGAAAGAAACTTTTCGGATGACCTAATCTATCTACGTGCAGTTGAAATAAACCGAAGAAAACTAATATTCGTTTCAAATCATATATTCAAAGTAAAAGTAAGAACAATAGTGTTTAAAAATTCATCCAGCCCACGTTTAGAACCCAGACTACGTTTGGATCACTTCCTGCAAAAATGATACGATCGATAACGATGATAACGTGTGTCATCAGGTGGATGTCCCGCTCTGCCATGAGGCCGGCCGAGGGCGACACATCGGACTGCATCCTGGTGGTTGGCATATCCAGACCGAAAATGGCCGCTGCCTTCCTCACCGTTGTCCTACTCTCCCTCTTTCTGACCTTCCACATTCTGTACGATAGCGCGGTATACAGTTTTCACGCAGCCTCCGCCGTCGAGGGTCGTACCGTCGAACTCGTCTCCCAAGTCCGCGCCACACCGCCTTTGCTCTTCTCCAGCAAGGTGCACTTCCCACGCACCAGCCGTCATCTACCTCAGGCGATCATCATCGGCGTACGGAAATGCGGCACCAGGGCGCTCCTCGAGATGCTCTTCCTTCACCCGCAAATCCAGAAAGCCGCTGGCGAGGTACATTTCTTCGACCGCGACGATAATTACGGGAAAGGCCTCGAGTGGTATCGACGCAAGATGCCTTATTCCTTCAGGGGCCAAATCACCATCGAGAAAAGTCCCAGCTATTTCGTCACGCCAGAGGTGGGTATGAATTCGGCCAAAGACCGCGAATTTTTACACATTCTTGTGCTTTTTCGTGCGCGTGGCTGAAAGAAGCGGAACCTAAATAGGAATTTATCTTATCTGCTAAATATCGTAATGAATACTAGCAGTATCTTGTATATTTCTGCGTGTCGTACGCCTCGTACGTGCTTTTTGCCGAATTTGTCGAGTTTCTCGTATCGTATTGCGTTGGCAACTAAGCGATTGCGGATTTTGTTATCACGTGGTAATGACAAAATCCGCAATCACTTAGTCGTCATCCCAATAAATCCGCAGTCCAATCGTGCGACGTACGATCCCGAATCGTACGGTTCGTCTCGCGTCAACCATTTGCGGTCGATGTGTTTCTGCGATGACGATTACCAATTGGAGGAAGAAATAAATATTTATAGCTTGAAGAGGAATTTTAAATTGTTACATCGACGTTCGACTTTGAAGAGAAACTTTAAACGCCGCCACTGTGGCAACATTCGACCGCAAAAGGCTATTAATTCGGACACGGCGCTATCTTTGCGCTTGTTGCTTTACGTAAGAGAGGACGATTTAAATATCGCGTTGCTTGTTTTACGAGAATACCAAGCAATCGTCGTAGCTTAAAGATAGGTAAACCATGTCTTCCTAATGATAACGTTTAATTATCGTACGATAGCTTTTTCGCCAGCTCAGAAAGACACGCAATAATAGGGTAGTCGATAAGTTTGTAAATCGAAAGTTACGTATTGGCTCGGTTCACGGTTCATTCGGCCGATTCAGTCACCCGAAATTAATTTGGCGAGCAACGTTCGCGATAGAATCGTACGGTGTCAAGGTTAACTCGTTTCTTACAACCTCGAAGAGGAAATAAATCCACGCGATTCGATTCGCCAACGTTACACGGTGCTGTTGCTTGATACCGTAATTTAAGAGTCCACCATATTTCCTTCGCAAACTATACGTTCAAATTGAACGTTCCAAAGCGAGAAGCGAAACGCACAGGATATTCCTACCGAAGAAAAGAAGGAAATAAGGAAACTTGTTAGAACTTTTTCATCTTCTTTTGTACGAAACGATGTTTTTAATAAATAAAGATGAAATATCTCCGGACTGATTAGAATATCAGATAATTCGAAATTTTACACGAGACAGAGATATTGGATAAAGTAAAAGGAATTCTATTAGAACAATTCGCTGGTGCGATAACGCGTATCGAATTTTCAAAAATTAAACTAAAGCCAGCTTTTATGAAGTAATTTCTGTTGGAACAACCATTTTCTAAAATGCCTAATAAAAACGTTACACTGGATATAATCGCAGTTAATGCCACGGTCTACGAACACATTTTTGCTTTTAGCGTTACTGCTAAATAACATGCAACTCGCATTCGTGTATAGTTTCCGAACGTAAACAGCGTGGCACCACGAAATTCTGGATATCACGATGAATATCGTTACACGAAATGCGCTTGACACTATGCGTGGATGCGTTGTTGGTCGTAATCAACCGTAATATTATCATACGTGATTATCCTTTCGACGAAATGTATTTTATATATCATTCAATTCAACGAATTCAACGAAACGAGGTGCAAATCGTAGAATCGCGCAAACGATTTTCATCTGATGATGGCTTTCAAAAGCCACACTGATCAACTCCATATTTTAATGATTCCCCAATTTCGTTAAATAAGCGCGCGATTAATATTCTGAAGGAACGAATGATTTTTGCTTTCGTAAGTTCGTTCACTGCAAAAAGATTCTAAAAAATTCTAAGGTAAATTTAAAAAACTTCTCTTTATTTCTCGAGTTACAAAGCTGATCGATGTGGCTTCTGACCGGTACGTTTGATAGTCGTAAATCGACAATTTTAAAGCAGTCCCTTTCACGTGTTAAATTCGTATATCATAGGACCTACGAACGCAAATTATTATACACACCTACGTATCAAGTCAATTACACGTAATCGTTACCATGACGATCACTGTTCTAAGTGATCCAGCGATACTATGTCTGCTGTAAAATCCAATATATTAAACGTAGGTAAACGATAATACAGGAAACACGCGTACGACAACTTTCTCTAAAATTTCGCAACGAAATTGTTGCTCCGAAGCGTCGCGTGATTTTCTCGTTTTCTCGCGCTTAACGATAATTCTTCACGTCGTTGATTTCTCGTCGCAGGTACCTGAAAGAATCCGCGCGATGAACGCGAGCGTGAAGCTGCTGCTGATAGTGCGGGAACCAGTGACCAGAGCGATATCCGACTACACTCAGCTACGGACGCACGCCGCGACCGCTTCGACCCTGACGAATGGAACACCACGAAGCATCCAGCAACAGCAGGCGGCGCGTAGCTTCGAGGAACTGGTGATACGACCGGACGGCAGCATCAACGAGTCGTACAGGCCAGTAGCGATTTCCCTGTACCACACGTACATGCATAGGTGGCTGGAGGTGTTCTCCAGGGAGCAGATCCTCATAGTGAACGGTGACCAATTGATCGAGGACCCGGTGCCTCAGTTGCGCAGGATCGAGAATTTCCTCGGATTGGAGCCACGGATCGGCAGGCACAATTTCTACTTCAACCACACGAAAGGCTTCTACTGTCTGCGCAATGAGACGTCGGAGAAATGTCTGAAGGAGAGCAAAGGCAGACGACATCCGCGCGTTAGTCCCGTGGTGGTCACCAAGCTAAGGAGGTTCTTCAACGAACACAATCAACGATTCTACGAGCTCGTAGGGGAAGATCTCGGCTGGCCTGAGGAATAGCCGTCGTAGAGAAGCGGTTCGATCGCTGTGTCATAGATGCGGGTAGCCACGCGAGAAAGTCCAAAGTTCGCGAAGAAGCTGCTTTATTTTTTCTAAACGTCGGAGTACGGCGCAGCTGGTACTGACGCGGTGCAATTCTTTTTTTTTTTTCTTCTAGTTTCCGTCGATCGAATTTTAAGAATGGAAATCACGAAGATCCCCTCGGCATGGACGAGATCTGAACGCGGAAAGATTGTCCGCAAGCGGAACGAAGGAGCGGATCAGCTACGGGGAACAGGTTGGTCCGAACTCGGCTGGTCCGAGAGAACTTCTTAACAAAGCGAACGCGAGCAAGGTTTCTGCGCTTGACGCGGTTAAGGGAATCTTGTAATTGCTACGGAGTACCTCGAAAATCTTGATCCACGGGGATTACGTGAGGAAGTTGGTCGAAATTAGCGGAAACATCGTCCAGGGAACCGAGGGCAAATTAAGCAACGCCAGCCCTGTGAAAGAAGACAACAGCGCGGAATTGAACGGCGAATCAAGCGAACATTTCGTGCCACAAAGGACGAAGGCATCTTCGTGATTCGAATTCATTAATGGGAATATTCGAGCTTTTGAAGACTAATTAGGATCGCCTTTGGTTCGAGAAATTACGCAACAAAGTTACCTGCATCGTTGTCGTCTCATATTACTTCGTTGGATATTTGAAAATTCTTCGGGAGCAGCAGTTTCGCCTGGTGCTTCTCGTCGCGGGAAGAATCGAGGCTGATCAGGATAAGTACCTTTTATATTTTATGATTAGCCGTAACATCGAAAACGGGTAACGCGTCGATGGTTAGATATAATTCAGCGATTTAGGAACTGTCGATGTGCTCGAATTCCAAGGATCAGTAATCGTAGAAAAACCGAATAGAAATCTTTCATTTCGCACGGACGATGATACAAAAATTCTAATTTCTCCGGAATATTATTGAAAGAAAAAAGTATCCACGAAACACGTTTCTCGTTCGTCAAAGATTTAATACTCGGTTATCGTCTTGTTAACAGCGCGAGATGTAATAAAAGGAGTTCCTTTTGTAGGGAAGAAAGGAGAGAGTGCGATTCGTTTTCTGAAAAAAGTGCAACAGTTCCGTTGCCGTCTCTTCGAAGAGGAGGCCCGAGCACGCGAACTCGAGTGAACATCGAAGAGCCCGTGGCAATGAGTCAAGCCATTAAATCGAGTGCATGCAATTTAATGGATATATGCTCCGGCCAGGACTCTTCATTATTATCGGAGATCCTGAGCCCCTCTCGTGTTCGCGTTTCAGCCGTTCGTCCTTGCGTGCTAATTGCTTCGAGTTGTCGCTTCGTAGCGCCGACGAGACCGATTTCTGCATCTCGATCGATGCTCCGTCGTAAAACAACTTTCATTCTCGTACAGTGTTGCGGTTAACGCGTCGTTGATACAATAGAAACATGGATTAGGAAAATACGAAGATACAAGCAAATTACGAACAGCTTTCGGATCACGAAATAGATATAAAAAATCGAGTCTATCTCAGGGAATCAGCTAATTATTCGAACTGCGTCGTATGTTCCCGACAATAGCCACCACTCACCGAAGACAGAAATATCCGTAATTTTTATCGAACAAGATAAAAGGCTTCGTTCAGTGTGAACTACCTACGATCGTTCAACGATACCTAACGCACATACAATTTAATTCGCCAACGATAAACGAACATGCAACGCAGTCTGAAACTTCATATTTATTTCCATGATATAAAATGCCCGAACTCTTCGCGCTATATACCGTGCGAATTTGCTTAACGCGTCTATCGACGAATTATATTTATTACGAAACAATTTATTATAAAAGAAATATAAACGAGATACAAAACGTAGTTAGAGAAGCGTGCAACTTGGAAATATGGAACGTTAGAGACATTTGTAATAAAAGAAGCTCGTAGAAAATTGACTCGCGCCAAGTCAGTTTAACAACGCGTGATCCGATAGGCATCCGATTAACTGGACGGCCGAAGATGATCGGCAGGCGTGGAATTGATTAAACGTTCGTCGTGGAAAGGGTAACGAGATGATCGAGGCGGACGAAGAAAATTAGCCAGGCAGCGCGTGCGAAATCGATCGGGCAACGTCTGGCCGTGTGAAAGGTGGGCAAATCGTCGGCAGAAATATCAGGGGTTGAATAGCGTGGAACATCGGGCAGCGATCCTCGATATCAGTCACGGCCGCGTGTATCCCAGAGGAGCGGCCTATCGCAACCGAAACGTGCAAGAGTAGATTCCGGATGGGTCGTTACTCAGAGGGGCTGGATATCTGTCCGTCGATTCTCGGTGGCGAACGAACGAATTCGAGCACATTGTACCTGGTGGCGCGGCTCTGCTCGACTCGGCTCGGCTTGGCGCGCCCGTCTATTTGGGTCGATCGATCTCCGGTAAGAGAGCAGAATGATCCATCGATGCTGTTACCCGTTCCTCCGCGTGGCTGCGCGCAAGACCGCACGTCTTGTTCCATCGTACATTTACCTGCATACACTCGCACACATATGTATCGTACACGTACACGTACAGGAAAAGGAAACTCGCGCTCGCGTACACTCACACACACACACATACGTACGTAGGTACGTGTTTACGTGCATAGGTAACCAGAGACAACGGAGACGGACAGACGAACGGGACGGACAGACACTGTTCACAGGAAGTAACGCCGGCCAAAATAAAATAGAGACGAGAGTCCGATGGAACGATCGGTTTCAGGAGGATAAACCTCCTGAAGCTTCAGCGACTCGTTTCGCGGGCCCCGTCGCCATGGATCACATTGGTCCGTGAGTTTACATATCATATAGGGTTAACTAGTTGATATTACAGAAGATTTAATATTTTTATAATCCACATTGGAAGTTGTTATATCGAGTCGTTAAGCTTATTGTGTACAGGAGGAGAGCCACCCGTCTGCATAGGAACAATGGGATTTTAGAGAAGAAAGAGAGCTCTCTGTGATCTTGGGTTTCGTCGCTCCGTCTAATCTGTTAATCGATCGCGTTCGTTTCATGTATCGCGAGGCAGGATATCGTAGTTTTCTTTCGCCGCGCGCTGTGCACGACTCGCCGAATGAATTAGGGGGATGAAAGGAGGATCGTTTGGCGAGTGGCGTCGAGCCGTTCTGCTTCAGCAGCCAGAAAGGCTTCAACGGGAGGAGGAGTTGGTTAAAGCTGTAATTTTTTATACGTGTTACTATTATACCGTGAAATGTTGGCGAATTTCATTCGTAGCGCGATGCAACCATATCATTTTTATTACTATTTGACGTAGTAAGATACATTAGGTCGGAATAAACAAAAGTTAAACTGCACATATCGTTAGAATTAAGAAATAATTGGTAATTACTAATCGTCGATGTTCGAATTGGATACTGATTGCGATGTTTAAACCGATTATTTAAGAAGTTTCGATAAGAAAGAGTAAATAGAATATTCTTAAGATCGTAGATCGAAGTTATCTGTGAGGAATTATTATTGCGCTTAATTCAGTACCAGCGGTTCTTGATCATCGTCGTCATAAGCTGGGACGAAATAAAGTTTCGAACGATTCAAAATCGACACGAACTTGCGAAGCAAGCTTCGACGTTCATTCGTATCACTTTTTATCAATTTATCAATTGCATAAGTTGAAGGGCAGTTAATTTGACTAAAAGCTCGAAGCTCGATATAAAATCACAGAGGGAATTAAAATTTGTAAATTGATCGACGTTTTCGTTGCTTCTACTTTTTCGAGTACCTACTCTTTACTTTAATACGCGCACACGTATATTTGATTTGTATAAAAACTAGGACGTAAGCGCGAAACGAATACATATCAGAAAATTGTGATAAGGAGACGTATATATAAATTTTTATAAGGTATATGTTTAGGCGATTTATTAAAATAATCGTGGAGTTTGAAGATGGAAAAAATGATCGTTAATTGAAGAAAGAATAGCGCGACAAATTTTCATATCCTGTATTTTTCGAGGAGACACGACAAATTTAGTATATTTTTAACGTTCACCGAATTAAATAATAGTCGTTAAATCACTTTGATTTGTAGATACGAAAAGATATTATTCTATAAACAATGATTCAAATATTGATACTTTTTAGTATATTTGTAACGTTCACTGAATTAAATAGTAAACGTTAAATCATGTTGATTTATGGATACCGAAATATATTACCCAGTGAACAATGATTCAAATATTGATACTCGAATTTAATAACGCGATATATACGTTTTACACTTAGACTGGCTGTTTTATTCCCCTCGTTATACAATGGTACCAAAAATCTCTTCATTTTGTTTATCTGATCTTTTTTACGCTTCCTTATGCGTGGAATATTAAACCAAAATTAGATGATCTAAAGAAGACGATCCTAAATTTTGTTTAAAATATACAAAAAATATGAAAAGAAGCGACTTTTTCATCTTAAGCCATATAATTATGAAGAATTTTCCAGGGCTTAACAATTAAAAGAGAATTCATCCTGGGAGTTTACCTCTTGCGAATTCTTATTTTAAAATCTAAATAGAACGATCGATCCGAATCATCGTATCGTTGGTACGTGACGTCACGGAAGAAAAATCCTGAAGGAATCCGAGGAGTGCGTGTCACGGTTCACCTAAAATTGAGCTAAAGCTAAACGAAATCCTACGGATAGCCTGTTGATGTTCGTATTCGTCGTAATAAGGCTTGTATCGCACACCCTATGTAAACCTATTCCAATATCCAAGGTTCCAGATTGAAGCAAGGATATCAACAGCGGAGAAAAAGAGAAAAGGGAGCAGAGAAATAGTAAGGGGCCCCTATATATCACGTGAAGATAAAAGTTCGCGATAAAATTGACCATTTGTTTCTGAAGAAAAAAGAAGAGAGAACCCGGCGCGAAGATTCCATCGATCGCTCCTGGGGACCCGTGACGCCTCGATGAACGAACCTGGAATGCGTATAATAGTCAGAGAAAATTGCTCGGAAATCTTTCAATACGTTCTCTTCCGTGCTATGTCGTCCACTGGCCATTTGTACCGAATTCGCGACAAAAATAGAGATCCCGTTATACTTCGAATTGGATTTTTCGACAGTGAGAAACAAGATTTCTCTGAACGCTGTGCAATTTTATAAATTTCAGATTTATAACCCTTGACAAAAAGTACTTATATACGACTAGCCTTTTTGGAACATCCTGTATATATGTAGTTTTATTAAAAACCAAAACGGTAGTATTTATAGTGGAAGTAATCGTTTTGTTCGATCAGAAACGTATCGTACAAACGTATTTCGATATAAATTTTGCCCTCTTTTTTTTCTTTTTTTTTTTTGCTTTGCAAAGTATGTTATATACCGAAAAATTTGCAGGAAATTTGCAATTTAAATCGAAAACACTTTTCACGGTGTCGTTCATTAAATCGCGTATCTTTTTCGGCCCGGTGCACCGCGGTATCGCGAAATTACACGGAGAAACGAAAACTCGTTTCCATTGAGTGAGCGGGCAAGGAAAGTTAACGGAGAAACCTTGGAAAATCCACCGTTCGTCTCCGTTTCCAACGAACGCCGTAAAAGTCACGTTATAAGAAGCTGCTAGTAAAAAAAATGTTCGCTAACAGAAATATACGGGATCGTTTCAAAAGATAGCTTGTTAAGAAATAAATTGATCTATTCGCGTATAGATATCCGCTGTTTTCTTTCATAGGGCTTTTCTTTCATTGTAAGAAGCAAGTTTCCACGTAAAGATATCGATGATATTCTTACAACGTATCGTTTCTGTAACATATATAAATGACAGGGGTATTCTTTGATATTTCAATTACCGTACCCATAGTGCAGTTTTGAGTGATACGAAGAACGATAGTGATCGAACGATACGATAGTTATGTAGACAAGGGTATCAGAAATCGCGAATGCTTTGCACGCTTCAAGTGTGACACTCGATATCGGAAAGCGTACTTTTCCTTCGGGAACAGGAACAGGAGAAGTGTCAAGGAATTCGGTCAATCGCGAATAAACTTGTCACGGAAAGCTTAGGTGTTTGATCAAGGTTTTATCCTACGAGTATCTTTGAAGCCTCCAGAAATATCACTATAATCGACGAAAAATTCTCCGTTCTTGACCTTCTGACCTCCTTTAAACCTGAAATTTTAATAAAAGGAACAGGTTGGAAAAGAAGCGGAAAAAAAGTGGTATCGGATATTGTTATTGCTCTTTTTCCTTTTTTTTTTTTTTTGTTACTAGCCTTTATTATAATCGATCCGTTGCATTCCTCGTCGCATTTCGTTCTAGTCTATATCTCTGTACTATGGATAACAGCTTTATTTTTTCTAACAAACAATTCACCTAAAAAAAATATTTCGTCCCGAGCCTCTACGATTTTTTATAAAATACGGTGTTTTCTATTAAATATATTAAATTTAATATCGTATCGTATTTGTTATCTTTTTATTTATTTTTATTTACTCAGTGCGCTGTCCGTACACTACGTGTGTTTGTATCTACGTTCTCGTCGCGTTTTGACGAATACATCTATGAAACATACAAATATTCCTAACTTACAAATTAAAACCATTTCAGCCAGTACAAATTAAATATATCTTATCTATATAAATTAAACTTAACTCTGTTCAGACTTTCCTTTTCTATTTTACATTTACGTCCTCTTCGTTACTAGCCTTTGTACTAACCACTGCCTCTAATTTCGCCATCGGACTTTTCATATCTTCTGCTAATCTCACACTGTCTGTTAGCATATTTTCGATTTTCCTTTTCAACTTCAGACTGGCGCCCAGCTTATTCACCCAACCCCCGAGGTCTTCCGATAACTTTCCTCTCAAACGCTACGTAACTCCATACATGCATCATTCTCTCTCTTCCTCTCTTTCGCTCTTTCTCTCTCTCTCTCTCTCTCTCTCACACACACATAATCTGCATTCTTTTACTCCTATTCCTCTCGTATTCCTTACATTGCCACATCTTAATCGTGCCCACTATTCCTTGTCCTTACCTCCGATATTCTTCTTGATCCAATAGACTGCCATACCCAGCTCCTCTTCCCTGAACTTGTAAGTATCGCGATAACTTGACCTGTCTATCCTACTGCAACGTTCATGCATATCTTACTGCACCTTCCTTCCTATTGCATTTTTCAGTTTCTGCTCTACCCTGCTGGTGCATTGTATTTGTTAGACGCAGCTTTATTCTAGGCAACACTTTGGTTTGGATACAAAAATAACAGAGGATTCTTGGTGAATCTCTCAGATAGCAATTTCTTATAAAGGTACACGCGCGACACCGTGGCAGATACAAAACGGAAGTGGTACAACTTGAAGAGAAAAATGGAAGTGAAGAAAAAAGAAAGAAGAAAGGAAAGAAACGAGAAGAAATAAAGTCTGTGTGCAAGTTCGGCATAGACGGTGAATTCGAACGTGGTTTTTCACAATACCGTATCGTATACTTCTTTATCGTATTGTGATTTACGCCTGTTACGATCTTGTTTGACTCATGCGCGCGTTTCATACGTTTAACCTGTACCTTAATTTATTCCTATGCTCCCGCCGGTCGTAATGGTTCGTAATAGACGTAAAAGTTGCGTGCGTCAGGCTGTCATTAATCCTGATTATTCTCGATCGCTTCACGGGTCACGCTTGCACGATCAATTCTTACATTTTGTAATTCTCCCTCGTAGCATATTTTTCCAAACGATCGTCGATGTATAAATACTGACTTTCGCGTACGTCTGTCGCCATAATATACAAATTCTCATATTTCTTCTTTGCTTTCTGTCAGAGCAAGCTAGCTATTCTTTCGTACGACGATTTCCCTAGCGACGCACTACGTGTAACTTGCCATTCCTTGTCCGACGAGGAAGATGTATCGCGTCAATAGCACCCATGTTATATACTAGCCTAATTAATACTTAATTAGAATGTATATAGAGGAAGATACGACAAGTGGTGTTGGACCAATATTGTATTGCAACAGGACCACTACCTTCATCTTAAATCTTAATTTACTATCTAAATGTAGTTATATTTTAATTTATTATATATCTTCCAGTTCGTCTTGTCTCGTTGTTCCAACAGTAAGATTTGCCTGCTAACGCGTTTCTAGGTATATTTCTATACCATAATCCTGTACGCGAGCGTACGTTTCCTTATTAATGATCCTCTATGTTTGTGTCAGTCTTTGGTATTTCGTTCCAGTTCTGGATGTTGTTCTGTGGTTTCTCTATTCGTCCAAGCTCCAGAATACTCTCAACTTTATGCTCCCCTTTATGAAGTTTGCTAGTTGGCATATTAATTTTTCGCTTTTCGTTGTTATCATTTCTGTTTATTCCTCATTTCTCAAAGTGATTGGTCTGACTTCTGTGTATACCGTGCAGCCATTGATCGATTATCGTTTCCCTATTTCCTGTTTCCTCAATTTCGCACAGTCGACGTAATAGGTTCTCCTGTATTTTATACTTAAATTCATGTCCTATCGTCGTTGTCCAACTCCGTTTACCAATTAATCTTACCCATGCAATAGTTTCTATCGACAGTGGTTTATTTAATGTTAGGTAGTTCGTCGCTTGTCGATGGCATATCCTGAATTCTTTTGTCGTCACGGTGTATATCAAATTTGATATTTTAATATATTACATTTCGTTAAAATTGTTTCACGTTAAATAAAAGCTCGATATCGTGTTTATCAAAACGTGTAAATAAAATTGCATTTATTAAAAAGTCTATAACGTCGAAAGTGGAAGCAAAATAAAATAAGTGAAATAATACAGTTCGATTACAGTTTCTAAAGGTACACGTTAACTTGGCATTCGTATACACTGATACGCTATGGGTACATAAATTTCCACTTGAAAAATTAATATTAATTTACAACACGACGCAACATTTTATCGAAAAAGCAATTTCAAATTTCCTGCAAAATTCTACTCGTCGTACTCGCGCTCGATATGCAATTTTTTAAAACGTACAATGATTCTTCCTTGAAGGTTTAACGTTTCATTAAAAATACACTGTTATTCCATAATTTATTGGAAAACAGCGAAGTTTCTGATAATGGATCTTATCGTTTTCTACCGAATAATCAATTTTTCCTGCCCATCACAATATTTGTCATATTTTACGAACTCGTTTCAACATGAAGTACGAATTGAGATTCTTTAAGTTCGACGCGGTCATTAACAAATACGAAAGCACGGAACTACGGCAAATAAATTAACAGATACGATGAAATAACGATCTATCTTTGGAAATTTACGTATTTATCAAGATGAAATAGCCTACTTCGTCACGTTTCGTTGGAAGTGAAATGTTATTCGATAAAATAATTCATCGACACCGATATGATAATGATGAAATCTCATTTTCAATATGTTTCGCGTGATTCTAACCGGTTCTTCCAATTTTACTACTACATTTCTACATGGAAGTCACGAAAAAAAAATTAATTTGAATAAAATCAATAGAGTTTCTTTCTCGATATCGTCTTGAAAGCTGTGCAAAAAAAAAAGAGGAACAGAGCAAATACAGTTAGAAAGCTCGCCGTGAAACGAATATTTTTCATCGCTGTTGTTTGTTTTTCAGTGGAACGACTGTTTAATCTGATGCAAAAGCATCGGAACACCGCTATTTACTCGCGATAACATCGTTATAAATATTGTTGGTCAATGGTGAAACATTTCGATCCAGATTCTGCGGCGTAAGAGAGTATTTCATAAATTTCATAAACGTGATATACATCGTAGGATCTTATGCTACAATTAATTTATTTACAATCAATGGATTGTATAGATATTGATTAAACAGGAAACGATGGTAGTTTAACGTAAACTAATCGCAATAACGTACTATAATTTAGACAACTAAATAATTAATTCGCAACTCTCGTCACCACGGATCCAACGCTCTCTCTCTCTCGACAACGCACTCTCTGACTTCTCAACTAATATTCTCCGGCTTCTCCACTGACACTGACTGTTAATTCGTCTTTCTCTCTTAGCATCCCTTTGTCTTTTTATCTTAGCTCCACCACGCGGGTGTTCCGCGACCGCTCGTGGTCAGGGTCAGTCATCAGGACTTTTCCACGAAACTATTCGATTGAAGGATCGACGGCACATTGTTGGGCCTGTCGACACTTCGGCTTTCTCGCTACATCATTTATGGTTCACCCGATGTCTCTTAGGCCTTTTGTCCATGATACTACAACGTACATAAATTCCCAGGATGAAATGAACATAATTTTCCAGCATGTACAAGCGACTTTGAAAAATTGTCAAACTTGTATCGTACTTTGTTGGAAGCAGAGATGGAAGATAAAGTCTAATACGCTATCGAATTAGTATTAACAAAATTATTCTAAGAAAATACTGCTACGTAAGGAGGCGTTAAAAAATACTGATCTATTGTATGAAAAAAATTGCTCTCACTTACTGTATATCTACTTACACAAGTCGAGAAACTCGTAAACCAAAGCAGAGCGGTCGCGACGATTACGTCGACGAGTTCTGTAAGAGCGTAATCTTCTCGTTTAGAAAACGCAAAAGCAACCAGCACAACGATCGGTCACCTGAATCCTACGATCCTAAGATCCACGATCGGCTGCTTTATCGTTTCGAAATTTATGGTTCGAGTCAGAACAATTGCGTATTTTGCACGAGTTTGGCGGATACGTGGAGCAATGAAAAATTGATTAAAAATCGGCAGGATTGCTTTTAATCGAGGATCGAGTCGATTCAAAGTTTGCGAAATCTCGAAGATTGAATACGAAATCTCGAACGAGGCTCTAAATTTGGAATATTTCGAGGAAAAGCGGTTTTCAAGTTACGCTCTTCCATAAGCTGAAACGCTTAACGCGGTTCTTGCGTTTAACGTTACATCGCCTTCTGACGAAATATCTGCTATACCAGTGTGTGTTAGAACGATCTCTGTAGAACTGTACTAGATCGTTAACGTCAGGACTATAATAGAACCATAATACGTACCTAAATGTTGCCTATATAAATCAGTATAAAATTGTAAGGAAATTAATTCAATGAAATGCATCTAAATAATTGTGTATCCGCTAAATAGAAGTCCGCATTAATTTTCGCAAAAACGTCTATACGTTTTCGGTAGTAAAAGTCGTAAAAGGAGAAGAAGTAATTATTATTTTATTATAACACATATGATTGCAGTGTTAATAAACATCCACCAAAATACGTTGTAGAGAGCCCTTATTCGAGGTTTCCATAGGATTATCGAGAAGCGTGCGACAGTATCGGCGTAATTCCCGGCGCGTATTAATTTCGAGGAAAGAAAGAGGGGACAAAAAGGTACAAAACAAGCGTTTCCCTGGCGTAGGCAAAGAGACGCGCCATAAATAATCCGCTTTACAACGGCGGTGAGTCGTGCATCCGCAGAGGTTAGCGTGAAAAGTGCAGCTTGCATCGGTGCGCCCTGTTATTCCGTGCAATAAATACCTCTCCGTGTTCGGGCAAAAGTTAAATTTCGATCACAGAGTGCTCGATGTCGGGGTCGGATAAACTCTGCAACACCCGAGCTGTATTCGCTACGAATCCGCTCGAAATCCGTTCCGTGGTCTCACGATTCGAAGCGACAACCGCGTCGAACTCCTTCGCCACTGCGATAAGTCGAGGAAACAATCCCCTTCGATCTCCTACCGTTGAATTTCGCGTTACGGGAAATCCTGCGTTCTGTACGCATCGCGTACGAAATCGTTCACAGGTTTCCTTCGTGAGATTCACCATGGGTCCAACGGTGTATCGAAAAGAATGATTTTTTTCGATGATAAACGAGCCGCTCATCCGCCAAATCGGCTAACTCTGCGAAGCAGAGAGTAGGAAAAGTTGGTGAAATTATCTAAGATAAGGATCGATCGAGTGCTGTGGCGCTTTAAAAAGTTCGAGGAAGTTAATGGAGTTAACCGCTTTGGCCTGTGAAACAGCTCAAATCGCGTACGCAGATGTACGGAATCTGGAGAACGTTTAATCCACGGTGTTCTATTTGTACGGGATATTTAAAACTTGATACACTTTATATGGGCTTTATCGTGAAAGGTATTTTCTTTTTTTGAAAAATGTTATTTCCTAAATATATAATAGCTACATACTCTTGGGAAGGGCTTAACTGCGACGAATATAAGCTGGAATCAAAATTCGATGGAATACAAATTTTAGCGATAAGTTGGTATTAAATTTAAGACAAATGCTGGTTTCGTAGGTTGAGAAGTGTAAGCGTTGAACATATCGCGAGCTTGAAATTCATCATAACGCGTACATATCAAAGTGTGATATAAGCAAATTTTTCTACGGTATAATATATATATTATCTGTATATATATACACGTATTTTTTACTACAGTATAATTTTGATGCGAACGATCATTAAAAACTTGAGAATTATACAATTTTTAAGGAGATTATTTTACGAATCAAGGTATCGATCGATAACGTTCAATAATTTCAGCAATATAACAAATTGATGATCGAAACGCAACGTAATTTAACATGTAAGAAATATTTATCTTCTGTGAATGATTCGAAGAAGGTACTAGACCGAAAGAATCAAGAAAATATAAATATAATTGACTGTGTGCAAAGTGGTCGACAATTCGTTCAACGAATCGCATTGTATGAGATAGCGAATATTTTTTGACATTTACTTAAATTCCTTTAATACGAAATACATGTAAACCAAACGATATAACGTAGATAATTTTCGTTGTTGGGAAAAATTCAGAATATAATTATCTGCTTGTTTGTCTACGTTAATTACTTCTTCTCGTGTATAGTCGTTAGACGAAGGAAGAGATCACCGCCGAATATGTACAAACATAAGCTCGTAGCAAACGTTAATTCGTCTCAACTGATACGTCTAATCGATACTAATCAAAGCGAAATACAAACCTTGATCTTTGCAAACTAGTCTTCGCAGGCAGTCGGTAAGCAGCTTTGAGCAAGAATCAACTGAGTTTGCCTAAGCAATAATTTTGACGAAGTCTCGTATATGTATCTGCATATACGTCGTACGATCGCAGGCAAGTAATTATAGAAGCTGTGAGCATTACAACTTAACCAGATGATGTTTCTTGCGAATGATTTCTACGAAGAGAAAGATGAATCGTTGGAAATTTGTCGCTGATACTGGGGGCAATATATTTTCCAACACGATCGATAAATAATTTCCAAGTATAATAGATTGTTAATATTTATTTTCGCGTAAGTTTTATCACGATTTTTCAGAATTCCAAAGTTTTAATTAAATTTTGGGAAAGTTCGAGCGCTTGGGTTCGCCACAACTCTGAATTAGTAAAACATTCGATTACAGTTGCTATCTTTTTCAACTTCCCTCTATAATAGCAAGCATCTGCTTATCGTGCAAATTAATCTTGTACCGTTCCGATATCTGATTTGTCATAATCGACCGAGATAAGCGAAACACCTGGAACTTTGCATCGAATAGATGTCCCCCTCGTTGTTTGTCTTATCTCGAGCGACGAGATAGAAGACGACCGAAGTCGAAAACAAGACGACCAAGAGTTTTCTCGAAAACATTCGCCAAACATTCTGCAAAAACAGAGATCAAACACATTGGAGATAAAAACGAGAGAGTCGTCAGCGAAGTAGCCTGGCAAAAGAAACGTCATAGTTCTTTGCAGCCAGTTCGTTTCAAACGTGAAATGTCCGCTGCAAAAATGCGTCGCGACCGTCTCGCAACGGTAAAGTTGGCCCTGACACGATGTACCCGCGTGCTACGTCGAGTTAGCTAGCGACGCAAGTGAATTATATCTTGTTACGAACCGGAAGGGCCAACTTCTGTAGACGTCGCTCGCGCGAATAAATTGTATCTCTCGCGGCGAAGTGGCCGACGACGACGCAAGGAGACCCATCCCGCGGAAAGATTAGAAACCGTGAGGCGAGCTGGCCCCGAGGAAAAAAAGAAACGAACGTTACTTTGTAGAGGAGCACCGTACAACCTGCTGAATTAATTCGGTGCACTAAAGATCCCATGTCCCTTTTGCAGCCACGCAAACGTCGTCCAACCTTTTTCATCCCTGTGTTTCACGTTGGTGCGCGTTCAAAGGCGGCCGCGGCATTATCGCGTTAGATTTGGCTATGCAGTTTGAAAGCTTCTGTCGAGTTCTCTGAGAAAAAGTTTTATGCAGCATGATCTTTCGTATTTATTTCCCAGTGGAATTTATCGCGTGTCACGGAACAGCCAGTTTCACATTATCAGCCGACAGTAAGCAAAACTGGCTTTTTTATATATTTGCAAGTACAGTGAGATTTTTGGAAGTTGGTGTAAAAAGGAAATGTTTATAAAATGGAAAGAAAGAGGGAGGATGAAGGAGATTTGATTTGGTTTAAAGCATCTGAGTCGTAACTTTTCGATTATGAACTACCTAAATTCGTCCTATTACAAACATATATTATAATTATTATAAACAGAGGGAAGGTGAAACGAATATATTATGTTCGATATTACGTTCAAAAAGGTATCGTTCTACGCTCTTCATCGTAGTATTGTTTTATATGGACTTGCAAGGCAGGAGTTTATTCCAAAGGATATTTTACAGTTTGGTAACGAAGAAAATAGCGTTTATAACGAAATGGCAGCTCTTATACGAATATAACAATACCTATGTATGTGCCATTTATTAAAATGTAAATCTTATTCGACACAGCATGGAAGAAAGAAAGCATTCTCCGCGTAAATTCCGATTTGAAAATAAAAAGGGCGGAAAAAAGTCGACAAGAACAGCCGGATTAAGATTCGATCGAAGAACCCTCTAAGTTGTCATGGTCGTTCCATTAATCTTCCTCGCGAATCATTTTTGCATATGACTAGGGCATAAATTTAATTCAACGCGCTGCTCAGCTTCGTAAATAGGATGGTTAAATAATTCACGCGTTCTGTTACGTTGATATTCAGTTCCTGCTCTCATAATTCATTTGCTCGCTTTACGTCGCCAGTAACTATCGGGCCGTGATCCAAAACTTTCACTCGCTACCCTCAAATTAGCCGATCGATGTATTTCAACGACTGCTCGACTCAGCTCGAAAAATTTTCGCTTTCCTCCAGAAATTCCATGTAAATTTTCTCACGTATTCCACAATTTTTCGTTCCAGATATGACAAGTCTGAAAGCTGTATTCGAACAAAAATTAGTTAAAATTGGTCGACTGCGTTCGTAGCGAAAGTTTAAATGGACTCGGGTGGAAAGTAGTTGCAGGGCTACCGAATTTCCTAGTTATATGAACAGAATTAATTGAACAAGCGAGACATTTATAATCCCGAAAGAACGTATTTGCAAATTAGAAAGGACACGATCCAAACATCGAAGCTACCTGTATCTTTGGTAAAAATAAAAGACCTTATTTCCGAAATATTTTTTAATTCCTAAGGATCTATATATTCGTAAATTTAAAAACGTACTGTATCGATGCTCGCGCGCGTGCTTCGATAAAAATATAAGAAGGTTATTTAACGATAAATGCGGCATATATTTAATAAAATTATTATTTCGATAATTTACGAACGACAGGATAGTTTCTAGTGCGACCGATAGTCGCGAGGCTACGTATAAATTTTCTACTGCGTTGATGCGATAAGAAAAAAAGGAAAAGGACGTATACGATTTCAGTATAGTCGGTAGAATCATAGTCAGCCAAGCGAAAAGGACATTCGGACATTCTGCTTGACACGCGACCGCCGTTCGCGAGGTTCATTTAAATACGGAAATAAAGTAATTTCGTCTGACAGCGCTAATAACTTGCGGCCGATGGCATACGTTCTGCAAACCCGTCCACGGCTACCATCAACTTAGATTCACTGTTATCGCTGGTTAATACAGCGTATAATGACGGCCGATTAATTGCGATTACGATCGCTCACGACACACCAGTTGCTATCTTGACAATTTACATCTTTACCATTTGTTCGGGACACGATAGTAGAACGTTCTTATGTTCCGCCGCTAACTCCTTAGAAATATTTCTTTCGTAATCTACACATTTTGTCCCCGATAGATATTGGCTGGCTGTTCCAGCAAACTTTCGTTTCGCGTTTAGGAAATTTAACCTGCGTTTTATGTACAGTAGCAGGGAAGAAAGAAAGTTCAAAGTTGCTAAGTAATTTATTCGCGTGCACATAGTAACTTTTCCACTAAATATTTTTCGCTCTGCTACTTACAGTCGGTCAGTGGATCGTAAATGTTTTGCTACGAAGTTATAACAAAAATACAGAAATTAGGAACAAAATTGACATCGTTCTTACATACAGAATGAAGCAAGAAATCATAATGCGGCATTTACTAGCCTGTGGTTATATAACATTGTTTTCTTATTTTTAATCATAGAATATACCGACATGGTTTGGCGCGGTATAAATGAAACACCCTGAACTTTCTTATTTCTTCATTGGCTCTTGCGAAATTCTCTTTCGTAAAATTATGATATCTTTTTATGTTTCAACTTTCCGTCCCTCGTTACTGCAATTTTACACCGACTAGTATTAAATAGAATACACACGTTGCTAAACGACCAAACGATTATCGACTAAAACGAAGTAACGAAGAATTAATAATTCAACTTTAATCCACTCGGTTCAATCTGAATATTCGACAAAGAATTGGAGAATGTTAGTGAAGGCCATTTCTAATATTTGATTTACTCTCAAACGTCTGGACCCTTTAGTGGCGTTTCAAACAGAAGATCTTCTAATTACGTTGAACAGGCTGCACTTCGTTCATCCTGGGTTCTTGCCTGTCAAACTAAAGATCAAACGTCGACATTCGATCAGGATTCTCTCAGGGCTGAACAAGCAGCTCTCTTTTACATACACCGGCCATGTTCAATCACGACATAACGGAGATGATGTAACGGCCGGTACATGGAGCACAGATTAAAAGAACTTTCGAGAAATTCTGTCGGTGAGCTTTCCATTTTGTGCGCTCGTCTTTTTCCGTGGTGTCGAGTATTAACGTGATTGGGTTACGTACCGTGAAGAATCGACAAGTCGAGCTCGCCGAACCATCAAAAGCTGGCTTTTCGTAAGACGAAGCTTCGGATTTCGCTATTTTGACTGCATCTAATGGAAAATATCCTTTTTCGGATTACCGTCTTGGCTACGTTCTATTTTCCTTTTTTTTTTTCTTTCTTTTTCTTTTTCATCTGATCCAAAGACAATTTTAAATTCGATCTTCATCTTTGAAGGAATTTTATAATGCAAGTAGCTCGGATTCGAAAAAAACATCGAGAAATGTACAAACGTGATTTGCTTTGTTACAATAATACACGTAGAAGCGTAATAAAATATCTTTAGATTTTCTTCCAAGCGTTTTTTAAAAGCGAAGGAACGATCGAATATTTAAACAAGACATTGAGCACTTGTTTATTCGTTTACCGTTCGCTGAAATAAACTCCAAATATATTGCCACGAATCTCCATCGCTATTGAATCAAATGGTAAATTAGTAAGAAATCGTTTCATTGTTATTAGTTAGTATTGGATCATCGCGCGTAATACGAACTATTTTAACACATTATAATATGTATCGTACTAAGATTTATAATTGACTGTGGGCTTTGGATTTGCAAATATTTTTTGGTAAGTCGATCGATAAAATTGTGCGTTGCGCGCGATATTCAAACTATAACTACAATTTATCAAACGAGATATTTGAGTAACAGCGTGAATCATTTATTTCAAACGGAGTTAGTCGAAGTTGGAATATCAAGGAATATTATTCTGATAAATTATCGTGGTATTTTAATAGGTGCTTTTATGATCTGGTGGTATTCGTTAACGCAAAGAAAAGAAATATCAGATGGAACGCAGAAAGAAAAGAAATATTAGATACATCATTCATTGTGCGAGAAAGAAAATGAAAATACTTTAGGGAAATTAATTTCTGCTATTCCTTGTCATAAATCATGTTGCAGGCTATTTTTATTACAATAGCCTTTTACTTTCGTATTCTTTCGCAATTTTTTAAGCTTTTTCATTTTTTTTTTTTTTTAAGCTATTAAACCAAAAGGCTAGAAAGAAGAACGTATTTTAAATATCAACCTGAAACTCGTACGATGTTTCTACTAAACGCACTAGCGCTATCGCTACGTATGAATTTATCTGTCGTTGCGCGTATATTGTCCTATAGAAAATGGTACGAGAGGCGCCACGTCCAATCACGTTTAATTGTCTACTATCCTCCGACTAATCGACTTAAAACTAGCGTGTGACCAAGCCGAAAGTTCTCGATACGCGGATCAAATTCCTAGTATTCGAGTTTGTACTGGCCAGAACCGGTTGATCCCCAAGGTGGAGGATCGTTAGAACCGTTTGTTCCATTATGAGCATCGAAACGTTACGAAATTGGGAAATTTTACGACTGTCTAGATCGACGATCTAAAAACGAAAAAATTCATCGCGTAAACATGTACACTCTTAAAGTGCTCGCTGGGAAAATCGATTCTTCCCATTGAAAATTCCACAGATTTTCAATCTGTTAATCGAGAACGTCGGATCAATTGATTATCGAAAAACGTTTTTGCAATGGATACGATCTTCATTATTGTTTCGTAACTTTATTGCTAAGCGATAATTAAATTTCTATTTTTGTCGCACAGAGTAATTAGATTACGTACTAAAATCGCGATAATTAGTTCGAAAGACAAACAAGGGAAAATGATTCGAACGAACAGAGAACGTTCAATCAAAGAACGGACGTGGCCATAAAGTTTCAAGCCTACTGTTCTTCGATTCTACTTGTAAATTAACGAAGAGAGTGGCGATTTCGTTCTCTGCAGCTGTCACCGAGAACTCGAACTACTTGCGACTACCGCTTCTTGTTAGCTACCGTAGATGATACGAACCCAGTCGATCAAAGCTTCGATCCTATGTATAAAGTACTCGTGCTCGTTGCTGGTTACAGCAATTCACGTAAACGTGAATTCGTACGTGGCAACAATATAGAAAGAATTTACACTTCTTTTTCGTAGAATCTTCTGGAAATAGTCGGGAAACATTTGGAAAAATGTTTCCTTAGTTAATTGAAAGCTGAAATTGGTAAAGCTCTCTTCGGTTCGCAAACGTTCAAAGACACTGATGCCTTTGTGATGCAAACTAACGGCTGAACTTAAGCTAGACGATCACGTTTTTGATGCGGTTCATGTTAATTTATCACTTAATCTCGCTGTCTGAGGCGCTCGTAAAGCCTCCTGTGAGACAAAGGATCCTTAACTGGATTCGTAACCAGACGCTAGTAACAACCAGCGAGTCGATGAATTAATCAAGTCCTTTGTATCCTTGTCCGGCGTCAACCAAGTGACTACGTAGTTTTAGCCAACATTATCATATTGATTAATTCTTACGCGTTTAGCCATTTTTAACGAAACTTACGTAATTTATGGTTATTTGCGAACAGACTTGCGTGCGTATATTCAATCGATATATTCTAATGCGTTAATTCTTTGCCTACAACTTCTCCATTATCATAAAATAATAATACTTCACCAAGTACGTAAATAAGTACTTTGGGGAAAAAAGAAAACAAGTAAGTTTCCAACATATTCTCGCGTGTACGTATCAAAAATAACTGATGGTTCTCTTAACGACGTGCAATGACTATAAAAATTATTTGCATTTGCCATTGTACTTATTATAGAATTCAAATGCTAATTAATTAGATTCAAGAACTCTTGTATAATTACAGTTTGATAATATGAAAATGAGAATGACGAGAAGAACGCTTTATCGGAGAACAAGCGCGTGTGTGTACCGATACTTTTCGTAGTCACTGTATTTTCCTTCTAGCTGCCGCTCTCTAGTTAAACGAAATTCTCGAAATTATTTCCCTCGATCCCGGCGCGTTCTTAATTTTCCTCTTGGCGTTTCTTACTCCCTTCGATGCCATTCTCTCATTCAGCCGGTCTGTTTGTTCCAATCCCATAGACTCGGTGGTCTTTGACGCTTTGGATGCATTCGATTTCCCTTTCGTCCCTTTTCACCTTTCACCCCGTCGTCGCCGCCGCTTTCCTCTGCCGGCTATTTTATCTTTCATTCGTCGGCTTTTCTTTTTGTCTTTCAATCCAACGCGCAATCGGCCACTTTTCTCCTTCAATCTAGTCCACGATAAAAGCCCACTTTTGATCTCGGTTGGCCCTTTCTCATGCTAGTTACCCCTTTCGTTTCTGCGTGTTCCCCTTACCTTTACCTTTCTTCCTCCCCATTTCTCGGTCGTTCCACTTTCGTCTTTCAGCGCTTTCCTCCGCTCTCTCTCTCTCTCTCTCTCTCTCTCTCTTTTTTATTTTATCCTCTTCTGCTCTTTTCTTCGCTCGATGTTTCAACGACGTTCCCGTTTTCTCCGCGCGACCACGATCACTACATCCTGATTCCGCCCTTTACCCAGGATCCTTGTCAGAAGCCAGTTAACACCTTTTCCCTGTCTTCGACTCGAATATCTGCTTTCATTGGGAAGTTGGCGGTGGACAACCTCCGGGAAAGCGCCACGACGACCAGCAAAGACTTTCCAACAAATTTGCGCTACGAAATCCCGGCTTCTCGAGGTACGTACACGCCAACGAAAGATATATTAGATCTTTCGTCGAGATCGCGGTCATCTAGAAGTTGTTCCTCGATTAAGGCTGTTGCTACGTGCACGCACTCAGCGATATCCTTCGACGTGTGGGACTTTTTTCGCGCGAGAAATTAACTCGCGATGAGATAATAGATTTACTTGACGATCGATACTCGGATTAACGGTCTTTCGTGTATTTTATTCGCCGCTTTGTCGTATATTTCTGTCGGTATGCGTGAATAGCTTTAACCATCGATAGTGGTATTTCTTTCGCTGTTGAATATCTTTCGTTTCTATCGGTTCGTAATTTATAAAGAATAAGCGGTGTCGTTAATTAATTTACTACTTGTGAATAAATCGCGGATTTTTGTCACGCGTTTACAGGGAATTCGGAAAGTGCGGAAGAAACGTGCACGACACGTATATTGTACATAAATATATAAATTATCCAATGTAGAATATTTATGATATTTATCGGGTGAGGCAAATTTCTGTTTCGCTCGCACCTTTCTTTAATCGTATTCGTGAACGTACGAATTCGCATAAATATTCGCAGTGTATTTATAAGTTGCAAAATGAAGTAACATTGTTAATTTTCCGGTGTATATATATAGCCATAGGGAGGAATTGAAACGAGCTGTAGAGATCGGAAGCGCGTTAATTTAATTCAGGAACACGAGTGCTGGACGCAGCGTAGAAAGCGATGAAAAAACGCCTAACTGTGACGATGTGCAGGGTACAGGAAAAGGCCGGAGTATCAGGGCGTACGGGAAAATAAACTTTCGCGGCCATTACCGTCGGCATCTATATTTAATCGGGTCGCTGCGGGTACAATAAAATTCCGCATCGATTTTCCATTAATCGGCTATTAGTATGCAATAGCTAGTTTGTTCGTGTACGAGAAATGACTTTGGTCTCCTGAGATAATAATAAGGCAGCAATCGTCCCGCGAGGACGTTCCTCGATAACGTGTAACCACTGACCGAGAACTTCATTTATCGAATAATGTACCGTGTAATTCAACGAATTTGTCTTATTATCCTGATTACGAAACGCCTCGTCGACATTGTCTAATTCTTCAATTGCTTCCTTCCTCTTCTATTCTCTTCCTCCTGTCTGACTTTCCAACCTTTTCCAGACCTCGTCCTGTTAAATTCGTTGTGCGAACCGATCTATCGTACAGCGTATCCTTGGTTGCTCGCGAAACAATGGATTATTTTCTATTTCACGCAATCAATGGCAATACCTGCCTCGCCAAATAAATAGCAATTGGGATAACCAATGCTTTCGTTCCAGTAGCACTCAACATTGATAAACGATATGGGATTAATATTCAGACGCAGCACTATCTCTGTATTTGCTTGCATAAGAGATTATTCAAATAGCGTGTTGCTTATTCTACGAGAATACATATGAACCATTTATCGTAACTTGAAATTACGCGAACTGTTTTTTTCCCTAGCGAATAACGTCCGATTGTTTTGGATTGTTTTGGAACCCGGAAAGTTCGTTGCGTTTTTTAAGGAATTTGATCGACAAGAACGATTATGTTGAAAAGTTTTCCGCTGAAAAACCTGAGAGGTTGTGGAAGGATGGAATATTCATGTTAAGCGAAAGATGGAGAAAGCTCGTGGAACAAAATGGCATCTATATAATTCGATAAATATATATCGAATGGAAATGTAAATCGGAACGAACTTTCCGTGCGACCCCGATATTTCAACAAACAAGAGATTGCCCTCTTTCTTAGATTCCGCGCGGTCTTCTTCTTTATATCTTCTAATAATATTTGCAAAATCGCATGGAATACTTGACGTATAGCGTAGAAAATGTATAATGTAGGAAAATATATAAAATATTCAAAGCAGGATCATACTCGTCGTGGTATTTAACGTACAACTACCGAAGATGCAATAAAAGTATAAAAATATAGAAAGCCGCATTAAAGAAGGAAATTTAGAAAATTAACATCACGAACTTGCACGCTCTACAATTACAGAGAAAAATAAAGATATATTTTGCAAGGTATCGTTCGAATCCTCAGATATTTCCCTGGAAGATGGCTAATCGATCACTGTGATCAATCCGCTAGTTCTACTGTTGATAATTGTACAAAACCGAGATAATAATTGAGATAATAACCGTACCAAATAATTACCAAAGTACTAATCGAAATCGAAACCGAATTGCCTTTATAAAAATATGTATTTGCGTAAATATCCGCTGCCGAGTGATTAGCATTTACGTGAAAGAAGTTTCCCTGTCAGTAGGTGGAAAGACGGGGAGCGACGAGGAGTAATCGAGACGAACAATGCGCGCCGGGAAATACTTGATAGAGATCGTGTGCCAGAAAAGTAGAAAATTGAAACATCCAACTTCGCCTAAATGCTATCTATGTTCGCGAAAGTGTTGACATTTACTACCCGGCTCTCATTGTCAGCGATAACTGTTCTCACGTTTTTGGCAATTTTCCAGTGCTCGTTCGCCGGCCAACTCGCTCTTCGCAAATCACTCCGTGGCTAACGTGTTAAATAGTTATGCGAGACAAATTGCTTGGCATAATACGGCTCGTTGTCATTGGAAATGATAACCGAGCGAAACTGATCCCATTTATTTTCATTTTCCTTTAACTCTGTCTTATTAATCTTTCCAATTTATTTATCCGTTCTTTTCCTACTTCGTTATTATCGTTATTACGATAGAAATCGGCAAAAAATATTTGCCTCGTGTATCGATTGAATAAAACGGTAAATGTATCTTTCTTGGCGAAATTTACTGGACACATACACTGCTGGCCATAAATATTAGGATATCAGCTGACACTTGGCAAAAATTGTACGCTTCCCACTGACTTCTCTTTCCTAGGTATTTTATTACGAATCTGTCGTTTCATTCGTACTATATGGAGTCTTCTAGTGTAAAATAGTAAATGAAGGAAAATTTGTTAGAATTATTCGATAGACGTAACAAGCAAGTGTCGTAGTATATATAGCTGGCAGTGTGTAACACCTTTCGCAGTCAAAGGGTTAATGCAGTAAGAAGAAAGAAAGTTCAGTGATCGCGAGCACATCGGACACAATTTTCAACGATTCAAAACTGAATAAAGTGGAGAACATTTATGGCTTTTCTCATCTACGTTTCCCTCTTGTTCAATTTGCCGTGCATCACGCAACGCAATGGAAAGAATTTCGTTCCGAGTCGATTACTGGTGCATTGGAATATTTGTAAAATTTGAAAAACTAAAAAAGAAACCGCTGTACAATTTTAATTTCTTTCGGCTGGAAAGACCACCCGGCCTCTGGTGGCCGAAACAACTCGTCCCGAGTCATCGTGTACCTGGACGATAAACAGAATACGTGAATAAGTTATGAAAAACAGTATTACGTATAGAAGGCGTCGTATAACGCGCCGTGGTGACAGAATTTACATTTACTACACGCGAAGCTGCATCCAACTTTGTACATGAATAATTGAAACGTGTCATGAATCAACTGATTTCAATTTCAAAAACATCCACATCCCGCACACGCGGAACTCCAAGTGGACGTTTAAAATGCAACACGCGCAACTATGACGAAAGGGATTAAAAGAGAAACAAAAATAATAGCAACGATGTAAAAAGAAAAAGAGAAGAAACAAAGATGAGAAAGAGGAAGAGGAAGGACACTCAAAGAGAAAACGAGAGAACTAAACGGAAATGGGATATGAGAGTCATGAAAAGGCTCTTCTCGCGGAGACTTCCTCAAGAAATTTAGCATTCCCGCCACTCGAAATCGTGCAACGGGAATCGCAATTTTTTTTTCACAGCCGGCTCCTTTGATTCGGGCGACATTTTCGCGAAACGAATTTCTTTCCGTCAAACGTTAATTACACCGGTCGTCGTACGCGAGTTTTCTTTTTCATTTCCTCTTCGAAATTAGTCGTAAACTGCTTGAAAGCAGCGATCTTACTAATTAAACGATCTCAGGAAATTAAAGGATAAAGGATACATCTGCTGACTCGTACAAGGTGGACAATGTATAACTGACCGATTCTGATTGCCAGTAACTTTTAAATAAAATAAATAACGACAATCTTTTCTCAACACAAGTCGTTCATAATTACCTAATACTTTACTTTAATGCTTGGAAATTATATAGAAGACATAGTGCACGAAGTTGCTCAACGAATATTCACTTGACAGAACGACGTTTCGTACAGATCTCGGAATTTTGGATCTCTCGCGAATCTTTTCACGATATTTTCAGATATGCGGATAGCTCGATCACGATCAGATCTTGTCGTATCTTTCACGTACCTTTATCGCTCAAATTTCATTATTAACTCACGAATTCTGCTAATATTTTGCATGCTTTGGACGTAATTTGCGTAAGATCAGCGTCATCGACGAATTGCCTTGATAAAACTTTTCAACGATATTTCCTCGCTGTTGAAACGTATAACGTCCCATGATTATCTTGTCGTGCATTCATAAAACAATTGCAAAAGCGAAACAAAAGATGATGAATCGTTCCACATTAGCGGAGCTTCGAAATTAGTCAGTTACGTATATATTATCCAATCTTTATTTGCAAACAGCGAACGAATTTTTCTCGATACAAATAGGAAACATTCTGAAACCTGTTCCATGAAACGATACACGAGTTGAGGATATATTTTTGATCGTTTTAACCGATAGAATCGAACCACGATACACAACGATATATGGAATTGGTTCGAATGGACGTTAATTGCTTAAAAAAAACTCGCAAATCAGGTTGGTTTATAAATGAAATGAACGTAAAAATGAACGTAGAACCAGTAGAAAGCAATTCTAAAGGTAGCAAATAAATGAATTCATTTGTTTTTAAAACCTCGTGACGGGCGATCATAAGATTTACACGGTTGAATATCACGGTTTTATGAACTTTTCCATTTATATTAGTTACACAAGACGGTCGTACTAATAGTTTAACCACATAAATTTCTATTATAAATGAGATATTCTTGTTACTGCAACGTGTACTTAATTAGAACGGAACGTTAATTAATTTTAAGTTACGAAGTAGAAAATCTGTTTATTCGCATGGGAAAATGTTTAATCTAACGTTTGCGTGGAACGAGAAAACGTATACATTTCATCAACAAAAGAGACCTTTTGTAATCGTGTTTCAAGTAATTTTACCAGAATTTCTAACCGCTGTTATATGTATAATCCGATTTTAATCCAAAATTGTGCAGGAGACTGTTGTTTATCTATATATTTCGATATTTCGCCTCGGGTGTAATATTGGTAAATAATTGCTTGCAATATAAAGCCTTATAGCACGTACGATCAGTGCAATCCACGCGATAGATCCGTAATATATCCATAAAAGAAATTACAAGGCGCACGTGTTAAAAGGATGTATGGAAAATCATTTTCATTTCTTTCTTCATTGCTGGCGCTTACGTATGCACGTAGGTCTTGATTTCGGTACGGATAGCGGCTTTAACTTAGCTGGAAATTCTCTTCAGGCAACTCGTCGAATTTCCATTCGACAACGGAAGCCTGTCAGAACTATGCTTAAAACAGACATAACTCCTGCTTCGATTTCCACCCTGCGGCACGTTTCCCAGGTAGCAACTAGTTTCGCATGATTTGTCCCTTAATTGTCCTTGCGGTACGTTTATTCCTCATTTAAACTTTAAACTGAATGAAACATTTGCAACAATATTCCATGAAAGCAGTAGTTCGGTCGAGCGAATCGAACAAACATGGTTCGATCGTTCTTAGAATATTCTCAAAGGATCCGGACGTTCGATCTTCGATTCCACGAGCAATCATTTCTGAATCTTACTACGGGGAATCTTACTAAACGTACTATAACTACGGGTTTTTATGCAAATTCTTATTTCTGGAATGTAGGAATCGTTCTACTTGTTACATATTATGAGAACTATTATATTTTGAATATTTTATATACTTTTTCGTACCACGTACATACTGTGTAACTTTGCTCCGTCTAATCTTCTTACAAATGCATGGAAATCTATAGTTCGGATCAAACGAGCGATCTTCTTTTTTCCTGTTCTTTTTCATCTTTTTCTCTTTTTCTTAATCACGAGTTTGACATGGCACGCACTTCCCAAAGTTACAACATTGTTAGTAACCACTAATGCGAAGGGTAAAAGCAATCAATGGAACAAACACTTATCTATAGCAGGTGGCGAAAGTCAATATCCTTCGAGAAGACTAGACCTTCCTGCGAAAGTTTCCTTTGTGTATAATATGTTTAGTGAACTCGATGTGCGATGCTCTTTTCATACTGTAGCTAGAACAGCTGATCAGGTGGTCAGGATAGTAATTGATAGATGTCTTACGTACGTGCAAGTGTCGTAAATATTTGGTTCGCGATGCAGATCGATCAAGAACGTTGTTTCTTTAAGGGGAGGCTAAGGTTAATTCGTACAAAATAAGGCATGTTTTTGTGAATTATTTGTGACGACACAGTTAAAATCTCTTTATTAAAACCAATAGTACATTAAAGCATGACATTCGAAGAATATTGTATAAAATTTTCACGGAGAAATATTAAAAAATATGGCAATGGCAGCAATTATTCGGACGTGTCTCGGAAAAAGGTAGAATTGCGGTGGCCCCGATAACTTGGCGCTGGATCATCTGAAATCAAAAAATCAAAGTTCATTCGTTAGGTAACAGTTTTCCCCAGGTAACGCTGGCAGGGTTTTTCGAAATCTCAATTTTTCACTTTTTTGGAACACTTTGAAGGGAAAATTAGCCGCATTTGCGAAAATTTGTTGAAAAATTTGCGGTTGTACGAATTAACCTTACGCCCCCCTTAAACGTTTCACAAGATGTGCTCGCAATTCTTCGGTCCCTATGTATTTACCTTTCTCGAACTTATTATCGACGCGCGTACTCGTCGAGTTTTCGCAGTTTCGGTCCAGGGCTTCTTCTCAATTTTTCAATCGGGCAGCTACGCCTGGTTTGCAGACGAATGAAAAATCGAAATTAACGCGAATTTCCGCGATTCACTGGCGAGATCGGTTCCTCTCTCTTTCTCTCTCGCTGCTATCATGCTATTGCGAATCTTTTCTCTCCCAGAGAGTTTACATCGGTCGAGTTGTCATTTTGTTTAGAGAACGCTCGTGCTCTGGAGGCCTTGTGAAAGCGGAAAACGGTGCGGTGACGTGACGGTTATGTTTTCGCTAAACCGCAGATAGATCCTTTTTGAAACGAATCAAGGACGATACTTTACGCGCTGGAGTATCCGTGGCGCGAGCACAGTCTCGAACTACTGTTCCTCTTTGCGAAGACTTAAATGAGAGTGGAGGAGAAAAAAAACAGGAAGAAGAAGAGAATTGTTTGGTCTCCGATGCATTCGCGGTACGAAATACATCCGTCGTCAACTATCGCTGCAGGCGGAAGCTGCACTTCCTTTAGTGGCGGATATTAAGCTCTAAATATTGCACTTGCAGCTTGTTTCCTCGAGACGCGATGAGTTTCCTTTCAAATATTTATTACGAAGATGTTGGATAAAATCTGTTCTATAAACGGTGTAATAAATTAATCATTTGCTGCACGATAATTTAATAATGAATAATGTCAGGAAATTTTAATCGCGACCGATCGTTTACTTTCTCACGTTTATCCCCAAATTTGTTTATCCCCAAAAGAATTTATCGATTCTGGAAAATCGTAATTTGTTAAATTTCGTCCGTACAATGTTGTATGAAAGAAAGTTTATAAAATAAGAAGGTTAAAAGGAAGATATAATTTTTTCTGTAATTATTTGATAAGAGCAGTAAATACGTGTATCATAGTTGTTACATAGTGAAAAATTGTTTAGCGCAAAAATTATTAAGATTCATAATGTATCGATTTTAAAGTTTCTTTTACGCACCGCTGTATACGTAGAAGAGTATTATGGTTGGCTTTGCTCTGCACCTCGTCCACGTCCATTCTTTATTACCATTGATCTTTGTTGCCGCTCGTTTATCGTATTTACGTGGACTTTGTAAGCCCAGGTTTTTCGCTAGACAGCGATTCAAAGAAAATTATCCTGCAAACAAGCGGAAAACCGACAACCTCGTTTCGTTTCCTGCGGTTAACCGGTGGGTTTGTGTGACTGACATTTGTGAACATTTTTTAGCGAGCTCGATAACCAAATTTCTGCGAAGTCATTTCTGCGTTGTATATCCGTGATATAGATTTACGGAAATTTAATGGTCAATTGATGGTGAAATTGTCAAAGGAACGCTACAAACTCGTTAATGACATCGATAAATTTTAGTACAAAACGGCGGTTCCGGTAACATTTCCGGCCAATCAGCAAACGACGCATTTAAACGCACCGTATTGCTTATTCGGATCGATTTTCGGGCTGGTAATTTTTCATTCGAACATAAGATATTTATTTAATCGCCTGTAATTATACGCCCTGTTGGTTATTAAACTTTTTACCGAATCGGTATGTTTGTTTATCGACAAAATAATATTCCTGCGGGACAAGTGCAATCAAAGTGATTGTATTATTTTTGTGGAATCGTTTCTATTCGTTTGTGTAAAAAAAAAAAAAAAAAAATAGAAAAAAGAGGATAATGTCAGTGCTGCATGAAATTCGTTAAAAAGCCGCTTCATGACACAGATCGAAGAAATGAGAAGAAAATGAACTTTCGTAATGCGAAGAAATCACGAAACGAGTAGTAATTGTTTCATGACAAGCGAACGTAAAACGGTGACAGAATCACCGCTGTTTTAATCGTGAAACGTTGTTCGAATTTCGTTTTTCGAAACAACTTTCTTGCTCCATTAAATACTTTAATGAGAATTCACATCAACGTTTATCCAAGAAAATACTAATGTAGATCCTTTACAAGTGGGTCACTTTAGACGCGCAGTTAATTTTCCACGTCGAAAGGGCGGGAAGTTTTCTTCTAAATGATTAAGTCAAAGTCGGATTTAAGCTTTTAATATTTCCATCTAATGTTCCTAACATTTCCTACTTTTGCTACAAAGACGCTTGAAATTCGATAATTTCAACGTTCATTGACTTCACTGAAACGAACATAAACTGAGAAAATAAAGCGGTTTATGGGCTAAACGATGTTAAAAACGCTATCAAATATACATACATGCGATTCGTTGGGCCGGTTACACCACGTTAAAAATTTTACGAACAGCGTGGGAATGGAAATTCATAAACACGATGTTAACAAAGAAGATTAAATAAATAAAATTGGTAAATAGAAGAACTGCGAATAAAATGCTGCGTTTTAAAATCACAAAATTGTCCCTTTCGGAGAAAAATACATAGCCAATCACAAAAGTCTACGTGCGTCTATCGAATTTTGTAAAATTATTTATGCTTATGTATCCGTACAATTATTATTAATACGTAGACTAGGAACTACTTTTTTCGACGAAATTATATTTTTCTATTCTCGATAAATAATTTTATTTCGAGGAAAATATGAAAAAATTCTTGTTGATACGCCTGATTTCTCATTTTTATCTTATACATAAACTTTCTTTTTCCAAATATTACGAATCTCATTATTAAATTGTCCCAAACGCGTGTTTTACAACAATGCATCTTTACATAAACATGAAACGTAGTCTCTCAAACGTTACGGTTCTTATCTCAGTGGAATAAAATGGATCAGACGTAATTCAATAGAATAATATAAAACAAACGATTGTGCGCATCTATTATTTTCTTATAAACCGAGAGAAACAACCTAATACATCGTAAAATGAAAGCGATATTAAAATGATAAAAATTCGAGGACCACAACATATTTCGTACAATACGAAACCTGCTATTTTCGTGATTTCATACAGACATAACAAGTGTATGTAATTTTTATAACAAAAGTGAAAGCGCATGAATCGTACCCCGTTTGAAAAATATGTAATCTTAATGCATCAACAAAATTCGTAAAATTAACGTTTTTACTGTAACACGTATTTGATGTGTAAGCAGTGTACGTAGACTTTTGTGACCGACTGTATATCTTCGTTAACCGTGGCATGGAAGAACTAAAATCGAGTACAACGTTGACATTTGCCAGAAGTCACCGTAGAGATCGGTGTTGCGCAATCGAACCAAATGGATATCGATGTGCATTGGTACAGTTCCAGACTAAGATGTCCCTCTGAAACTTTTAATAAGCAGCGTGACGACGACGTCGTCGTCGTCGTCGCGTTCCACGGTATCTTCGACTTATTCTCGTCGATTCGATCGATTCTCTTTCGGTACTAATCGGTGAACGAAAAAGGCTGTTCAAACTTTTCTTTCGCGAAACTTTCGACCGGCACGTTTCACTTTGCCTTCAAGATCCTTGTTACATTCTAATCGAATCTGGTCGTTGACTTACGCGAATTGGATAAGAAAATTTCGAAGCGTCCTAACGAACATCTCGCTCGAACGAAGAATTGGAAGACAATTGTTGGAGGAAAAATAGGACGAGAAGACGAGATCTCCGAATACTAATTGATGTGCCGTGAAAACCTTCTTTGTGAGTTTATTGCCTGTTTCTAATTAAGTAGGAGAGAGATTATCGATTGGCGACAACGAATTATCGTATTTGAAAACTAACGACACATAAACTGCAACAAACTCGGTTGAATAAAGCAAAGAATCTACGTACGATTAACACGATGCACGAGGTACTTGCATGTAGGTTTTTTATTAACATTTTGTTCGAGGAACAAACGTACTTAAAGTTCATTTCCAAGCGAATGAAAGCTAAACGAACGAGGAAACGTGTTTTCCACTACGAATTCGAATTCTATCGCTCGTTGATATCTCGAAATTCGTATTAACATCAGAGAAATTGATCTTCTTGTAGGAGAGATGGCTCTACAAATACGATACATTTAACCGAAGAGCAAAATAATGGTGAAATGGGGAATTTTAATTGAAAAGGAGAGCTCTCGTAGAAATAATTAGCCGGTTCGATTATGTCCTCGTGGCTCGATCGAAAAACTATGTCGTTCGGAACGAGGCCGAATCGAAGTCGAGATTGAAGAAGCTAACGCTTTAAAGGGGACCTCGTAAGGCATTTCGAAAAGTTTTGATAACAACGTGGTAGTCCGATACCGCCGGGATAATCAAATCCATTCGTTCCTTTTCCTCGACAAACTCGCAGAATCGAATCGAAGAGAGCGGGTCAAGAAGGGCCCGGCAAGAAGGAAATCGACGCGGACTCGACTTCGGGGGCACGTACAGCAAATCAAGTCAGACGGAGCGAACGAAACCAAAGACGTTAACGAGCGAAACAGCGAAACCGGAATCCAGTAGCAGTCGAGAGTCGCCGGGTGGTCCGCGAACCTCGTCTCGTTTTTTACTCTCTCGTGGACTCCCGTTAGTCGTTAAAACGGAATTAACATATCATACTCGCGTGTAGGTGAACTCGATGAACGGTTCAACGATTCTCGATCGCGATTCAGCCGTGATACTTACCACATTACTCTAACGTCACGCACCGTTATACTCGTCGATCGATAAACGACGTTACCGATGATTTACCAACGATCCATACCCTGGTGCTTCGTACTCTTCCAGATACACTTCTCACGCGAAGAGATCTTTTTTTCTTTTTTTATTTTCTAAGCTTTACTTTGCAGAATACAATGGCAAATTTCGCATATCTTGCTCTTCTCGAACAACTTATCTCGGTATTTTGTCAGCGGTGAAATTTACGTCGCATACTGATGTCAAGTACGCATTGGTGTTATCGTACATCGCGCGAATGATGCGTTCCGCAAGAAAATGCGAATAAGCGCAACGCTTGGCAGTGCGTCAAATTAGCTTTGCAAAACGTTGAAACTCTCGGTGAGAAGCTATGGTAAGTCGAATAAAGATAAAATTCGTAAAAATAAACAGATCTTTTAGATCGTTTTTCCCGAGTCAGCGACTTACAGTGATTGCAAAAGGTATTGGCATAATTATAGTATTTACCTACATATCGATTAATTAAATGCAGCACATTATACGCGTAGAACCTGGTAAGATAACGTTTCATCGGATAATAAGGCTGTGTGGCAAATTTTCTTGTCACTGTAACTACTACTAACTTGGATGAATGGAGAGTTACGACGAGTAAGATATTTCATTCGAGTACTACGTATACTACTGCCCTGCTCGTCTTTAAATAATTTCAACGAGACGAGAAATCGATATTCGGTAGAGAAAACTACCCAGAAAATTTGGCGAGATACGTAAACGAGAATAAGCTGAAGCGCGCGAGCTTTTTTTATCCGAGTTGCCGGTGAAGTAAACGAAATAAAACTAGTGCATTCTCGTTGAAACGCGATCCTTTCGCCCGTGAACATCGTTTAAAATTAATCGTACAAAGCCGCGAGTGGCTTTCTTCGATGAGATTTCTTTTCCTTTTTTCCCCACGCACGTTTAATCGACAACGACGATCGACAACGTGGTTGAAACGCTTCGAAGCGTAACGAAGCTTGCCTCTCGAAACGAAGAAAGAGAAGGAACGAGGAAGAGAGGAGAGAGAGAGAGAGAGGGGGAAAGAGCGAACGAACGAGAACAGTGGAGAATCGTCCGTATAAATGCGAGCGATGTCTCTCGGTGGGAAATTCCCTGGCGTGAAGCGATCGTAAGAAACGTTTCCGCGAGGTTCAAGTTTGCCACGTGCTGCACAACGTTGCTCGGTGAAAACGGGCTTGCGTCGAAGAAAGGGATTTACGGGGTTACGTGTATCGACCGTGACATTTGCATAAAACATACCGTACGATCTCGTCGGCTCTCCAAAAGGATTTCCAACAGATTAAAAGCAATTGGACCTACTCGTATCCAAGCCGTTGCTTCCAATTCATTTTCCTTTCTGTATCTGATTTTCTTTTGGTGCAAAAGAGGCCAAATGGTAGGACGATACAATAGCAGGTGAATCATAAACGCACGTCTATAGTTCGCGGCAAGAATCTACGCGTTGAAATAAATAAAATAACGTTATACAATTATACTATTATAAACTGTGTACTTTGCGTTTTGAATGATTAATGGGGACGATCAAAATGTCGCGTATTTCAACATACGTATTACTGCGCGCTTTAACGTCGATCGCTAGATCGCGGATTTTTATGAAAACTCGTATCTTTGAGAATATAATTTAAAAAATTGCATACTCGGAAGAAAATTGTTTTACCTGACAAGTATCGTAGGAAGCATCGTAGTTTGGATATTTTATAGAACGCGCATTCTCTGCGATCTTGTACTTTTAAATTTCCTAGAGATATATAAAAATTCGCAGTCTCTTGATTACATATACAGAAGCGTATCTAGATATTGTCTAAAGCATAAAGTATATCGAAATTGTATCTATTACATTACATATCGTTTGTTATATATCAAAATGTGCGTTTTCTTTATTTTAATGCGTAGATTTAATGCGTAGATTCATCAATCACACGTATGTTCGTTGTGCGTGCGTCCGGCTTTGTTTGCGTTCGAGTTTAAATTCGGTACGCGGTATATTAAAAACGCAGAATTTCGGTTATTATTTTAACGAGAGAAAATATAGCGTGCAGCGATTGTGCTAATACCGATTTTCCAGAGCCATTTTCATGCAAAATTTTCATCAAACGCAGATTGTGCGAAAGTAGTTCCCTTGGGAAGTTACATACTGCATCCAAGAATCCTTTCATCCTTGGAAGCAGCGGTGAAAGCACGAGCATAACTTCTGCAACATCCTTCCGTGCATCAGCCTCTGTGCTTCAAATACCATTGATCATCTCGAGACAATATTCTTCTAACGCTTCTCGATCCTTCTTCCTTGACACGTATAATCTTTCAAGTCATTCCAGTCCGGAAGTTTGCTTCAAAGGTTCCCGAATTAAACGCCGAGATGACGTCGTGTTTCAGATGCAAAGTTTCTAACCGAAAATATATCCAAGAGAACGTTTGTTCCGATTGAATGACCAAGTGTATTCTAACGTTGATCCTCGATAAATTACATACCGACTTGTAATAATTATATAAAAAAAAAACAGCAGTTTAAACCTTCGAATGAACCGTGCGATCGCTTTAGGAAAGAAAATTGATCAAAATGGTAATGGAAAAACGCGACAGGTATACATAGACAAGAAGAGAATTAATTTTGTCGTATGAAATTGACAAGATTATTGGGAATTGACCGACCATTATGATATTAAATATACAGGTCCTTTGTAGTTTAACGTTTCTAAAGAAATAGTTATTCTTAGAGGTTTGAATAATTTTTCAAATAATTTTTCGCGTTTACTTAAGTTTCTTGAAGCAAACATATATGTACGGGAATGTACATATTGAAGTTGGTCCTATCGATAGTAATAATCTTATCCGGGTAACTCGTTTTTCCAAGGTTATCCTACGTCAACAAGAACTTCTCCGCTCTCTCGTTTTCTATGGAAGTGTTCGTGCATCGACGTAGTTACCAAGCGAATTAGAGACGGATACAGTCCCTTCTTTCGTTACAAATTCAAGCAGAGGTTTCTTTCTCGCAGTAACGCGGTTAGACGCACTTACAGAATTAAATCAATCCCTCTCGATCAAGGCGTAAATCCTTCCTCGAGGTAGCTTCCAACGGGAGCTGTTTCAAGACGGATCTGGATGCTTTTTATCAAGTTGCGCGATGCGCTTGAATCGCGGTAATGCCGCCAGCCAGAAGTTCTTCGAAACCCGATGAAAGTGTGTCTCCAACCTTCGCTTCGGGAGTTCTTTCGAGCCGGCAGCTATCTTTCCCTTCTTCCTCGTCTTCGTCCTTGTCATCGTCGTTCTATTTTCCTCTCTTCTCTTTTCTTCTCTTCTCTTTTCTTCTCTTCTCTTCTCTTCTCTCTTTGTCAGTGTTCAGCGAAAGCTCTGCTGATTTATTTAAAAGACGGTGCTACCGGCGAGATTCTCGCGAAGATGGAGAGAGGAAGAAGGTGAAAGCTTTCCTCGGCCAGAAATATGGTGATGAATTTAAACGGACGTTATTGGAAGTTGCATAATAGTTAGTGGTTGCGGTTGTCGAGCTGTCCACCTATTCTTTACGAAGCAAATTATCTTCGCGCGACTACTTCCAGTTACCTAGAAATAAAATGAAAAATGGGGTAAAAAGACTGCCTTCGGATAATCGAGTATTCCTCTGTAAGGATAAATTTCTGTGAGATTTTTTCTCTCTTTTTTTTTTAATTACGAGCTTATTGTCTCTCCCATTTCGTACCACTTTTATATTGCTCTTTGAAAAACTCTCTATTATTCTTGATAGCATGCACTGGCTTCCATCGATCTTTTAGTCCACTTGCTGTTTACGTTATTTTAATAAAGGATCATACACGAGAATAAATTCAAATATCTTTGTTTATTATCGTATATTAAAATTTCTGTCCTACTCATAATTCGATGATAATGAACATTTTCTTTTACTCGTTTGAATGTCGATAGAGATACCGATAGGATTTGACGAAGCGGTAGGACGACATTTCGGCTATGTTTTAACCGACGTTCCAAAGTAAGTTCAATTTTATGAGAATTTTAACGGTAAAAGTCGGACGCACGCGAGTGATTCTGGAGATGTTGAAGGTTGCAAAAAGACATGCGTTCGTTATTCGAAATGTAATAAATATCGCAAGACGAAGAAAACGAAACGACAAGAAAAAGAAAAAGCAGAAAACGGAAGAAACAAGAGAATACGTTTAATTCGTTACAGGTTGATCGTTCCGTTTAATTTATATTGCCCCTGAATAGATTACAAGGAAGTTGAATAAGTTTTCCTGCCAATGAATTAATCTCCTTCTTGTTATCGGAATCGGAGAATTACCTAAATAAAAAGTATTATTGAGAAAATCGATTCGACAAATTTGTCTAATTACTAGGAATGGGGAAAAACATAAAACTTTGACGAAAGGTCGATTGGATATTATTTTCTTTTTTGAAGCAACAGCACGTAAACGTACTCGCGTGGAAGTGTATCTGGACAGCGGTGTAATCGACTCTCGAATAATGTTTCTGTGATCAAAAGATATGAATGACGTATGTACATACACCTTGTTTATCGTGTACACACAACTCCTCCGTTTTGTCTACAAACGGTGTGACGAGACCGAGTGTCGTTGACAGAGTAATGACGAGATATCAAATATTTTACTAAAACGCAAGTAAACTGCTACCAACGCGCAAACACTGGACTATTCATTTTTAAGGCGAATCGATCGAAAGGAAGCTACGAGGCTACGGTATCAGCTTTATGAATTTTCCAAGCCAAACAACTTTCCTCGAAGAAAAGTCAAAACGTTTCCGTTTATACGTCGCCTTTATATCACTTCAACTTCCTTTGTTTTGCACAACGGCAAAACGTTATTACAATGGCAATCTTTCGTTAAATCGTGATGAAACATCAAGTTCCACCGAGCAATCGATTTATTTATTAATAGTCTGCTCGAAGCAAAAGGATATCGCAGACAATTTACCGACAATCCCAAGATATAATAGGCCGAAGAGAATCAATAATAAGCCTCGTTTATCGCGATTTAACGGAATCGTAAAAGGAACGGCAAAAGGATGGGCAAAGATCATTCGTTTATCGTAACGAGCACTGATTATCCAGGCAAATAATTAAACCGCGAAACGATATGAAAACGCGATATATAAGTTTCCGCGTTTGGTTTGGACGATCGTAAACGAAACGTGGCCATTTAATCGCGATAATTCGAAAGTTGGACGCGCATTGTGAAATTCTCACGAGCACGTTCTTTTTCATTTATTCGAGTGATTTTCAATGGAACATCGATCCATTCTAATATTTAGAGTTTCGTTGAATATTCTGAACTTTCGTTGGAACTTGCATCGATAAAATTATCGACGATCTCTTCTCAAAATTGAAGTGTTCGCCGTCGTGTTATGATTAAACGCAACTGACAAATGTTCACATTGCGCGACGTTGTTCCCATAGAGAAAATCGCCGATTTTCCAACAAGCGAGACATTATTTTTCCGGATATCGATCGTTATCGGTAGACCGCGGAGTTTTATGCGTTTATAGAAGATTTGCGGATACAGAGATGCACAGAATTCGCATAACATTGCGAACATAGATAAAATAACCAAAGTAAAGCACCGTTTTTAATATTTACCAGATAAAACGATTCTCTATCAAAATTCTCATTTTTTTTGTTCTTTTTTAATTATCTTCGTAAAAATATGAATTTGCGTAAATATATCCGCGGTTTTTTTTCCACTTATCAACGTTTCGTTTCTTCAAGATCCTACGGACCATCGATACTCGCCTGGTAAAGTATTTGATATTGATCCGCAAGGGGCGAGTTAAACGTGTAAATAGAGTTAAGAAAACTAGATCTTAAATCCTAGTGGTACGTTAAGCAATAAGCTGCGCTGATAACGATACATATCAAGAATTGCCTGACCGATGTTCTCAGTGTCGATCCACGACATTACACACCGAACGAAGAATAAGATCGAAGCACAATTTCGAGGCTCGATACCTTTTTCATTTACGTAGGAAAATAATAACACGAAACACAGGGAAACGGAATTTCTCGGTTCTTTCGCCACTCGATTTCACTGAATTCTACGTCGAAAGATTAGCCTGCGTCGTTCGCTGTCTAATGAATTTTCATCGGGAAATCGTATTAGAAATATTTTCTTGCGAAATCTAATGCGTACTGTAGCATCGGTAAACGAAATATATAAATTCGGATATTTGCGATTGCAAATTACGTTTTTATCGCGGTTCGTTATTTAAGGGTTTACTTCTGGCAAACAGAGTATCGCGAAAGCTCGAAATTTCCGTTGTTCCGAATAATTTCTGCAAAATGGCAAACAGATACAAAGTGAATTTTTCACTAGTAACGGCAGATATTACTCGTAAACGGTATTCTATGTGTAAAATCGAACGAGAGTAGCGCAAAGGTGAATTTCCCGAGAAAATGTTCAACTTATATGCGATATATAGAAACAACAAATCAAACCTGTTTTAATCGATTTATTTCGACTTGCAAATTCGCTGAAAGTAGTCTGTGTATATAAAAGAAATATCCAGTCGAGAAGTATCGTAAAGAACATACTGTGGCGAGCAGGAAAACAAATTTGAAAGTTTATTTTATTGATAATCGTATTACAGTTTTAGAGAACGGAATTCTATTTTGCAAGAGTGAAACGAATAAACATAGTATATATATCAAACTAGTTAATCGTTGGTAACAATGGTGAAAAGTATCTAGCTCAAAGTTACAAAATAGATCTTCGTACGTAAGGTATCGTTTCTTAACTTTATTTTTATCGCAGTTGTATAGCTCGAAAGCGAGTCGAAAGTTAGAAGAGTGAATTATCTAAAGCGAAAGTGTAACCGTGGAGAAACCAAGTTACACGAAAGCGGGCACGTTAGATAATTAGAACTAGACGAAGATATTTTGTTATTCCAGTAGACTGAAGATAATCCGCGAAATAAAAAGCAGTATTAAGCCGATATTTTCCCCTCCGTTACACGTGAACCACCCCCGTGTGTCGCGTGATTTATGAGCATAATAAGGAGGCTCGTTGACTGGATCAACGATATATGGCAACCGACCGACAAATATAAAAAGTGTATAAACGATTACGTTAGAAATCCACGAGACGAATGAAAGAACGGTAAACAGCGGAAAAGGCAAACGTGAAATTTTATTTCTGAAACGGATATGCGCTAAATGAAGCTAAGCTCGCGGGAAATGATTGCATCGACGTCGCGAGGAGAGCGAATTAAAAGCGAGAGGGATAAAGAGAAAGTGGAACGGGCAAGAAGAAAGATGGAAACACAACAATGGGCCATTTTATCGAAAAAGCCGGAGAAAAAGAGCGCCGTGAGGCAATGCCACTTTTGTCCGGCTCGCATTTTCGCTAGGCCCTCGAGAGACTGGCCTTTGACAGAGTACAAAAGGCTATTGTGCGATGACCCGTTAAAAATCGTTGTCCGCCTAATCGGCCGAAGGTTGATTCGATAAAACGCTAAAGGGCAAGCCGGCGAAATTTGCATCTCGGTACACGCAGCCCGCGGTGCAGTAAATCCGGACCTCGATAAAATTGCCCGTCGACAGTCGACAGTCTCGGCTTCGCTTTTCCGCACTTTCCCCTCCGTTTTTCCACGACCTTTCCTATCGGCTCGATTAATTTCACCACCGCGACAGACCGCAGGGACGATCGCGGCTACAAACGATGTCCCGATTATTTTTATTCATTTGCTTATTTGTTTAGTTCTCCGTCGACTTGTCGACTTTCGTGTCCACGCTTGTTTCGCGTAACACGAAACGAAGCTCGGTTCGAAGTTTTCTCCTTCCTTTCGATACGTGCAAGCTTACGCGCATTCTCGTCGATCTTTAAATCCGTTTCGATGCGAGCTTCTGTGATTTTTTATTGATTTTGATTTGTTCCAAGGATTAGACAATTATTTAGCTATTTTTAAAGTTGAAATTTACCTTCTGCGAGTTATAAATTAATAGTAACTTTGTTCAGTCGTATAATATAAAACAGGCAAGATTTTAGAAGTAGAATTTACACGTTACGAATCAGGTAATCGCCTTATTCGATCTAAAGTTAAAGCGGAATAATCTACAGCTAATTTATCAAATCGTAATTTGTCAAATCGCTAATACGATTGCTAAATTACGACACGATCGTTCTCAACGTGTAGATCTTTCAGATAGAGTTCGTAGATTTTTGCTTTTTACATACATCTGTTAGATCGCGTGCTTGCACGAATAGAAAATTCTGTTCGATCACAATCGGTTGCTTGATATTTTAGTATAATTGTAATTATATATAATAAATAGCTACAATTATCGTGTTTCGCGCGAAACTGACAGGTGTTCCAATGCTTACGAACGAGAGCGTAGTATCTGCTCTCGCCATCGATGCTGGCACGATTAAAAAAACTGAAACTTCGTAGGACAATCGTTTAAAAAATTTCCATTCTCAGAGACGAAATAGACTTTTAGACGCGTGCGAAAGCGAACTCTTGTAATTTGCATTTATTCTGAAGCACGGAATCGCCTATCGGTTGCAGTACCTCTTTCGGTAAATAAAAGCGTTATAAATAAACGTAAACACGCGTTTATTCGCAGTCGTTGCACGAGTTACGACGAGTCGACGTTTAACGTTTGATGGTCGAAGTTGCGCAATTTTGAGTAGCATGACGCTCGGTTAGGCGATTACTTAGAGACATGGCGCGCTGTCGATATTGGTAGCTCAGCCAAAAGAGCAGATCCTGGTTAAATAACCATAGTAGTGGAAGTTGCTTGGTACCGAGAAAGAGGGTTGATATAATATTTGCCACTCTCATGATTTGTTCAGTAGGAGAGCGTGTAATCAAAGCGGCTAGCCCCGAAGGAAGCAGAAAACGCGCTTCTTTAGTAGAAAAGTTGGTAGGGCACGGTAGATTAAAGAAAATATTTTCCCCCGATCACCCGACTTTGTTATTCTCCGTCGTAGACGATCGAGAAATTGTAGGTAGAGCTTGCAAATTTCCCCAACACGAATACTTTTTCATAGGATTACGCGCCATGTATATTTTCCCTGTGTTCGATGTTTATTCGATCTATTTAGACGCGGACCATGCGACAAGGAAATTCAGTGAAACTCGAGTGGGTTTATTTCGCGATCAACGATTCCATTAAGCAAGACTGCCCGTGCGTAGCTCAGGTATCGAATCTCGAACGAATCGAACCGATTGCCCAAATTCTGGTGGATCGCGTGCGATCGAACCGACTACCTTAGCGCTGTATCAAACTAAACGCTATAGTTCAAAACGAATACATATCATTAGTTCTTAACGAGGCGCGACGTAAGTATAGCTGTAATAAAAGAGAACGAGGACAAAAGAGAAACGATAACATTAACAACTAATTTATTACACATTTACCGCATCTTATATACATAATATACATACAAATTGATATATATGTATATATATATATTGTATATACGGGATATATGTATTATATATATAATATATATATATATTATATAATATATACACGTGCATACAAATCGGCGAATAGGAGATAAGGTTTTGCTAAGACGATAATCGTATCGACGATCGTATGGATCGCGAAATAATAGGGGAAATCGGACGAAAGGAAACGCGTAGATCGCGATCCACGCGATCGTCGTCAACTGTACAGCGACGTTGAACCGAAAGAAAAAGGACGATATTCTATCGACAAAAATCCAGACAGTATTTTAAAATGTCATAGATAGCTTAGTTCTCTACGTATTAATATATCTATTCCTACACATACTTACATCACTCTCACACGTACACAGCGAGCACAGGAAAAATCGTGTTGCGAAAATCGACTAGAAGAAGGTGGTAGGTTTATCGCTGATCGATTTCTGTCGGCGAAGGAAACGATATTATCCGCAGGCAAAACGAAGACGCGTGCTCGCGCACAAATACACACAAATACCAACACAAGATACAGGCGTACACGCGTACACACAAGGAATATTATATCGTTGTCGATGTCCCAAGATTGTTAAACCGGGAACGCGATCATCGACACCTCGAGATCGCTCGGACGACGACGTGTCGCGTTTCCGATCGTGTAATTCACGTTTCAATGATATTTATTATTTTTTATAATAGCGTATACCGTGTATGTGTTTTCTGTCGTGATTACCCACGTTTCTCCTTACCTCGATAGATGTTTAATAACGCGGATAGGAGACAAAGGAACAACGACGAACGGAGCGAGAAACACGAAGAAGATGAATGAGGAGGAAAAAGAGATTCGGTCCTGTGCATGGCGTCGAATCTCGTTCTTCCATTCTGTAGCAAAACGCTCCGTCGAAACGTTGCTCCTTCTCCTAGCCCTCCCTCCAGGAGTCTTATTAATTCCCTAATTATTGTGTTGTTACTTGAAAATCATTAGGCCGCGATAACGAACCGCGGGCCCGATTGTTTAACTGCATATATGATCGTCGACCCTGGTCGTTGTCTACGTAACCCTTTCGCTGCACGGATGCTTCTTAACCCTTCTTAATCGCCCAAAGAGACAAGCTTTCGCGTCCGACAGAAGGATAAAGCTTCGAAAAGAAGAAAAAAAAAAAAAGGAAAAGAGCGAAAAAGAAAAAGAAGAAAATACGAAACAGTCAACCTTATGATCTTTAGAATACGAAAAATGAAAAGGAGCAAAAAAATTAAGCGTTTTTTAGACACTTTAAAAGTCGTCCTCCGGAGCGTGTAATTTCGTCGTCGTTTTAAACAAGGTAGAAAAAGTTTCGATGTTCACTAACGTAGTGTTAAGCGATCGTTTTTAAGTGTGTTCTTCCGATTCAATCGTTTAAACTAGCCAGCTCGCGAAGGGTTAAGAAGATCATCGAACCCTTTATCCATGCATTGCAGCGTCGACAAACGAAAACGTCGAGAGGGACGCGTTGGCGTTTCTGTCGGAACGCCAGATCCTTCGAAGCGAATCAAAATTCCGAACAACGTTCGAGGAAATCGAATTTGGAAGTCGTAAGCAGTCGAAACGTTAATACGATGACACGACTCACATCCACGATATCCGTCGTTTATCAATATTCGGATAGAACCGTGTCGTTGTTCAAATCGTCTACGCTCATCCTGTATAGCGCGCTTCATTGCGAATTATATAGCGCACCTGTGACGGATGGTCGTTAATTACGCGAGAAACGATCTCGTTCATTTTTCAATTATTCCTTTAAATTATTTGCTCTCAAGGTCGGCTCTATTACGTTCGTCGTATTTTTATTCCGATCAAATCGGTGATTCGACGATCGTTAAATTTTACCTTCCGTTAAAGTTTCAACGCTGTTAAACGTACATTTCATTCTTTCGAATCGATCGATGCGATATTATTACGAAGCTTTCCTCCATCGATTTATTATATTTGGTTAACGCAATCGGCGGACACGTTCCGTGCGAAAGGAGAAAATGTTACCATGCAGGTGCAATCCGTCGAAATAAAAACAGCCTCGAAATAATTAACGCGTGTCATTATTCGGTACACGATCGTGTGCAACGTGTGGAACCACGATGTACATGTATCATCGATGTATTAAACTTCTGTGTACGTATAGTAACAATAAAGTCATTGTTGGCGGAAAACTCGTATAATTTCTACAAGTAGAGTAACCGCGTTGCAAGCGTGAATTTCAGAAATTGTACAGAGGTAAATTTGAACGCGTATCAACGTATCGAAACGTAATAACGATATATTAGCAAATACGACGAAGATGTCTAACTGGACGTTCATTTCGAAGAAATTTGATCCCATCGTTTCGATCGTAATGCGCGTAATTATTCGATGCGTTTGTTACAAGTGACGTGTGTATTAGTTACGTAAAAGAAAAGCGATGTCGTGCAACTGAAAGCAATAAGTTGTCTTGCGTAGAACGAGCCTGAACACGTAGTCGTTGACTGATAGTACGTATATAGTTTAAAAAATAACGAACAAACACGTAGCGCATCTACCGCATCTCCATTGTGTGATTTAATAAACGCGATTTAAGAGTATTTCGCGATGAATTAAAGATAATTTAAGCAGAAGATAATTAAAGAAATAAGATAGAAGATATGCTATGTTACGTTAACTCGGTATCGATCATCGTTTCTCGCGCACATATAGGAGCACGGTATTGAAATCCTTGTAAACGTTGCCAAAGAGTGTGATTCTTATCGTTAAACGATTCGGAAACGCTTGTCTCTCGTTCTATTTGAGCTGTTTCGGACGAAAGACGGTAACGCGAGCTTCTTTTATCGCTGCGTTTCGATTAATTCCGTGGTTTTGATGGAGAAAATTTGTTACCAGTCGAATAGGTTTTTCTTTTTTCTTTCTTCGAACACGTTTGATTAATGCGTCTTACGAGTGCAATTTATCACACCAAGTACAAGAAAATTGATCAGAAACGTTAGTCTACGATTCCGTGAAATTCATCGTACATCTACGTTCAATGATACGCGTATTATTCGTTCAACAGAATCAGCCCAATCAGCTACGTTTATTTAGATATACGCAACAAGTTCGATTTATTGCTGGCTGGTAATTCCTAACAATTCCTACGCGATTCCACGAACAGATAAATTTAGCGTGAAATTGAGTTCAATAAATATTCGACAGGCGTCTTACATTTTCATCGACTGAAATTAGCTTCGCTCTGCCGATTGTCCAGCCAGCGTTTCACCTCGTTGGCTAACAGTTAATTAATTACAATTATCCGAGGAATACGTTCAATTTATCGTCGATCACGCTTGCTTTACCATCAATCGAAACCAATCGAGCGAAACACGGATTGCCTTGTGTCGAAACGTCAATCCCAGATCCAAAGAGGATGTATCGCAAGCTTTGAATCTCGGTCGGTCGAATAGGCTGAACAGGCAATTCGAAATAATTCCGCGTCTTTTCTCTCGTACTATGAAAACGAGAGCGTAAAAAGCTCGCCGATCTTCGCACTTTTGCGCTTTTTCAAGTGCACGAAACTGCTTGCGTGTACCGATTAGGTATGCGTATTATGTACACGTAAACGGTATCAACGAATTAGACCAAAAGTCATTTTTTTACAAAGATCGAATTTATACAACAAAAAAAAAAAGAAGAAGAAAGTGACCAAAGTTCAATTACGGTTGCGTTTCTTTGAGCAAGAGCAATGGAGACGCGGTGGAGAGAAGATGCACGTTTCGTTCGACGCGCACCGCCGCAGGAATTTCGAGGGAAACCTTAATACGCAATCCTTAACGAGAAATTAGACATCGATACACGTGTATACTTCGCTGGCGCATCGTCGTGAAACGATGCAATCGATTCACTACGATTTCATGCAGACGTGCACTAAAAAATACAATCTCACGCCTCAGCTCGTTTCGATTCGATCAATCACCTGTTCCGACGTTTACGAGCTTTACCGTGTCGTCGTATCCTTTGTTATAAGTTTAGCCGCTCTTAAGTTTCCTACACTTCTATTGGCATCGAGAAGTTCTCTATATAAAATCGAATTTTCGGAGTTTAACTTCTTTCGTGCCACGCAACAACATCGACACGTCGATAGAAATGTTTGTAAACCGATAAAGTATATTTCGCGATCTGGATATATACGTATATTTAATCTTTCTTCGATGTACCTTTGAGTTTCTTAATTGAACGGTGATTTAACGTGGTTACTTACGATTTAATAGACCGTTAATGTATGCCGTAAATAATAACACGATAGTACAGCTCGTAAAATCGATTTAGATTTCGATTGCGTAAAATTTTCATGTCATCGATATTGGTGATTGCGCGATTCTTTTCTCTTTTTCTTTTCTTTCTCTGTTTATTGCGCGGCTGATATACGTATTACTTAGAACAACGGAACTCCGAAAGCAATAAAATTTGTATTCGTTTTATCGATCGCTTGAACTTGTAATGTCCTATTGATTTATGAAATAGCGAACGACCCGGTAGATCATCGATCTCATACATACAGGTGTTCTTAACCGTACTAATATATGCGTACATTTTTGTAACTATTGTATGTATCGCAGCGTAAGAAGCAAAGAAATCGGTCGTTGTTTATTCAAATCAATTGTAACGATGTAAGCATCGTTAACCGAATCGACGATTTCGAACGAATACATTTCTTTTTCCTTCTTACTTTTACGCCGCTAATATGATCTTGTGCGAGGTTTCTAGTACTCGTATCATAAAAGATATATAATTAAAATTTAAGTACTGTAAACTAATATATACATATATTATGTGACTCTCCCTCTTTTACTTACATTCTGTATATTTAACGTATTATTTGCCAGAATCTTGTAAAGAATGCATCGTTTCTGTAAAAGGAAAAGGAATAAAAGTAAATAAAAGTTCATTTTTATTTTATAAGTTGTATGTTACATATATATATATATATATACGGGGTGGTTGGTAACTGGTGGTACAAGCGGAAAGGGGATGATTCTACGCGAAAAAAGAAGTCGAAAATATAGAATAAAAATTTTTCGTTCGAGGCTTTGTTTTCGAGAAAATCGACTTTGAATTTTCGCTCGGTACGCACGCACTTTATCGCGTCTCGTTATAACGGATCACACTGTAGATCGTTGTCTCGATGGAAAAATTAAAAAAAAATTTTTATTCTATATTTTCGACCTCTTTTTTCGCGTAGAATCACCCCCTTTCCGCTTGTACCACCAGTTACCAACCACCCTGTATATATGTCGCGTGAATTCCAAAGAACTAGATGCATTTTTACCTGTAGAAATTAATTTCGCATAACACCTGGGAACGTGGTACACGTGTTTGTAGGGAGAAGATAATCCACGATTTTGCTTTAACGTCTTCTCCGTATCAGACACCTGCATAGACTTCTTATCAAAAATGTACAGCGTTTGTTTCACGCGAGAAAACAATTTATATAAGTTGGCGCTAAACCGAGCGACTCGTACGAGCGCCGGATTGAACAGGAGCGTAAAGAAAAACGGAAGAAAAGGAAGTTTCGAGACCGAAAAGAGAGAGTGAGACGCTCCCGAGACGATTACCAACGATTCGATGGTTAGTTTTAATCCTTTTTGTACGTTTATATGCAGTTAAATGACGTGTACATAATTATCTAAATCAGTGTTGTGAGATTAATGCGATTGTAATACCTACACACCGACCCCATTAGTGGAAGGCATGTGCTTCGAATTATTATCCTTGAAATTTCGTGAGGTGATTAAAAGGTCCTTTCGAAACGTCGTTGTTGTCTTGATGTCGTCGACTTGAGACAAACCAATTTCCATTATTCTTACTAAGTAATTTCGCATTTAAAAGACAATGATAAAGTAAAAACTCTTGTTTAGGATAAAGAAACTGCGTTTACTTTCGAATCGATGACATTAGGACTATCTTTTTATTATCTTTCTATTAATCCTGAATTCCTCCAGTTAATTTTATTCTTATTGCTATTAAAAATATTTGAAATCTTTCACTTACCTCTTTCGCCAGTTTCCCGTTTGAAGAACAAAATGAATTACTTTCAATTTTACTTTCTTTAGTGCCATCTATATATTACGTATCCATAGTTCATAATTGAAAGTCACGAATGGCAATAAACAGGAAATGATTGAACCTAACAGGGAATGTATCGTTACATGTTGAATAAAGGAAGACAAATAAAGAAATCGGGAAATCTCTAAACAGAAATGAATCAACGATTCGTTCTGTAATAAAAAGATACAACAGTGTCGACAATACTGTGAACGAGCTGCTACAGATGCAAAGAAAGAAATTAACAGCATGAGATGAAAAATCTGTGCTCTGCGAGGTAAAAAAGATGTTCCTATATTTAGACTTTAATAAAAAGCTATACGCACAAATTATATCGCATAAATGTATTATCACATACATTACTGTCTTTCATCTATTTGCGTGAAACTTTTATGCCAAAATATTACATGTGCTTACAGTAACTGTATATATATATATATATATCATTTATAGAATATAGTTTGGAGGGGTCCCTTTTCAGGATGCTAAGCTCAAAAAATCTCAGTGAAGATTCTAAATAGAAACGCCCTTAAGGAAATCATGGAACATGGGCTTGCTTCTTCCCTGGTGAAGTCGTATTATATCGTGTTGATACTGCATCAAATTCGATTGAACAAATATTTCGTTGATTTGCGCGTGCGCGGGAAATTTAAATAATAAGGTATATAGATGAGCATACGTTTAAGTTACACTTCAGTTTATCTTCATACTTTCACCGGTAGATGGCATATAATCATATATGAACTAAAGTCGCATTTCCACTGATACGTTGAAAACTATAATACAAGGTAAACATGAAAGCTTTTAATCGAATATTTCGACAGTTTCGCACGTAATAAACATATAATTTTTATTGCGTTCATGTATTACATGAAAAACATAAATTTATACATAGATTTAGATAGAATGTAACCTTTCATAAAAATGTAGCCAGAGTTACCCATAATGCTCACGATATTTGGCGGTGAAATATTCAAAACATTTGGAACAGTTAACCTAAAACGTGACAGTTCAATATGTGTTAAGCAGATGTCAAACATGAGCGGAATATCAGCAGCACACGTTAGAAAATTAAGTAAATATAAATACTTTACCAATTTTTTATTATATGCTATAGCAAAACAAAAGATGAACATAAAATTTATTAATCTTTCCAGGTCATAATATCGAGGAAATTCGATTGAGAGCACTAGATAATATTATTTCAAAATACAATCTTGGTTTTGGTTGCGATTGCGATGCTGTAAAAAAAGAATTAATAACAAAGTTATTTAACTGGTTTTCATTTGAAGCCTTCTCAGAGACACAGAAGGTTTTAGATTTATTACTTCGTTTATTAAAGGTATTTAAAAATTTAGTTTCATTCGTTTATTCATTAATCAATGATTCAAATACTAACAAACGATAATTGTACTTCTAATAATTTAGAAATTATAATATCTCACAATAAAAATTACATTTAAAAACTTATAATTGCATATTATTATATATTTTGTAAGACAGATGATAGAAGTCACTTAAATACATTTGGTAAATTAAGACTTCAAAATGAACTTCAGGAATTAAGAAGGAAATTAGGTTCAGAATGGTATGAAAAATTAAATGAAATTGAAGAAGCTGTTCTTTGTTCAGATAAGTTACAAACAATATCATCAAACTCAAAAACTATAAAGGTTCTTATATCTACTTTTAATTTTAATTATATTTGTAAGTATATTGAAACAAGTTTGTCATTCAAATTTCTTTTTAAGGATCCTAGCTGTCCAACATTAGGATTTATCGATTACGACAGGCATAGAACGCGTATAAAAGATTATGAATATAATGGAAATAACAAAATACATAGAAAAGAAGATCATAATTTATCTCAAAATGGGCTTACTACTACCTCTGCTTTGAACAGGTAAATATCCTAAATATGTTTTTCACAGTATGATAATTATATATGTGTGATCTTTTTATTTTGTTTTATATGAAATTTCTTATATTTCTTGTCTAATACATATAATTTATAGTACAGTACCATTTGACTTAACATTAGAATGTGGAGATGGAACCCCGATATCTAAAGCTACTGAAGGTGGTATTAAATGGTTAATCATGCCATGGCAACCTTTAGTCACTTCAGATAGAGGTGTCTTAGCAGCAGTTGAAGAAGCCCTAAATAATAGCTTAGATGCAAATCTTATATTACATACATGTCAATTTATAACAAACGTGATGATGCAGGATTTTCCAGCAGAAGTTTTTCTTCAAAGACCAGCAATTGTTTTTGTGAATATTTAAGCTTTTCATTAAAGCGTTATGATATTGTATTGATATTTAATAATTAGTATTTAATAATACAATATTAAATTTCAGATATTACATAATCTTTTGGAATCTAGTGCAAATATCACAAATGCCAATTTTAGAAATATAATACCAATGGTATTGAAAACACTTCACAAATTAACACGATCTTTAAGATTACGAATCTATTATTATTGTGAACCGTGTATTGCAAATAAAAAACAAAAAGTAAATTAATGCAGTTTAAATTTAATACTTAATTATAATACTCGAGTACAGCATAATATATTTATAAAGAATACATTTTTCAGTTATTGGCAGAAAAATTAAGCAATAATGTTTATTCTCCTTCTGAAACAAGAGATAGTCCTGATGGAGGATTTCCAGAAGTTAATTATCAAGCATATCAATCTACTGTAAGTATTTAAGTACTTTATAAACATTTATGTACCTACTAATGTTTTGTATATTATTTAGGGAACAAGCGAAAGAAGTCAAAGTGTATCAGATAACATTGATGATTCTATTTTACAATTACAACAAATGCTTATACCAATCTTTTGCATTGAAACTTTAAAACGTGTTATATCTCAATTGAGTATTTCTACTAATTCAACACTTATATTAAGAAGTACTAAGTATGTAACAGACGTAATATATGAACTGGTACAAGTACTCGTCATAAGCGTCATGCCAAATGTTTGGCTTTGCAATGATGATATTGCTTTAAAAGTAATTGAAGACATGAAAGTATTATTTGGCATGCTAGGAGAAGTCATAGAATATTTTGGAAATTATAGCACAATAGATGATTTTAGAATAACGTATTTACACCTTATAAGTATTACAATGAAACTTTTAAGCCACATAGTTCCTCTAGAAATAGCGGATGTTATCTTCCCTAAATCACTTAAAACATCAATATGTGTAGCTATAATGGATGCTGCTATTTATTTTTTATATCCAAAACTACACTCTATATTACAAGAATACGGTCGTGTATGTAATTTCTAATTTTTTTTAACTAATTAGAGAAAATCTAATTAGTCTAATAATTTATTGTTGTACACTTAACAGCAATTTCAAGGTAGCGATGAAATTATATATATTAAAACATTCGACGAAACAAGAATGATAACAAAGTCGATACAAGCAACTATATACATAATAAAAAATACACCTAATTCATCTCATTCGGAAGTTTTAAAAATGTTGTATGCTTCAAAATTAAGTTTACCTTATCACAAAAATTTTGGTATTATTAAGAAAACTATCGAATTTTTACAAAATATGAATAGGTATATTCTTTTTATGAATTATATGAATTTGGAAATTTTATTGTTGTTAAAACAACTTAGTTATTGCAATATAATTTATTTAACGTTTAAGGTATTCTCCAAGTAATGAAGACCAAACATTAGCTACAAAATTAATATTAAGTTTATTAGCAAATGCAGATACTGATATACAATATGCCACATATTTTGAATGTCATACTTTAGTTAAAAGTATTTTAGGAGTAGAATATAACAAAGAAAAGTTATCATGGGAAAATCTGGCATTTTTATTTGAATTATCTGTGTTAATTGAAATCATATCCTATGGTGTAACACACGATGACAAAAGGGTAAGATGAAATCTTATGAGTAAATTTAGCTTAAATGATATGCAATCTGCAAACAATTATTTATATTTTTGTTAGATCAAGGAAATGTCTGAAGAAATATTAGTTTACATATTAAAAGGAAGATTACAGATGGGAGAAAATGGATGGTTAAAATCTCTAGAAGCCATAGTACAAGTATTGCCTTTTTTACAATGTCATGCTTATCCTTCCTCAACCTTAGGTCAATGTGTAACAAAAATCTTTGATCCTGATGTTTCTACTAATATACAATTGCCATATATCGAGGTAATATGTTATAATTTATTATTGGAAAAGTACATTTCTTATATTCATAAGTCTTAAAATAGTTTGAAAAAATACATGTTTATTTAAAAGGTTTTGAAAGGTAATTTAAGGTTCTTATTTTCGTCGGATGAGGATATTAGATACGAAGCCGTTTGTAGATTGATTTGGCTTCTTGGAAAAGAAAAGGATTCAGTTAAAAAATTACCACGATTATCATCCCTACACGATTTACCTCTTAGCTCACTTTGTATATTTGATCGTCAAAGGGTTTTTAAAAGATCTGAAGGCAGTTATCAGGTTACATATTTTATTACATTTCATACATTTAAAAATTATTCCACGCATTGTAAATTTTATATATGGTCAATACAGAAATAATACAGTCAATGTTTTTACAGAGGAGTAATTTATTATCTGTACTTGAAATGCTAAATGAGCCGAATGTCGATCCTAAAATACGTAAATCAGCATTAGTACAAATTAGCGTTATGCTTACAGATTCTTCTTTACACAAGTTATTTATTACGGAAAATGGATTATCGTTGATCTTGAACATATTTAACAGTGCTCTAGTAAGATTGTATAATATCTATGCTATATAATTCATTAAATAGTCTTTCTCATTTTACCTAAATGACATCATTTTTTAGGTTGAAAAAGAATATGTTAATTATCCAGATTCTGTCATTCCTATAATTACTATACTAAAACTACTAGCATCCTCTGAATGTTCTATACGTCAGGATTTGTCCATTCGTATTAATGTTTTATCAAATATAACGAGAAGTAAGTGCGACAAAAGATTCAAAATAAATTTTATTACTATATTACTAAAAAATATTTTTTAGGTCTTTTTCTATTTCCAAATAATGAATGTATTAAAACTGATGGTTCACAATTATTATGCTTATTACTTTATAATGAATACATTATGAGATTGAGTGAAAAATATACAGAAAATTATAATCAACTGAATATTTCTTTGCCTTATATTATTGTATCTAAAATGAAATTACCATTTCTTTGTAAATCGCATTGGAAAATAAGTAGACATAGACGATCAGATATGTCTGGTAAATTATAGACTTAATTAAACATTTTAAATATATTGATCGTTTATATCTTAAAGATCAATAGTACTAGTCTGTAATTCTTATTTTTTAGTTCTTCATGGCAATGACTCACTGGTATTAACATTTATAAGACAATATTGGATATGGGAATGGAATGGTGGTATAAATGTGCTTTGGAAACATTTTAATGATCTTCATGATTCTAATATATCAAAAAAACTGAAAATTCTAGAAAATGAATTTTTAGTCTTACGTCTTAGCTTTCCTCATTATAGCTGTCAACAACAACTGTACAATATACAAAATTCAACTACCCATGACTCAGTTTCATGTGCACTTGATTATCTTACAATGTAATCACTATTTGCAATACTTTTATAATGACCATTTATGATTTAATTTTTTTGTAAAGAATTGTTATTAATTCGCTAGTAATTTTTTTTTTTTTTTTTAGGCATATAAAACTTTATAAAATGGAAAAATGTGAGGAAATAAAAGACATAAGCCTATTACCATGGGAACAAACGTTTGAACGATTTTTACTTTCACAACCCGCAAGTAAAGAGGATTGTGATTTATTTGTTGAAGTTTTAAATTTTCTACAGTTTTATATCAATATTACAAAAGATGGTAAAATTTAAATAATTAATAGAATTTATGTATCATTTGAAACACAGTGAAAATATTTGTATTGTGTTACATTAGGAAAGTATAAATGGACTAATAAAATAATGACAAATATAACTAAATCTCTAACCGAATTATTAAAAAGCTCGGAATTAGATAATCAAAACGTACATCAATCTATATTGAAGTTAGCTGGCACATGTTCAGCCATAGGACAATCAGAAAGATCTACTTTAGAAGACCAAGACGTTTGGCTACACTTTATTGAATTAATTGTCTCCACTTTATGTTTAGGAGACCAACAACATTTTTATAATTTAGGTAAATTTCTTTTTTCCACGATATTATATCCTTATCATTTAAATTAAAATAAATCAATTCTTTACAGCTTACCTTGATTGGCTGTTAACATGTTTAACATATTTAATTGGAAAGTGTCATTGGACAAATTGCAAAAATTTATTAATATCATTAGGAAATACATTAATCGAACTCATTATATCCTTCCATGGGGCTGGAACAATAAGCTTTATGGGCTTATCTATAACCAGAAATTCTATTATATGTCTCAATCATTTGTTATATCAAATGCAAATAAACTTCAATAAAAACGTAAGTATAAATAAAAGTTTAACTTAATTAAATATTTCTATTTATAATGATACTATTAACGGTATATGATATAAATGTTACTAGATTTTTGTACAATTTTGGTATGAAGAAGATCGTATGTTGAATTGGTTACCTATGTTGTGGCAAAATCGAGATCCTTTGGTTCGTGCTTCTGCTTTACAACTATTAGCAGGTCTAATGAGTAATTTACATACAGCTTCTCAATTATTGAATTCTATAGCACTAGCACCAAGCGAATTATGTCAGGCATTACTTCAATGCATTATCAGTAGAGAAGAGTCATGCATTGTTAGGGAACAAGCATGTTGTGCACTTAGCAGTTTAATAAAAAATTGCAATTCTATCATTTTTCAATATGTAAGTAAATATTATATCTTTCTATTACGGTAAAAGTAAATTCTAAATATGATTCTTTATTTACTATTATATCCACTTATGTAGATGGATTCTTTGAAAGCAAATGCTATTTTAATATATATAGAACAAAACAACATTTATTATGAAATAAGTGTACTATGTTCTAATATTTATATGTCTACTTCTCTGGACTGTGATCATATGAATAATCAAGAGCAAGAAACTGGGAAAGTCCCATCTATTCATAGCATGCAGTCAGGTTGTACATCATTAGTACCACGTGCAATCTCACATCTGTATAATTGTCACGATGAATTACAACCTCGTATGTGTACTTTTTTAACGCTTTTTTAACTACTGTTTAAACAATTGAAAATAATTTATAAATTAAATTGTATGACTGTAAATATTAATTAATATTTTTTAGTTTCTGTCAAAGAATCAACAACTACAGAGATGGACCATTATTTACAATTGGTAGCAACACCATCATTGATATCAGCTGTTTGTAGATTACTAAATAACTTAATACTTATAGGAAAACAAGAAGTTGTTCATCAAATTTATGAACATTCTATTGACAAATATTTAATTGGGTAATTAAACTAATTATATATATGTATATCTGTGTCTGGAAAGATTTAAAAATTTTTCTAATATATACTTCAACTTTTGTAGATGCATCAATGAAATACCTAAAGATGTTGAAAGTAAAAGGAATTTAACACATTATTGTGACATATTGGAAATGTATATCAGCATTTGTAGAGTTTTAACAAACTGTATTACAAACAGTAATGAATATTCTCTTGTAGCTAGCTTTTCAGTTGACTCACTTTACATGTTATTTTGTTTTTTAAATGATGATTTATATTGTAAGTTAAAAAAGAACAGATTGTGTATCATTTGTGTATGTATGCAGTAAGTTTTATATAAATTAAATAATGTTTATGCAGGTAATAACACATCGCAATTGATCTCTGTGCGAAATAAACTCTGGACCGAAATTTTCAATTTTATAGCCATACTTTCGTTAACAGAAAATCAACATTTTGAAACAATACAAAACGCTTTAGAATTGCGTGGACCAGAAGCTGTACTTTCATCTATCTGTGTTGCAATGAAGGATTCTAATCCAGAACTTCGCATCAGTGCTATAGGCTGTCTCGCGTTTCTACTGTCTCAAGAAATTGAAAAAGATTCTTCAGGAAAAAGTAGCATCTCATTACAATCAATAATGGATACTCCTTTAACTCGATTGTCAAATGACAATAAAAACAATTTAAAAGAAATTACATCTGATGTTAATACATTTTCTCTACAAAGTACCAATATGCATTCAACAAAATCAAATGGAAATAAAGATCCTCCTTTAATTTCCGAAAAACCGGCAGATTATGAAGTTGAAGGAAACGAAATTGCTATGAGCAAAGAACTTTGTAATATTTTATTGCACTTATTTATAGCTCATAATTACAACCGATCGAAGAAGAATAAGAAATTGAACGAGGACAAGGATTTGATCATAAGCGCACTTACTAATTTGTTATGTGTATCAAACACAGCTAAACAGGTCGCATTGGAAGAAAATTTACCTGACACAACTTTAATGATATTGAAAGAATCGTATGTGAGATTAAATTTACAACCTTTCGAACTTTTCAAAAATCAGATTGATCGTGAAAAGAAGGTAATTAGATAAAGTAGATCTTAAAAAAAGTATTTTTTAATTTATATTATTGCTGCAGTGATCAGCTGAGAGATTTCTCAATCTCGAAAAAAAAAGCAAATATTATTCATACACGTGACGGAATTCCCAACATCGTCTTAGAAATTGTAACAAAAAGTTTTCCTCATGTTTTTCTACAGATTCATCCGTTACTACGCGACATGAATGCTATTTTAGTATTATTAATGAATTTCATGTACGGCAGTACAGAAGTTAAAGTAGCTCTAACAAAAGCAGGACTAGCAGATGTATTACACAAACTATGGGCTTGGATTGCATTAAATAAAACAGTTTCAACCACCGCTTTGAAATTACTAGCAACCTATACTACAAAATGTACTACAGGTATCGTTAAAATTGAAATATACACTTACTGCTAAATGCTAAATATTAAACGAGTAAAAATTATTTGTTGAATATCTTATGCTACTTTAATAATTTAATTTTTCAGCAGCGCAATCTTTGACGTTAACGACTATTTTGCCAGGGACAGGGCTTAGAAAAACTCCTAATACTCTCGCCCTTATACATGTTATTATACAATTAGTTTGCAAAGAAATAGACAAAGCTGGTCAACTCTTTGATAATCATAAATTACACTTTGCATTTCATGTTTTGAGAAATGCAATACACGTTCATGAATGTAGAGTATCAATTTCAAAGGTAATTTGATATTTTTTGATGATATGGATCTCCAAAGCAACGTTTATTTATTAATACAAATTTCGTAGAGTAATCTCCTACAATTTTTTACAAAAATACATCCAATTACCACGAAACGGACAAAACCATGGCCACTCGTTGAATTATATTGCTTAGAGTTCTTAATTGACTTTACTTATTACGAAGAGGGCCAGATATGTGTCCCAAAGGTAAAATGGACTTCTTAACTTATTTCTTTAATTTTTTATTCTTCAATATCCAAAAAATATTTTTATACTTTTTCATGTGTATATACTAATCATTTCTTCAGGCTGTCGACGGCTTGGATGTTTTGTTACAATTGTCAAAATACTCTTCATCATCTAATAGAATTCTTGCAATTTCCATATTGCGTAATCTCGCGTTTAACATGACCAACCGACCACGATTACTTAGTTCAGGTAAATTAAGATACGCATACTTTCATATCACATTACATATTTAAACGATTTTAACATAATACGAAAATTTTAGTGGATTTTATTAATGTTCTACATGACATATTTAAAAATGGTTCCCTGGTCGAAATTAGAATAGCAGGGTCTATGTTATGGTCTCTAATATCCAATAATCAGAAAGGAAAATTAATTGTACGAAGTGCTGGCTTTTCACAGAGTATACAAGAAGCGTTAGGAAGGATTACACTATTAAATGTAGATGATAAGAAAGAAGAAGAGGACTTACTTAAAATGCTACAATATATATTAAAAATTCTTAGTCCAGTGGATACTAAAGCTGATTAAGATCAGTGATGAGAGAAAATAATTAAATACAAGTAATTGTACATAGGAATTTAAGTATTACTTTACATTATGTGAATAATATTTTATTGACGAAATTTGTAATATTTTTTATAGAAATAGCAAGGGGGTATATGTAATATGAATTTATACAATTTTTATACATATTACTATTATAGATATATTTTCAGCGTTGTATTTTTATGACTAACAATACGATATTTTGTAATATATTGAATAATAAAAATTATTTAATAAATAAAAAATAATATTATTCACAAGTTCAATTACTAAGATCACGTACAACAGTATGCAATATAGATGTTAAATTACAATGATCCCTCAATTTACGTGAGTCTTCTTTTTACGGGGTAAATTATAACATAATTTACACGATAGATTTTATGCGCGATCTTAATTTACGCGGCCAGGAAATGCATTTTCCTAGAAATTTTAAAAGTAACAAGTGTATAGAGTAACTTATTCGGCGATATTGAAACACGTCAATACCGCATGTGATAAGGATAAAAGTACATTACGTTGTGCTAGTCATCATATATGTGTACATATTTTTCCTTTTGTACAGACAGACTATTTACGCGATTTTCATTCGCGTAAAACGAATCTACATGGAAGGGATACTCCGCGTATATTGAGGGACGAGTGTATAAATTAATTGATATGACTTTGTGTAAATTAGGTTATTTCATGCTACCGACAATATCTATTTCTCGAGTTTCATTTGCGCGCTTCCAATGATTGAAGATAATGCGGCTTAATTCCTATGATGATAGCATTTCGTATTATGCGTTAATTAAATAAAATGTGACATTCAGAAGTTAAATAAGAAATAAATTGTCAATATTTACGGAATACTGGAGAATTGCCTACGTTAAAATCAATTTCGTTTGCAAACATTTAACCTGATGATCATCGGCAGTATTTCCGAAGCGAAGTAACAACATGAAATTTTGCTCGAAAAAAGAAAGATTTATAACGATAAATATATATTGTTTACTAGAATCCTATTGAGAATCTTAAACTCAAATACATTCCATCAATTACGAAACTTAGATTATTAAGTAATATCTCGAACAGATAGGTGTAATGATCCAATACTCACGCATAAATTATAGTTTTTACACGTTTGTGCGTCATGACAAGGAGAAGAAAAGAGAGGATAAGACAACAGGAATAAAAAATCATGTAGATCTTTTCATAAACATCTCCTGTATGATTTAGATTTCAATGCGGAACTGTTACATGCACATAATGTCTTACTTCCGTCTCACGCAAATTGTTCGAAATATAAATACAGGAAATCGCTTACGTAATGCTTAAAAAAAATTTATCTTCAAAGACAAAAATATTTGAAGTAAAATAAACTGAAGCAATTAATAAAACATCTGTTCCAAAATGGTACGCGCATGTCTTAGTTCTTTCTTATGTAGACCGTTAAAAATAAAGACACAAGAAATCGTTTATGCAATGCTTGAAAAAAGTTAGGTTGAACGCAGAAGTATTTTAAAAGAGATAAATTTAAAGAATTTATAAGACATCTGTTGCAAAAGCGCTTCATGAATGTTGTAACAGCTTAACGGCATCATAGAATAACGATCCTCACCTGTTATATCAGAGAGTAATGCGACGTGGAATAACATCTGAAAATTAATATTTTACGTTGAGAAGTTGACTGATTAATCCGTTCGAAGAAATATCTCGAAAATTCATCGGAAGAACTTACTAATCGATATAACCTCCTCGTGGATGTTACTATGTTGCCTTAAAACGTAAGGCAAGGATTAGATAACCAATCGTTAATAATCGAAAAGGTTCAATTCCGCTACTGACTTTCTCTTTCCAGAACAAATATTTACGGAGGCAAGTTTCTGATATCTTTAGTATCCTAAGAAATAGTTAATCCCACATACGGCATTTTAAAAGGCATATTTATTTACATACAAAACGCCTCTCGTTTAAGGCATCAAAATAACAAGCTAAGGTTCTCGCAAAATCGTTAGGACATTACATCATATTGTAAACGTTCAACACGTTTACATCAGACTGTCGTGACTTTGATATACAACGCTTCAAGTACAGGATGGACTGCGATTCACTGTAGAAGCGAGACGATATGAGAACATTCCGCGGTTTAAAATAAATCAAAATCGTAAAATAAGTTCTTATCGTACGAAGCTTTAATTATAACTATTATTACATAACAAGTATTATTAAAAATATATATTTCAGAAACATGATACTTGGTACAACGAAGACTTGTAACCGATTACTTCAATTTGTTTCGAACCGTACAACTTCCCACTCCATACTCTCTTTTATTACTTTTATTACTATCTTACCCTACTTAAAAATTTTAAATGTCCAGTTCGTCAGCTAAACGCGCGTCATATTAACTTTCATATTAACGAAACTCCTATCGTTTAAATAAGAGATCGTAAGTAAAAGTCGTGCAAATTGTCCGACGAACAAACGAGTTCGGATAAATAGAGTTCCAGTATCCTGCACATTGATAAAGCGGTCGGTCGGTGATAAAAAAAAAAAAAAAGATAGGACGTTCCTCCGAAGCTTCGATTGCCATTTGACCGACGGATCATCGATCGATGGATCGTTAATTGGCCATTATTTGGTTGCGTGGATTGGCCACTTTCTAGGACGTGGAGCTGCCCTCCCCGCGTTCGTTGCACGCACGGAGGAACGGATTTAATGAAAGGTGGTGCTGTGGCGTCCGTGCGCGTTCAGCATTGTGTTCCAGCACGGCTGGTCACGTGACCGTCAAATGGATTTGCGTCAATGGTGACCTCCGCGTTCGCGTATCTGCCGCTCCGCGCCCCGCTGTTCCGCATACCCCATGGGCCTCACCAAGAGACCCGTGGGACCAGCGTGCACGAGCGCCAGAGATGAGGTAAGAAAGCGTCTCACGGGACGCTAAAACTGGATAGAAGCGATGGCTGGCAGACAGCGGCGAGAAAAGAGGATTTTCAACCGGGTATACGCTGAAAGCCGGGAAATAGGAGATTTCGTTGTGAGGGAAGATTAAACGGGATTGGATATTACGGGGAGACGGTGACGCGGAAAATAGGAGGATCGTTGGAATATAGAGAAATTTAGTAGTATGGCGGGAGGAATAAAAGGATCGCGAGAAGTGGCGAAAGCAAGAGGAAAAGAGTAGAAGGAGGAAGGAAAAACTTAACAGCGGAGATACAAATTGTTAGAAGGGTTTAGAAAGTTAGGGATTGAAAAGGAGCGGAGGGGCATGATGGTAATTGAACGTGCGAAACAAAAATAATAAATGAAACGAAAAGGGAGGGTAGTAAGATGTTCTGTGATAAAGTAGAAGAAATAGAGAGGTGGAAGATTAGAAAAAGCGAAGAAGATTGAAGGGAAACAGAGCAGGATAAAACAAGATAACGTTAATTGGAAAAAGTAGACAAGCAGCCAGGGAAACCAATTGAGCAGGACCAAGCGAGAGACGTTTAATTTTCCACGAAAGTTGACTGATCGAAACTATCGCAAAACAGCATTACGTAGACACGAACAGCTAAAATCCTGCTTACTCTATGATCTTACTAGCGTTTCTTTCCTTTCTTTTTTTTTTTTTTTTTAAATGAAACGAAAAGGGAGGGTAGTAAGATGTTCTGTGATAAAGTAGAAGAAATAGAGAGGTGGAAGATTAGAAAAAGCGAAGAAGATTGAAGGGAAACAGAGCAGGATAAAACAAGATAACGTTAATTGGAAAAAGTAGACAAGCAGCCAGGGAAACCAATTGAGCAGGACCAAGCGAGAGACGTTTAATTTTCCACGAAAGTTGACTGATCGAAACTATCGCAAAACAGCATTACGTAGACACGAACAGCTAAAATCCTGCTTACTCTATGATCTTACTAGCGTTTCTTTCCTTTTTTTTTTTTTTTTTTTTGCTTTTCTCTTATTTCGACCACGCACGGAAACGATATATCGTATGGTAGTGTACACACGCGCGCAGCAATGACGCACGAAATTCGTTTGCCAGCAAGCGACAAGATCGCGAATACCCGTATCCGCAGCGATTTTATGGGATCTATCACGTTCTTTCCATTTCTTCCTTCGTGAAATTCAAGGTCACGGAATCGCCGCTCAATATCTTCAACACAGATCACCGACGTGATCGTCGTGTTCTATTTTACGTCGTTTCGACGCCTACGATGAGAAAACCGGAGAACGTGTCGTTGATCCGCTTGAAACGACTTCCGTTCTATACGCTACCAACGATTTACAGTATTTTTCCTTTGTTTGGTTAACAATTTTGATCAATGAGAACGCGGGAAGCGTGAATTATCGGAACAAACAGCTTCTATGCTCTGAAAAAGCAAATAACTTCGGTCGAGGACTTTCCTCTGTTTCGAGCGGAGATGAGTGCTCTCCCGTTCTGACGCGAAAACGCTCGCGCGTGTCAGCTGGCGGAACGGAGTCCGGTTCTTTCGTACTGGCCTCGAGAATTACTCGAAATCGAGCTCTGAGTCGACTCGAGCTTCGTACGAGTATAAAGAGAAACGATCTGCGATTTAACGCTTCATCGTCGGGCATTTCTTCTTCATTGGTAAAAAGGGCAATTCGTTGTAGTTTAACAAACAGCTGGTACATTACGTTCTTGCTCTAATACAATTACGGTCAACGTTACGGATAATATCGTAACAGAAGCAAAAACAATGAGAAATAGGCGATAACAGTTTAATAACACTTGCGTCGACATTTTTAATAAGACTACGATCTGATTTCAAGTACCAATAAGATCTCAGTCTGATTGAACATACCTACGTATTTACTACGATAAATAATTGCAGTCGGTCGTCTCGCGAAGTTTAAAGTTATATATTTGCACCGGTTGTATTGTCACGGAATAATAATTTTCCGTTACGTCAAACGGTGTCGCTCCTAAGACGATTAAATCTAAATATATTACGTCGAAAGAGGAAACCTAAGGAGTTCGGCACCGCGTGGCAACGAAACTTACCAGCCCGATTTTGAAATTCCAACGGAGCAACGAGCCAACGAAATAATCGAGTCGCAAGCTCGCTGAAACGTAGCAACGACCGTATGCAACGACTCGATAAGCAGATTTGTCGAAGCACCGAACTACGCAAAGGATTAAATAAGCCTAAAAGTATCTCAAGGTTCCACGATCTATGAAATCTCTACGCGAATTACGCGAACATGACTTTACATAATGGATCGCAATTGAACTTACAGCGTCGTGCAAAAATCTTCGCGTATCCACGTGGCTTATAACGGCAACCAAAACACGCATTTAGGAAACGTTCTCGCATACTGCTGCATAGAAACGAAGTTATCTTAATGCTACTCGTTTATGGTATTTCCTAATTCATGCATTTTTCAATAATGTCGCAATAGATAGAGTCCTGATGCAGGAGTTGTGACATTTTCTTAAACAAGTCGGTCGAGGAAAGGAAGTAACGACAATATTAAGATTAAGCGTTCTTTTATTCGTTTCAAACAGCAATTTCCATTCGATCAGATGACCGCTGTAAGACTTTTGCATGGTACTGTATCCACGGTATTTGTATCCTGTGCGAGGTACCACGTGAAATGCACGCCAAACTGGTTGCGCTTCTGCCTGTGTCTGATTTGTTCTTATTAAGCTCGATTGATCGATCAAATTGAATTTCAAATAGCTCTTCCTCTCGTGTTTGTGTTATTAATAGAACGCACGAATAAGAAAGCATCTTTCATCGAAGGCCAGCACGATGTCAACGAGTTTTCTTTTGACGCGTTTCACGGAAACTTGAGAAAATAGAATAGAAGGCAACTCGTTCAACGTTCCATGTTTTAATCGAAGCGAGGATGAATCATTTCGATTACTTATTTGCTAAAACGAATTTTTATAGAAAATATATGGTAGAAAATATACGCGTATACTACTGAACTACAAAATCTTGTGCTCGTGGTAAAGGATATCGTTAATATCTCGTGCTGTGCGCTACAAATGTAAGAAGAAAATATCATACGAAAAGACGTTGTAACGTTTGATTGAAACGTCGCAACTGACACGAAGCTTTCGTAATTAACGTGGTTGTTGTATAAATATAAAATACGAAGGATATAGAATAAAAAAATGAATACCGGGTGAGAGAAAGAAAAGGGAATACCATATAATCGACAGGATTGACAGGCTATAATCGGACCGCGATACGAAAGATCATATCTATTATGAATGAATGTATGACATTGAGTTTAATTTACGAATGGCAGAAGAAAAAAAGATATTCAGTGGATAAATTGCCTTCGTAACACGATGAGATAGGAGCATAGCGTGATACGATAGCAATGCTTGTTTTCATACTGTTCATACATGAACTTTACATGAACGAAGGAGGAATTGAAGATTCATCACGAAACACTTGCGATATAGTAAGAATGATAATGATTAGAAGAAAAAATTAATTATACGATAACTGGAAGATTAATCAGACAGGATAATTTGTTTCCCCTCTACGTGTTGCTGGCCGGCCGCATGACATTTTTAAGTATTTTAATTTCCATGTAACATTTAAATCCATGACTGCGCCATAAATTGACGAAACGAATAATTTTTTTAAGTGATTCGCGTTAACCGAGCAATAGAATTGTTCCATTTCGTGGCTGAAATATGCTTTACTTTTTTGTTTTTGACGCTATTACCTGTCCTATGTAGTTTGCTTGGCGCACCTGCATATAATTAAGTTTTCTATCCTATTACAGTTTAGTGTGTTCAATACCGCATTCCTTACCTTGTTGATAAACGCGTAATGAAAGCCATTCAAAGCCACCTTCTCATCGGCTGTGTTTGGAGAATAAAAATTACTTGTCAAAGGAATTCAAACAAACGTAACTGCTATCTACGTGTCACACACACTGAATCGTTTGCTTCTCCGTCTATTTGCTAACTGTGAATGATAGATGATATGTGATTAGCAATATAAATAAATTATTCTATTATGTAATCGTTTGTAATTAATCGTGATATATGCACATTACATTTAACAACGTACATATTACATTATAAGTACGGATGCTGGGAAGCCAATAAGATATAAATTGTAAAGTTATAAAAAAGAGTTATACTATACTATAGTTGTACTAGAGAAATCATAACAGCATTGATGTCTAATAGGTCCGCTGATATATCTATTAATGGAAAGAGAAAAAAAGACTGTTTGGAAAAAAGTAAAGATACTTTCTACGTGAGTCGATCGGAAACGATCATGCGATATTAGCGATGGATGACACGTCGAATTAAGAAAAATTCAATCGTAAAAACATACATACATCGTGTATCACGCGACATTTGTGGCGAACAGTACGCACATTTTCAGATAAGACAGAAGGAAGGAATGGCAGGAAAGATAACTTATTGTATAGTGATAGCGATTCCTTCTATCGTCGCTACGTAATTTTTATTCGGTTCAGTTTGTTATAAAATTTGTATAATTATAGATTACAATGATATTATGTATCATAAAGTCGAGTTACTATTGAGATTGAAACAAACATCTTAAGCTCGATCTGACGCAGCGAATACAGCGAGCTTACCGATAGATATAATACAACGTAATAAATAGATGTAAATTTGATGTTTGTTTAATACGTCAGTGTTGCATAAAGAATGATTTTATGTATCGTTTAGAATTTTAGAATGCAACGTGTGATGTTTATTAATTAAATACGAGTGACGAGCTAACGTTAAGAGGATTGAGCGTGAAGTTAAATGAACAAATACGTGTATACATGAACGAACAGATTAGAAACTTCGATTGTCGATGAGAAAGCAACGATTTGGAATTTGAAAGAAATGTAAAAGATTATAATATAAGATAAACGTTAAAGATTATAATTCGAGATTCGAACGTCTTCCGACTATTCTCAAACAAGCTTTCGTCGGTACTTGTGGAACTCGAATGATTAAATATTCGCCAGACATTTCGTTAAAGATGAGGATTGAAGAGACGCGTCATCGAGAAACAGAGGTAACGTCTCGTCGATTTTTACATCAAAAAGTGACTCATTCTCACGCCACGAATATTTGAAAATTAATAGCATTTGTGAGTATCTACCTTTGACAATTGTAATCGAAGTACGTCAGACGGAATTAGAGCGGAAATATAAACCGATGACCCGGTCGTCGCCATGGGTCGTGGAACGCAAGCATTTACAGACAGTAAAATTATCAGTGAAACTTTTGTCGGATAGAAACTAGTAAAAAGCACCAAATAAAATAGAAATATTCGATAAAATTTTTCCTATGATATCTTATATAACGTACACGTACTTTCATTATTACGTAAGATGTTTAACGGTGTATGAAATAATTCGGATTTGTTAGATCGGAATAATGAAAAATTCCAAAGTCGATTGTACGCGCATCATGGTATGCTTCGATTTCCAGCCATTCTCCATACGTTGTTTGAACAACCCACGCGATAATACTCATCGAGGCGCAAACGATTATTGATTATCCACAGGTAATTTTCCACTAACCGCAGACATTAACGAAAAGGCACGTGGAGAGTGTAGATAACTGTCGAAAACATCTCTCAAGAATTCGTTTTCACAACGACCAGTAAAGAACCACGCTCACCATTTATTGAAACGAGACTCAATATCGAAGATCCGCAATGATCAAAATGATTTGCTGATGTAACAAAAACGATTTGGACGCGGTGGATGTAACATTAAACATCGAAAAGAACATGATTTCGTTGCAAGTATCGATGTGCAATCTAACTGAAACGATGACATACTGTAAATGAATAATCCTATTAATCGAATGCAAGCGTTCAACGAAGTTAGCGTGATTCGTAAAATAAGTGTCTCAGAAGATGATGGAAGAGCGCGGGTGGCATTGTCTTTTTCCGCGAATTGTACGTGAACTACAATGCAGCGACAAATATGGCGTGACTGATCGCATCCATCGTGTCTACTCATCAGTGCACGTTGCGAAAGTCCTTTTCCTGCTTAACCATCGCGATCGTGCCATTGTTTCTAAACATTTGCGATATCCTGTTGCAAGTAGAAACTCTCGACGTCAGTGGAAAATAAATATCGATCGATAAAACTGGGGTTCTCACCGACTCGGAGATGCTAATCTATCTCATTAAACATGTTAATTGATAGTACATTTAACTGTTCAAAACATATATTCAAAAAATATTCATGAACGGAGAATATACGCCAGTTGGAGAGAAATGTGAAATTTTACTTAGATGTACAGCGACGGGCAAAAGAAAGTTTATAAAATAAGAAGTATAAAAAGACGCTATAATTTTACAAGATGAATTTATATTTGGATGGAGTATATTTAATGAATAAACGTAATATATGGCACAGAATAGATCGATATGGTAAAGAACTTGTATTACAGAAATTACTAAAATTCATAGTGCATCGATTTTAAGCTTTTTCTCATCCGCCGCTGTGTATACGCATATTCTTGAAAGATTATTTCTTTTGATTCAGTTTCGTAAGTGGAATATCCACGTCATATGCCGACATCCGGAAATACGTTCTGAAATCTGAAATATACATCCTAGAAAATCGGTTTATGTGCCATTCGCATGAGTAATAGCGATAGAGAAGCATCGTGAAAAAACCAACAGATAAAAACAAAAACCATCTGTGCAACCTAGTTGCTCGACGCGCAAGTATCAATTGACGAGCTCTTTTGTACGTGTAGAACCTTCCTCACGCGATTTTTTCTAGTCGAGAGCTGACTTGTATATTAATTGAAATATTAGCAAACAATACAGATGCGTAATAATAGCCAAATGTACGTCTATACACCCTGAAATATTAATTTTATTCGTAGTACGATTGCAATATGTATCAAAGTTGAAACACTTTCCTAACTCTCTTTCTACTATTTTTAAATAATAATTTTCGATCTATATTAAATGCAGGAATTTTACATCCGCGTTTCGTTTCTAATAACGTCACGCAGTCGTTGGTTTTGTTGGTATGTCGGCATGAAAAAATGAATAACTTTTCTTGTACAGTGAATTACGACAGTGACTCAGTCAAGTGGCTAGTTCTTTTTTCTTTTTTTTTTTAAAGGATATTAGATAAACACAACTTATGTATGGAATAGAAATTGTAAAGCAAGTGAACGAGTCTGCGTGTTACGGGCTTAATTCGCTCCGGAGCAAGCGTTTTCTTTTGACCAAGTTTTGTTTTTTCTCTCATATCGGTATCATTTCAGTCCGATAACCAATTCAAATTTGGGAGGGTATCGTAAGTGACGCGCATCTACTGGATGTGACGTCAAATTCTTTTTTTTTTTTATCGCACACTGTTATTGCAACTATCTTTAACCGCTGAGTTGACACGTCGAATAACACATTGTACCGCTTTCACGTGATTTTCACACGATTGTGGAATGGTTCAGAGATGGTCTTTATCGGCATCGTGTTTAAATGTTATTTTATAACAAAGAAATTATCGTTTGTGTCTTTGAATATAAGGCAACAATAGAAATAGATGGTACGACCGTCGAATAATTTGCTAATTATAGTATTCGCAATTTTGAAAAGATCTTATCAACGCAGACCTCGGTTCATAGGGTTGGCAGATCGCAAACAGCAACAAACCACTAACGCGAATAGCACAGCTGTACAAATGTGGAATATCTTGTTCCGTATTAATAAATATTGAAACGTTACCTTTGGAAACTATATCGAATACCTAGAGCTACAGTTGCATTCTATCGCACGCACATTAATATGTAATCTAGGTCAATTACGTTTCTAGTATCGCTTAAAGACAAGATTATATGGGTCAATGTGTTATGCGATTAACGATAAAACATGCCATGATTTCACCCGTTGTGCGTTGTTCCTAGTTTTCGAAATTTCACAGTGAATCAGAATAACTGTCGGGCGCCATCGACTTTCACCTCGATAAGATTTTTACGTCAGCAGATCGACTCTTCGGGTAACGCTTAAAGTTTAGAGAACGGCGGAAAATTAAGTTATCGTACAGCGCCTCAAATAACAGATTACGAATCGTATAAAACTTTGACCAAATAAAATGTCACGTGAATAAAGTAACGAGTAATCTTAACGCTCGATTTGCGACCAACTTTATCGGATAGCATTCACACAGAGAACATTTTACAATAATATCACGAATTTTGAATGTTTTATATATTTTTGGATATTATGCGTACGCTTGGATTTTCTGCACCTTTACATTTACCATAAAGGCATACAAATCAATAGTTTATCTATAACTAAACTAATTAATATGCGTATTTATTTAAGAAAGATAAGTTGATAATTGCGAGAAGATAGTTGTAGTAGACGATATTGTGTCTGGGTAAATTGGTTTACGATAATATCAAAGATTCCATCTTGTAGTTTAAAATGAACAAAATCTGATAAATCGTTAAAAATAATCTAAAAAAAAAAACGTTTGAGTGGGAACGGGTCTGTTAAGATTTTAATAATGATAATTCAAGTCATCGAAAGATACTCGTCACATGCCGTTGAATGATTCATAAATTCTGCTAGCCAATCCTAGACCTTGAATGAACGAAAGAAAAATGCATAGCTACGATATTATGCGATACCGAAGAATTTCAGTGAGGATCATTGTAGAATATCGCGTTTCTTACTTTCTGTAGATAGTTATTTTTAATCATATTACTGCAAGCAATGAAGGTAATCATTAATATTTTACGATAGTACGAATATACATAGTAATAATCATCGTTTAATTGCATTAACTTTCTTTCTCCTTGTAACTATTTTAATTGTATTTAATTGTATCAGCGTCGTAAATTGCATAAATTAAAAAAATATTAAAAAACATAAAAAGAAAGGTTTAGTGAAAATATTGCAAAAAATTTACTAGTACTACGTGAAATTGGAGATTCAACAATTGTAGCGAAAAGATAAAATTAATGTAATGCAAATTATTGAAATTTCTAGTTAAAGTTTCTATTGAATGAACACTCGTAAGAAATTAACATAGATAAAGAGACGATTATTTACAACGCGATGATCAATGTCGTTATCTTTCGATTTATTTGCAACCTTGTCACTGTAAGTAGCATTATTGAACTTTTATACGATGTAAAAACTTTAACCATGTTATCTAAAAAAGATTTAATTTTATCCACATTTTTTAGTCGCCATGAAACTAATTTTACTTTAGTAACGAATTTAGTAATTCTTATAATTACTTTAATAATACTAAAACTTGAATAATTCGTTCTTTTAATTTATTAATTCAAAAATATACGTACAGTATATCGTGTACAACAATAAATTTATGTTTTATTCTTTTGAATTCTGAATTAAAGTATAATATTTGATCGATAAGCGGTTCTTCTTCATTATCTGTTATTTTTCATTTATATAATAAAAATTTACGTTCAAATATAAATCAATTCGGTCTACTATTCGATTCAATAAATGGTGTTACACTATATCTGTCTATTATAAATTTATCGTTGCGATTAAAAAATGTGTTATATAATATTATAGTGATTTTGGAATGAAACCAATCTATAAAAAGGGACTGTGACCCGAATAATGGCCCTATTCACTGTTCTGACTTTACGTTTATACTTACCTACATGACATCTGCGCCAGCGAGAATCGGACGCCGACACAAAATGGAGGGGAGAGCGTCGAGACGATAAAACTACATGTAACTCTCTCCGCTGCTCAGTATGCATTGAGAAAGCGAAAAGTAGTGAACGAATTATTACGTTATTTCTTGTATTTATATTTATACGGAAGCAACAGAACGGTTTACTAAGTCGTTGACAAGAATTCGATTCCACCAATCACGATTGTCGTTTTAACTTCCTCTGCAGGGTAGTTTAATCTGTACAGCGCACGCGCAATATCGACAGTTTTGCTTGCACGCTTCTTCAATAGCATTTCAAAGTAACGAAATTGTCACTAAGAAATTATTCACTTTCTGCGAACGCGAATCAATTATTGGAAGCAGTATCATCATAACATCCGGTGTTTCGATATTCCAACTTATAAGACAACGTCAAAGGTGAAGGACTGACATCCATACTTTCAGAGTTAACTTTTACTCGAAGGTACCACGTGAAAGTGGTTTGCTTGTATCATGTGAAAGAAGTACACTCGAAAGAGGCATCTACGAATATTCGCGGGAGTACTAGAAGGACAAGATAATAAGAATAAATTTGTACAAGTGTGAAAAATTATTATATAATTAATTCGAAAATCGCGTTGAAAATTTGAATGGAATAAGTGTCGGAAGCCACGCCTAAAGTAACCGATACACTCGTGAGCGTCGATTGAGGTTAGCTTGCTTCTAAATGATCATCGCGATTTAAGTGCGTCCGTCGTCCGTGCGTAGCGACTGACGATTTTATTTGTACACACTGTGCGTGCGTGTTCCGGAGGAGTGCCAGCTCGAAGAAAGGAATAATGTCAAGCAGTGTTTGCCACGCGCCCCTACCAGCACGAATGGAAGCATTCACCACGAGGCTCTGTCTCCGTGCTGCTGACCAATATGAGCGGCTTCTGCAAGCTCACTTCAACAAGGTACGTCTGTCGAAAGATACAACTTACTTCGATCCAGCAATCCACGATGCTAGCACGCCACGAATACCTTCGATAGTCAATCGAAGTACGAGAAACTTCGACGATGCATAGACTGTAGTGTAACTATAGGGTTTCATTATAGGAGATGCTTCGTAGTATGCACACTTTGTAATATAGTGCTTTTTCAAGCGTCTAGAACGTTAGAAAAATAATTGGTAGACTGTGAATATTTATGCAATTTTACGTCTTTATAACTAACCTAACCCCAATGTAAATAGAAATTTGTTTCACCTACTAAATTTTATAATAAACGCTGTACTTGAAATATCGTTTTATACTTTTGTATATTATATGCATTCTGCAGATATTTGGATCCTAAATTTACCAAAAATGCATAACCACCCACGGTCGAATAATTGGTGTGTAAAAATGAGAGTGACGATCTGATTGCGTGTTTTCTTTTTTCTTTATTATTCGCGTAAAATACATGAATTTAATTGTACGCGGATAAACAAGATACTACATACTTGTACATCTAGGAATTGACTCATAATATGATGCGATTTGAACAAGTAATCATTGTGAAGCCGTATTTCTTGGTAAAACATTGATCCGTATTCACATGTGACTTCGTTAACGGTAACATTGTTCTGTTTTCCAATTCGCCGTTATATTCCCTTTCACGGTATTTATTCGTACAGCGTCGGCGTATTTCATTTAATATTAATTCTGACTTTCGATTAGAAATAAAACAGTCGCTGGAGATGACGAGAAAATTTGGATTTTTTCTTCATTTCCTAAAGAAATGATCGACAATTTGTCAGATAAAAATATACATTCTCTTTTTTTATTCCGAATTTGGAACGTGTTATGATTCATATATATTTTATCATTAAGTTATTGGTATTTATCTGAATTAAATTACCATGAAGACCCTGTGTTCAAGATGACAGTGTTTTAATACCGATTTCGTTTATTTTATTTTGATCCAAACGCATAGATATTCTAACTACAGAACGTGATATTTTAATTAATTTCACGATAACCTGTTAACTTTATTTCCAAAGCAATTGTATGAGATTATTTAATAAGTTATGCACGGATACGTAGAATATAAATTAAGATTAAATATTCCGAAACATCGTGTACATTAACTCGAATCTAAGCCAAACTCGTGTGGTTTGATGACCCGACCTATGATTCAACGACCCCACTTGAAGATTAAGAAATTGAAAATGAAATATGTTTTATTATTAGCCTCTGAATCGAAGATGAAAATGTTTGAATTTTTGTGATATAGATTGTTAATAATAACGGATGTGTACAAGTTTCCAATTATGACTCTTGCATTGGTATACAGTCTCGTGCACCTGTTCAATCGTCTATCCGAGCGACTAAGTTACGCTTCTGCTAAGAGTAAAATTAAGCTATGCAAACCGGTCTTGTATTTTTAGTACGTCACTTTTGTTCGTTGCAACTGCAAGTCAAAATTTTGTTACCATCTATATTGTGTCTATTTATTGATTAATAGCGGCTAACGCGATAGGAGACCAATTGGCAAAAAGATTTCAAAGGAAAACAAATCGAGCAGACTTTCGAAATTTGAACAGTCGACCTTCGATGAAGGCAGATGAATAAATTCAAGGCGGTGCTCGATGACAAATTCAAGGATTACTTTATATCTGGAACAGAGAACGTGTTAAACCATTAACTTCGTGCAACTTATTTGATGGTTGCAATTGAAAAAGAAACGATAAAAGTACTCATAAATCAGTACTTTGAATGTGTGAACACCGTAATTCGATGAAACGCTACTTGCTCGTTTCGTAGTAATCTGTTGTTTTAAAATACTCGTAAACCTTCGATGTATGCATTAAATTCCCAGTGCCCTTACGATTTATTCGGAGTACGTGTGTGACTCATAGCAATATTTCAAGTTAAATTGAATATGTTGCTATGTCCAAAAAGAAAAAGAAAGAAAGAGAAAGAAGAAGAAGAAAGAATTCATATCGTTGGTACTAGGCGAGAGATACAATTGAAAACAAATCTTTCGGAAAATTACCTCAAAATGAGAAGTTTTAATACTATTGGGATATAAGGAAGGATAATAAATCCATGGAATTCATACGTGTTTATGGTATACGTATAAAATATGAGTTGTTAACGAATGTGTGATCCGTTACAATTATGAAATTCCTCGTGCTGATAATTATATCTCATATACTACTATACTGTTGCTTATGAAATAAGAAAAAATGCAACGAAAGGAACAATCACTTTCATGGATATAAAATACTTTGAATATCAAACTTATGACAGACATAAGTACAATTTGATAACGTGATTCTTCCCAAACGCTTTATACGACAAATGGAATCAAGGTTTCTGAACGCAAAGCAAACATTAGGAACACAAATTAGGTATTATACGAATAATTGTATTAATATATTTTATTTATAACTATATTTTATCTATAATAATAATATATGAACATGAAACATTTGACTGTGTAGTTTGCCCAATTTTTCTTGCCCAAATTTTCGAAGTATCGCTCGATTATACAAAGAATTCATTGACCCTTCTACGTAAGAAATTCCAATTATTATTCTACATAAAGTAATTTAATTAACTAACTAATGCTAGCATATTTATAAAATTACAAACTTGCTTTTTTGGTTACACGTTAATTAATCGTATTTGTGCCCGTATACATAAATATGCTATCAGATAATTCCTATAACGTGAAGGATACACCTCGTATAACCTGGTACACACAGAAAGTAGAACAATCCTCATAATCCTCGCGTATCTGCAGAATCATTTAGTAGTAATAAAACAAAGGCAGAAACTATATCGTAATTGTAGTATGCAGACTAACAAAATTATCATATATAATCGCGTATAGATACGTTAATTTTATTCAGTTTTTATCAGTGTGTATGAAAAGTGCAGTTGCACTCCACAACTTAAGAGATACTAAAATATATTTAACGATAAATTTACAATCATTTTACATGACATCAATGATTCATAATTTTCAATTACTTATGCTTCGATATATAACATCATTCCTCGTAAATAGATACATTGCCCTGCGAAACAACAAACGGATGGTCTACTTATGTTCTGTAATTGGATGAGAGAAGCTTCTTGTTCTTCGTGAAATCCGTTCGATCGTACATAGTAAATAATTATTCTTTAACGCAGAGGAAAACTCGAAAACGACGCTCATTCTGTGTATCGAAACCTTCTTTCCCTTTAATGAAATTTCCATTTCATACTTCCATTCCATATTTCCATTCCATATTCCATCCATTATCTATCTAACTATTTATCTACACTGTGGAAGCAAGCATTGCCAGTTTGGTTTTTTCCACGATGTTTACAAATCCAGCGCAATTATTGTAAATTTACCTTTAATCGACGACATTTCCATCGATTACGATTGATCGATAAGACGCGTTTGACGATAACAAAATTATAGTGAAAAAAAACATGTAATAGCTTAAAAAAGTAACGCAGCACCGGTCGAAAACTATCATTATAACACATATATGATTACCGAAAACTGTCGAGATTGATCGTTATATTACGAATAAATTGTTTACGTCTTTATTCTCAAAATTCAATGAAAATTTAATATTAGGAGGAGTCGACTCAAGTTTGTTTATTGCCCTGTTATTCTTAACTCGTTTTTATTTTTTTTTTTTCTTTTCATTTTTACTTTTTTTCGTATAGATCGATAACTTTCACGTGATACGATATGAACGCACCACGAAGAAATCAAGGTGCATATTTTTGCTACGTAATAGACGACGTCAATCAAGGAGAATGTAATAATTCTAATAACCACACAGAACACGAGATATGTACCACGTTCATTTAAATATTCTACATGTTATTCGATCAATTACGTATACACGGTGCAACCAGTTTCAGCTTTCCAAATTTCAAGTTTAGTTTTTATCATTTTTATTCCTGTCGCATTCTTCTGCTCATTATCGACCCAATCGTATTTTGCCTAATAAGTTGAAAGGTATCTCCAAACGCGAGGAAAATATGGAAGAACTGTTATTGGTATACATGATCCTCCGTTGCAATTTTTTTTTTCCACTAAAATGGAAATAAGAGTCAAATAAAGAAGTGCAAGCAGATCGTAGCAGAATTAATCACGTTACGATCGACTAAAAATTACCGATTAAATATTTCCTTGCTTCCTATACTCTCGACGACAACAGTGAGAACAAATACGTAACAAATTATAATGCAATACGTAATTGAGTTACTCTTGCCAAATCGGTCAACTTGGCAAAACAAAAAGCAGAGAAAACCGATCAATTTATATAAGACGAGCAAGTACTTCAGCACTAAAATGTCCAAAAGTGGAATTTAATCACTTTGGCCTGTGAATTGCTCAATTATTACTAACACTGTTAAAAAGATACTATACGTTCGCCAAATGGTATCAGTTTGGTTGCAATCGCACGTGTATTTGTATATCATAAACGCGTTAACAGCCTACCATACCAATTACATAAGTATCGTTACATATATCAGAATTCGACTTTTACGAGCATTGTATGCGAGCAAAGCGAAAATGTCGAGTCTAAAGACCAATGATCTATCTGGAACACCAGCAGACTATTAAAAAACTAGTTTCATATGGGCCACGGGTCACTCGTCTAGCAGGAAGAGAGAATAGCAATGAGGTGAAGGTATCCTTGTAGAAATATCAATGATCTTCTTAAAGAAGCATCGAGAAATATTTTTTTCTCATTTCGATTTTGTTCTAAAAATAGATATCGATCTCAGGTAGAGAAAGGGACAATAATAAAGATGATATAGAAGTTAAGAATCATTGGTTAAAAGAAGCTGCACGTAAACAGGATCGATAGCTCTCGCCACGACCTTTGTCGCTAAACTATTTATGTTAATCGAGCCATTAATTAGATACGTATAGTGACACGTAGATTGCAGAGTATTTTTAGTACGACCTTATACCATTTGTAGATTTAACTGTTTATAAACACCGTGGATGATGGCGTTCGGGTGATGTTGCGTTTATACATTTTTATGGGCTAAGGTGGAATGTTTATCGATTACGAAACTGTATACGCGATTGATAAAAGATAAATCTTTGTGAGCGTGCTGCTTCGAAATTGTCGTGCTTCTAATGATACATCGTATCATAATAATCTCGGATATCGTTGGCGGAGGTTCTTCAGAATGATTAAGGAACAGTATATTAACATGGATTTTATTTATCGAACGTATATATATATATATATATATATATATATACGTGTATATATACGTATATATATATGTATACATATATACATCAGCTTTTTTATCGGCAAGTTCATATCGTCATTGACAAGAGTTACGATTATGTAGCTTCTTAAATTAATCGTTTATTCTCATCGTACAGAGCATGTGTTATTCCTTTTATCTGAAAATGCCAAGCACGTTGTAACCATAACTTGGTTCAATGAAAGTACTCGAGCACTTAAATCTTAATACTGATTACACAATTCAGAAAAAAAAGTCAATATATCTTGGAATTCGATATCGTAGCATGTAAGTTTCTACAAAGATGTCAAATTTATTTGATACTTCGAGATACCTACATTTATCGTAATAATGCGTCACTGGAGAATATAATATCAGAGTAAACATACAATGTCTCTATAATGATAATGATCAGTATTACCCAGTAAATTAAATTATACTTCGCTTTTCTTTTATATTCTTTAATATGAAACCCACTTACACATGCAGACTGTCAGGAAAATTGTTCAATAGAAATAAATTACCTGCTGTAACAACAATATAAAACAGACGAGAAGAATAATTATTTCTCAAGTAATTGAATAGACAACGAATTAGTACCTTTTCATTGATAAATTATTGTTTTCTTTACAATTTAATTATGTAATACAGTAATATTAATCCTAATCATAATTGCAGAGCGTGAAAAATCCAGACAAATATCTCTCAAAACTTATCTATTACGTAAAAATCATTCGCCAATCTTTCTTATTCTGTTTTTTCTTTTTTCAGAAGATGTTTTACCAAATAATATTTATTATCAAACTTGTACTAATATCGTATTAATATAAAATTTATATATTCAGGTTCTACAGATTTAAAGTATAAAAGAAAATTTATTTTCTTCGCTTTACATACGTAAAACATAGAATATACATATAGGCAAATACACGATACTATATTTAGTTGACGAATTGGAAAATGTCTATTTAATAACAAATAGCGTGTTGGTGTTATCGTTAAAAAATATAACCACATGATCGAATGGCTTTCGATTGATGATAGTACATATAAAGTCAGGCTTGATTTATAAATTGTTTTTTTCCTGTGGGGTCACGTTTGTAGGGGATCATTGATCGACATTTTAGAGCCCTCATTTGCTTAAAGCGACAACAAGTAATATACATATACATATGCATCATGTCATTGACGTCGATCTAGTATTTAATTTCCGCGTCATTTTAATTGAGAAACTGGCTTTTTGTTGTTCTTTATATTTCTTATACTCGTGTTACGACATTTTTTGACCTCGTTTCTACCTCGCTTCGTTTATCACGTTTATACCTTGTTTTTGCCTCTTTTATCATGTTTCTGCCTCGTTTTCATCTTGTTCTTGTCTTGATTTCCGCTTCGTCTATTCTGAATTTCAAGATTGTTATTCTTCTTAGAACACATTACAGACATAGTTGTTCGTTTCCTTAATTCGACCGCGTAACAGTCTTTCGCTGTGAAAGTTGTTACTAGTATCTAAAAAAGTATTAAACAAAAGGAGAAATATCCAGAAATATGCTATTGCTTCGAGATTTTGTTAACGTTAAAACCTGATATATAATTGTAATAAATTTTTTACTTCTATGCAGAATAAAAAAAGGGCAAAAGTTATAAATATGGAAATTGGGGAAAGACACAATATACAATAACAACGTTAATACATCACGGAGGAATTTGAATGTATCGTATAAATTAGTTACACTATTCTAGAATTTTATTACTACAGGAGGAAATTTACATGCGCTTGAAAAAATTGCATAACGATTGATTGTAATTACTGTTAATCAATGTCATCTATGAAAAAAGAAGATTATTTTCTTCTGACGCAGGGAGAAGTTCCCGAGGATCGTAGCAACCTTTCGTATTTGTGCAATGCATATTTATTTGCATATCATAACGCACGTAATAGCTAGTAGATGCAATAAAAAAAAAATTTAGGCATGACTATGATGAAAGATTTACGTAGCATAACACAGTACCATAACAACATCGATTTATTAATTTTACGTCATATTTTATCGTCACTATTATCTCGGAAAAAATTGGTTATTAAAAGCGTGATATGCGATTATCTTGAACTCCTAAACAACACATTAACATCAACCTACTAAAATAAAATCGAGAATTTTCAAAATGTTTTTTTAGATCATCGTGTCTGTTATTGTTACTTTATGGCTGGGCATTAAATAAGATGGAAGTAAAAAACAGAGTAAAATTTACGATTAACAACAAATTAAAATATATAGGTAATTTAATGATAATTTTATTGTACGTATTCAAATTTAATAAAGACACATATACGTGTAATATACTCAGGTTCGTAACTTATTAGCTTTAAACAAAGTTAATCCATTTTTTACATATACACACACACGTCACAACATATGCACGTGCAGCTATAAGCATAAAATACATGAAACTGCACGTTCTATAGTATTTTAAGTAGGATCAAATTCAATTCGTCCGATTACGTAAAAAGCGTATCGTCTTACTAATTGAGCGTTAAGACTGAATAAGCACTCTGCAAACCGACTTACAACAATTCCTGTCTTTGGTAAAAAAATATCCATGATACTAAACGTATTAACATCGTTTAGCATTTGCCTTACTTCGTACTCTTTTCTTTTTTTTTTTACTTTTCCCATTTTTATCATAGAAGGTGTTTATGTTATTAGTTGCCAGCGTTCTTATGGTAAACGACAAGTATGAGGAAAAAAGCGGAAAAACAGATGGTCGGTTTAGACCGAAATACATATTCACGATAATATCTTTTTTGCATTCGTCGGATCGTCTCATCAATTGAAAAAATCAAATATTAAACATGGTCGAAAACTGATTGATTTCAAAGAGATTTTAACTAATTTTATACAAAACTTATCATATAGAGAACGAAGAAATATGTAACGAAGTACTCTCGTATTTATATTTTCTTTGCCTTCCGATAAATTTTACAAAATTAAAGTTACAATATCTTTTAGACTACCGAATCTTCGAACATGTTTTTTTCGTAGAACGACGAGAGGCTTCGATGTGTGCAAAAAACAGAGAAGGTTTCCGTTTCAAAAAAATAGCGCAACTGCAAGATGCATATACATTTTTGCTGCTGTGAACAAAATTTTATCGCGCCAACATGTAGCTCAGTTCGAATCATTCATCTGTTTCCCCTTTCATTTTTTCCGCATACTGATCGTTTACAAAAAAAAAGCTGGGAACAGCCCGAATACCCTGTATGTTGATGTTGACCTATGTGCACCTAAACAATACAGCCATTAGCGATTTAATACATTTTTTTACCTTAACATTCGAAGGATATGACGTAAGAAAGAAAAAGAATCGATCGTAATGAATATTTTCCATAGGGGTTGTACCAATCTCTTATAGGTGATGTTCAAATTTCATCCAAACGGATGATAATCAACGAGTGGCTGATATTTATGACTTTTTCGCTTGCATAAAAATCGATGCGAAGGCGGCGCAATATAATATCTAGATATACGAACTTGAACTCGGCAGATCTTTGAAGACCTACGTTGTAACTCGACGTGTACTATCGCTTAACTCTGCAGTCTAAGTTGAAACTTAAAATCGTTAAATCTATACAGTTCTAAACAAAATGATTAAAATTGTTAATAGCGAAACGAGTTTTCTTCCAGTGTCTTTGAAAAGACGTACATTGCCCAGATTGTTCGTCGTAGACCAAAGGTTAACAGGAATTCGGAAACTCGACTCTGTAGTTTTTTGAAAATTATTCTTTCTGGTTTTTTTTTCAATCCTGCTGTGCTCTTCTAGTCTATGCGAAATGGATGTGAAACGGACGCCACGTTTCAATAGACATTAAAAAATATACACAGTTTTTAAATACTTGGTTTTATCATTCGACGTAAGTTTTATAACTTTTGCGTGTTTCGCGCTTCTTACAAATAAAATGGTTCAAAGAACAAAGATATCCCTCGATCGTTATTATATTAAAAGTAGAAAAATGTGCAATTTTACGTTACAATAGATATACTATAGATAGGTATACTATAAGAGTAAGAACACGATAGAATCGAAGATAAGTATCCAAATTTTGTTTAATCTAAACCTGAACTTTCCTGTACTTATTTCCTAGCAATTTTTCTGTAAACGACGTGCAATCTACTAAGATCAGCGGCGCGATATTTCGTGCGCGAAAAGAGGTCGGCGTTCGCGATTCAGTCACGAAGAATAAAAATCAGCAAATAATATAAGGCGCGTGTACGCGATCTTATCCCATTATTTCCAGACAACAATTCGCCTCGCTTTCGCAAAGAAGACAAGCTACGGTTGCACTTTTATCAAATCGTCTTGCTCGTGCATTGACGCACTTGAGCCGAGGTCGTTGTCGCTTTTCTGGTGTATGGTTCGGATGAAAATTTCGCCATCCGTTTTATCGAGGACGACGCAAGCTTCTAAAGAAAAACATCGCGCTTCCGCGATCGTGATGTTTGCGCGCGTTGCGCGCACTTCTTTTCCACTATTTTACCGCGTTATTTGTGACGCTTTGCGAAATAATATAATAATACAGAATAAATAATATTAGTAAAAATAATAATAATAATAATAATAAAAAGGGGATAACCGTGCGTTTCGACAATACAAGTTGCTATGCAGTGACTATAGAAAGCATTGGTACACTATTGTATTTATTATAGCATCTACACGCTAATTAATTAGATTTAAAACATATTATTCATTTCGTATCGGTAGTTTAGCTAGCAGCACTTTCGTACGATTCAAAAAAATGTCTTCTTATGAAAATGAAATTTTATTTATTAAAAGGTAAGTGTATGTTCCAATACTTTCTGTAGCCAGTATATAAGGCCAATATAACATAAAATGTTTAGAAGTGTGAATTACGAATGAATCCTGTTTTTCCCCTCGGATTCTCTTATCGGGTTGGATATGCAGTGAATCTGGCTTATCTGGTGGCTCCCGTTGTTAAACGTTAAAACTGGAACGGTGCTCGATTGAAACTTATCTGCAACAATGCAATCTGAATACACCAGTGACGTCAATGCTCCGTAAAACACGACTCTACTTACGAAACGAGTTACAAGCTTCTTTTTCCTCGTTCTTGTGACGATATAGCCGAAGGCTAAGGCGTAGGTGCGTGATTTATTGTTCGACACGTTTGTCAAACAAAAGAATACACTCCTTCTCCTCCTCTTCCTTTTTGTTTTCAAGTAAAAAAAAAAAGAGTGATATCAATTTTATCGAATCTTTATATTCTACCGTATATATTCTATTCTAAGGAAATGAAAATCATCAGCCTCGTTTCTTATAACTTCGTATAATTATTTCTAATGCTTCCGAGTAGTAAGAAAGTTCCAAAATCCTCAAAGATCCATGTCGATTTAATCAGCGATATTGATAGAGCCATCGATCGATTATACGCGCCGGTACTTCACGCAAGAAAGATAACTTTTATCTTAAAATCTACAGCGATTAAAAACACATAGTAAAATACTAAAAAACCATAGTAATTATCCGTTCCATACTCTACAGAACGGTTGATGATTGAAATTCATCACTGAAAGTATCATGCCGAATTAACATATGTTTATTCGCTCATTAAAATTTTGAATACGATTTGTGTCCTCTTACGTTGACGGATCAGTTTTAGAATTTCGACTATAGATTTCGTTATCGATACCGAACAACGCATAAATGTATCGCAAATGCGATTCAAAATAAAAAAAGAAGAAAAAAAAAATAGATCGTAAAACCGAGTTTCCAACGTCATTGCTGTCTACGCGTAGCTTTCGATCTACCGTTTCATAAACCATTCCTCGAAAGCTGTTTTGCTGGTTATATGTTGACATTTGCACCGAAGACAGCTCGTTATACACGTACATTCCTTACATATTTTATTCCAAGCGTGCCGTGATTACCGGCATCCGATCGATCATGATCGTATATCGAATGTAAATATCCTGAACTCCTCTATCGACTCTGCGAGTACTCGCGATCGGACGATCCAAGCAATTGTGTTCCTTCTACCGTGATTTATAGTCCGTTTATACCAACTTGTTTCGATTCAACATTCAGATCTAATCAAGCAGAAAAATTTAATTTGCAAATTATCGTTACGTCGTAAGCTCGTATTTATATCCTTTTGATCGAACAGAGAAATTTGATTTATAAACCACGTAGACACGATACGTAAAAACATAAAAGAACCGTGGTGAATTTTTATTTCTACGTCGCGTCAAAAACGAAAAAATATACCATTGTGAAATACCGCACCAATAATAGGATCGAATAACGACAGTTTTATTGTCTGAAACTATCATCGTGTTTGCCATAATCAGTCGCACTGACTCATGACTCTTCAAACGTATAATTACGTGACACAAACAAAATCTGCCCAAGCAACGATACGTTTGCAACGAGAAACGAGATACATTATACCGTTGATCAAATTTTCATTTTAAAAACGCCTAGTCCACCTATATTTGAACGCAAATGGTAAAATTACTGGAAATTGTAAGTTACATTTTACCTCGCATCGCGTTATACACGCGCGTTGCCGATTGTTCAAGCAGACATCTAATATTAAAGAATGGTGTACTTTTCTGTTTTATTCGCAAAATATTCTGCTTTTCTATGGTTATTTATAGTCGGTCATCTAACTAGCATTTGACGTAATTCTCATCGTGACAATAACTGTTGCGCCAGCGCAATTCGAATCTCCTTGATTGCCACGTGGTTGTTTACTACGATCAAATATACTGGCTGGTTACGCACAGTGTAACGACCCTCGTATATATTCATTTGAAATGCGAGCAACGCGGATCACGGTGACGAGCCAACGTCAATCGGATGCATTAAATTATTTCAAATGAAATGGTTAAATTCCTTTCTTCTTTCTTTTTTAATTGATATATATACAGGGTGGTTGGTAACTGGTGGTACAAGCGGGGAGGGGATGATTCTACGCGAAAAAGAAGTCGAAAATATAGAATGAAAATTTTTTTTTAATTTTTCCATCGAGACAACGATCTACAGTGAGATCCGTTATAACGAGACGCGATAAAGTGCAGGCGTACCGAGCGAAAATTCAAAGTCGATTTTCTCGAAAACAAAGCCTCGAACGACAAATTTTTATTCTATATTTTCGACTTGTTTTTTCGCGTAGAATCACCCCCTTTCCGCTTGTACCACCAGTTACTAACCACCATATGTGTATCAACGAGTTAGAAAAATTTATCTATAGAATTTTGCGTATGTGATTTAGCAGAGGAAATAAAAATACACTTTGCAATAAAATTTGTTATGCTTACGTGGCAATACAATTGCCATTAATGCGTTAATGAATTTCTAAGAGAAATATAAAATTAAAACATTTATTTCGAAAATATCTTGAGATAAAGTTACGTCAGAAGTTACGAAACCTTTCCTTTTCTCAATGTCAGTAAGAAGACCTATAAAGTTTAATATTACATTAAACTCGTCATTTGTATGATTTCGCGTAGATACAAAGAATACACGTGATTCCTATGACATTGTATTTTATATTTTTCTTACTTCTTTTTTCATAATAAAGGTGAAAGTAAATAAATTGCGTTACATTTTAACTTAATATGCGTCTGAGTGTGTCGAAAAGAATTTCTACTATAATATTTTCTATCTAAAGGATGTATGTAGATTTCTGTAATTTACTGTGTACACAAATATACAATTTGTCGTAGAACTTTATAAATGTGTAGCAATATCACCGTGTAGTTCTTACTTTATATTTCTTGATCAAAGAACGTTAAATGTATGTATTATCGTCTCAACGTTACAATCGTTCGAACAAACAATCGTTAACTCAGCTCAATTCAAAAACAACGTCGATCGATCATTCGATTCGCCACCAATCTCAATCGCCATTGTAATATGGAATCACATTGGGGAATTGCAAGGTATAATTTTGCCATGTCCTCACGTTCGGACCTTGTCGACTAAATTAAAATGAATGGCGTATCGCGAAATCGAATTCCACGACGAACCACCTGTCCGATCGAAGCACGCTTCTCATCATGCTATTAACCAGCTGTTTTGAACAGCCACGCTATTTATTCTACGTTGAAAATATTCGACAAAAATACTACTATATCGAACAGATAGTACCGTAACTATGTATCGGAATGGTAAACTAAAAATAGAACGACTGGATATATTCCTTATAAATTGATCTATGGGTATCTATCTATCGGTATAAAGAGAAAGATCTTCGTCCATATTGTATTTTAACAGGTAGTAATCTATGCGTAAAACCATTAAACATTTAATCGAAGGAAAGAAAAATCGTTATCGACGCCTTACTGATCGATTTTTCTTGCTGATTGATTAATCATTGTTACAATTACATGCTCGATTTTTTATCAGTTTCCGTGACAAAACCAAAGATCAAAAGTTCGTGCCTGTTATCCTAAAAACGAAACTTATCAACTTACATTACCCTTAGGAAGATATAAAATTCCGATAAATTGTTCGACGTTAGATAACGTCAGGTTTATCGGAAATTACTTACTTAAAGGTCCTTAGAGAAACTCTGTCGATACGAACGACTTATTCTCGTAACCACGCGTTTCCTTCCATTTTACATTCCATTTACACTCTATCAGCTCTCTACGCGTATATATACATATGTATATATATGTTCCGCGTGTCTAGTTCCGGCTACCAATTTACACGCAATTATCCGAACATTACGCGCGTCGACCGTTCAATTGTTACAATCGCGACTCGCTTGACACTCGCAGCGAAAAATACACGTGACACGTCTTAATTGGATTATTTATGAATGGCGTTGCGGCAATTAGCACGAGACGCTCGCCACTCGTTAAACTCAATTAACGACGCTTGCCGATGGATTTCGATTTGTTGCGTGCGCTGGACCACGTGCGGGCATGTGCATTGCGCCTGCTGCACGCTCTCCTTACTCCTTGCTTCAGTCGCTTTCGATTGACGAACGAAGGATACGTTCGATTTCATACGAAGAGCAAGGCAAGGTACAAGGAATGCCACGGAATAGCTTTTATCGAGAAAATTAATGTTTTAATCCACTAGAATAGAAAAGGAACTTAGAGGTCGTAAAAAAAGAATGATTAACAAAATATTTATTTTACAGTAGACGTTCCTTGTTCTCCTTTTCTTTTTTTTTTTTTTTTTTATTAGTCAGTAATGATATTTAATTTATAATCGTTGCGATTTGATAGTTCAGCAACTTCGGTTCTCGCGAAGGAAATGTGTTGTAAATTGGAAAATCAGGAGACACGGGCATTCCTCGTGTTTTCCCCTCTTCGTATATGAACCGGTGTTTGATTACAAAATGCACGAGTCGCGTAACAATCGCACACTATTTTTATCTTATAGAAAGGAGGTGTGTAAATTTATTTTCGAAATCCATTGGACTTTTGGCCACACGTTTCACTACGGTCGTTTTTGGTATAATCGAATATCTATCGTTCCGACGTTATGCTGCCGAGGCTCGATATTCTGTTACTCAGCTGCGTCGAATTTTGCAAATAAATGCCGAATATCCTTTTCGTACAGTTAAACGACGCAGTTTAATCGTGTTTTTCATTTATAAATTCGTTCCTTCTTGAGGGCAGTAAAAATGTCATTATATAACAGCTACGTGTGCTTTGCAAACGAAATGTTTTATATTTAATGAAAGTGAAGAGGATATATGTGTACGATATAACGCGAAACTATAGTATAATAAATAGTAGATATTTATGCGAATTTTTACTTTAATCTAGGTAGAAAATATTTGTTTAATTGCTAAATATTATAGCAAGTGCTATATTTTGGGTATTCGATATAATTTTGTAGCTTCGAAATTTTCTATAAATCCATAAAAATCCGTAGTCTTAATATCCGTATAAATGAATAATTCTCTCTTATCAAACGGTCTATACAGTAGTCAAAGTGTAATAATACTTAAGGAAGATAAAATATCTTTGAACTCTGAATGAACACGGAAATTATTAAAGAGATTAATTTCGAAATAATCGAGCAACGATTTCAACTAGAATCGTATCGGCTAGATTAAATTCTTAGTAGATTTTTTTGGTTACAGCCTTCGAGCAAAGAGCAAACGCGACTGAATCATAATTCGAACCACAAGGAACATCGAAGGCAGAAGGATGCTTCGTCGAGCAGCACTTACAGCGCCTTCCGTCAATGGCGAAGGGGCACTTCTATGGGCTCGAATCGGTCCAACAGTGTTGGATCTAGCTCGACCGGAGCCCTTGCCAAATTGCCTAATGATGCAGCGACCATACAAAAAATGGAACAGTTTCCACTGGTCCTTTCCGATACCACTATGCCAGAAGAGGATCTTTCGTTGAAGTTTTTAGCGCTGGTATTCATCCTCTCGTTTTATACTTTTTCGCTAATGAAAAACGTCGAATCGTTAATAATTGAGAGTAGTCAGTGAAATGGAATCTCTATCGCTATTTTCGATAAATTTTAATTTGAAATAAAATATAGAAAAATTTGTACGCGTACGCGCTAATAAATATTAAGAATTTAACAAAGGGATAATACAATAGAATGCTTTCCATTTTAAACGTTGTTTCTCCGATATAATGTATATATTTGTATATATTTATTGTTCGTATAAAAGAAACGAACTATACGAAAGTGAAATGTTATTCCTTTATCTGACATCGTTTACTTTTAGTATTTATCCTAAACGTTATTTTACTCAATTATATTTCACTGTAGAGATACTGTTGAAAGCGAAACGTCTGACAGCTATGTAACGGGGAACATCGACGTGCAGAAATTCATCCTTGGTAAAGTCTTCATCTAAGAAATAACTAGCACGTTCGAAATACATAAGATAATTATATAAATAACAACAAGCAACAATGAATTATCCTATCTACTGAAATATAATTGATATTCGTAAAATATTCAGAAATTCTAAAATGTTGCAACGTAATTTTACAAAATTGCATTATTACTACTACTATTTGACTGTTGTTATTACCATTACTACTATTATCACAGCGATACGTTTAAGATCCATTATCTGTTGAAAAAGTATAATATATACTAATGTCCAATTGTAGTTTACTTTTACATGTATGCATTATCTATTGTTAAATAGCTGCAAATAAACAAATTATGAATATAGTTTTATCGTAAACTTTATCATTGCTAAGAACTAATTATATCTGGAATCTAGTTATTAATTGTATTTATATGAAAATTTGTTTCTTGTAGAACGCCTTGGATTTAACAGCCCCAGCCAGTGACGTTCTGTTGAAGAACAGATTAAAATCCTGGTTTCAATTATCCGGGCATCCGGATGGTTTCGCTCCCGCTGGGCCTGGAACAGTTTGGAAGAGAAAAACTGGAGGAGCAGAAAATACAGAGAGAATTGTTTACGAAGCCCTTAGCAAGGACAAGGAATTACGGGATTGCATTCCAAGGTAAATAAAATACATGAATCAATAATTACTTAAGTAAGAAGTTTCATTGTCTCAAATATATGATAAATATAGCATATAGTTTTTGTGAAAGAGAATTCCAAATAAGAAGAAAGGCATCTTACTATTTTTAGAAATGTATATACCAACAATTAAAGGGGATTAAAGCTACTTGAATGTTATCAAATAGTACGTAAATTATCGTGTAATCTTCTATCAACGAAGCTTAGACCGATTGATATATGTAATTGATAAGCTGTAATGAAATTAAACAATTTTAACATTTTAACACCAAACAATTTTTTCGACAGGCTATAAATTCCGATAAAGTTTCGTCCGATTAGTTATCTCTTAATGTAAATTACTTATAATAGTATATAACGATATAATGATATAATCGTCAAAAAACATTTTATCTATCTAATTTTAAAGCGTTTCATTTTCATGTTTTAGATACTATCGTGAAGTGGAATACAAAGGTGACACGTTCATAGAGCTACAGGATTTACTATTTGGTTTCAACGATCCGCACGTAATGGATATCAAGATGGGCACGAGAACGTTCCTGGAATCGGAAGTGTCAAAGACGACCGCTAGACCGGATCTATATCAAAAGATGATCGCCGTTGATCCAAGTGCTCCGACCAAGCAAGAACACGAGCAACGTGCCGTGACTAAATTGCGGTACATGCAGTTCCGTGAGCAACAGAGCTCGACCTGTAGTCACGGATTTAGAATTGAGGCTATGAAATTACCCGGTGGTCCGCCGATCACCGACCTAAAGAAAGTAAAGTCACACCAGGAAGTGCTCGAAACTATGAATCTATTTCTTGGAACAAGCGAGAACACTCGCGAAAAACTGCTCGCACGGTTGAAAAATCTTCGTTCAAAGATCGAGATGTCTGAATACTTCAAAACTCACGAAGTATGTATTAATTGTACATACGCGATTAAATACTTGGAACATCAAAACAGTTAAAAAAGAATTGCTCTCTTTTCGTTTTTAAAAATTTTTTTTAACAGAATTTTAGGAGAACAAATAAACGATACAACGTACATTATTTCTTTTCCAGATAATTGGTAGTAGTATTTTTATGATCTACGACGATGATAAAGTTGGCGTTTGGTTGATCGATTTTGCTAAAACACGAGGATTGCCAAATGGACATAGAGTGACGCACAGGAAACCATGGGAACAAGGCAACCACGAAGAAGGCTTTTTATTTGGTCTCGATAATCTTATTTCTACGATAGAAGAAGTGAATCTTCCAAACGCGTAATTCTCGTATAATAACTATATCATTCGTGAAATCAACTTACATGAATATCCTATATTGGTGTCATCCTAATAACGGCTATCGTTATTTTCTTTATTTGCTTCAATAAACTAAATAAAAAATGTCCAATTTTCTCTTTGGAAAAATTCCATCGCATATTTTGCAGATATTTTCTGATACGATTGATATATTAAAAACATTAATACCTATACTTCTGTGTATAATTATCATTGGTCTTTGTAAAGAATTAAAAATGATGAGACTGCCTATAAAATACAAATTATGTATTTAAATACGTTAAAACAAAACGCTAATACAAGGTATTTGAGGCGGAAGACTGCTTGTTGTTGCATTTTTTCTATGAACTACTTTTAACCGAAAAGAAGTTTGATAAACATCGCTTTACAGCATATTTAGTGAGCGTACAAAATTTACATTGATGTACAAATATAGTGTTAACTAAGTATAATCGTTTAGAATAATTATTTATGAAGAAAAGTTAGATTGTAAGGTCTATTTTTTGAATAAAATACTCGCTACGTCGAACAATTCTGAGTAACAATCTTATATTAAATTATTTTGTTGTCTAACTGCCAATTTTAGTAGAAAGAACATTTATAATAAAGCATTTCGTTTAAGACGTATAAATTACACAAAACGTATTTTTATTGTATTTATCAGTGTAATTCCCGCTAACATTTGTTTTTCTGCGTAAATACTGATTGTTATATATTAGACGATGTTAAGCAAAATAAATAATAGTATGAAATAATATTATTCAACGATATATACAAACATTTCGAAAATTAAGAAATCTCAAACAAATTTGTGTCATTCGATTTCTATCGATATTATATTTTACATTTACATGATTCTAGTAGAAAATAAAGCATAAATAAATATATACGATACATCTTTCTTCATTACAACCTTATTATCCATGAACTTTATTGAATAATAATCTCCTCGATGTTGGTAACGGGTTGTTCCAATGTACTTTTCGATTTTGAACTGATTATGGAATCGTACCATCGAATTTCGGCAGCTGCCAGACATTTGTGCCTATATAGATAATGTTACATTTATGTATTTATCTATATATATATAATCTATCATATATAATGCTACATACATATATTACAATTACAAGTGCATTAAATATTATAAGTTTCTATGCTAATTATACTAACGCATCGATTTTATCACTTGGTGGCTTTCTTACAGGATTCCACCCAGAAACGGGTTTTTGGTTCGTTACCATTAAACCTCGGACGCAATAAGATAAAATAACTTTATTTAAGGTTGAATCCTGAAAATTTTAATATTAATTTTTTTAATTAAGTTCTTATTATAACTTTTTTTACTTAATGTATATATATATCAATACTGATGTTTTCATTGTGTATGAAACAAAATGTACAATTTTTTTAATTGAACGATAAATAATAAACGTACTCGCCACTCAGAATTTAAAACATCTGCTATACTTAAAATATTTGTAGAAATATCTACTTCCTCTATGTTTCCCATAGTATTCAAATAATTTTCTTGCAGGAAGTTCAAAAATACTGTTGCTTGTGACTGGAAGAAAGCTGCTATTTCATCAGGATCATGTACAAATTTCCAGTTGTTTTCAGTTTGAATTCCTGTAAATTTATTTATTCAGCAAGTCTTCAAATCTTAATGTACACAAAATATCTACTCACTTTTTGGATTAATTACTCGCCCGACACCATGAAGAAGCCCTAAAGACTCTTCTCGAATATTACATTTATTTTCTCGTTCTTCTGGTACTAATGATATTAAGATGTCATTTAGAAATCAAGCGTATTATTATAACTTATTATATTTACCTTTTAATGAAATGAAAATTAGATTTAACAAGGCATTTCTAATGTCTCCTATGCTATTTGATAATATTTCATCAACTTTATTTTGTGAAACATGTAACATATGCCCAGCAATTGAATTCAAAATCTTAGTTATTCTTTTTAATGCATTTTTCATTGCAGTTTGTGTAACAGAGTTTATACTAAAATATAAAGGTTCTATATCAAATATATATCATAGAAGAACAGATCATGAATACATAATTATATTTAGAAACTTACTTAATTAAATCTATGCCAAATTTTTCTCTTATATTAGGAGAAAATAATGTTTGAAGCAATTTTGAATTTCCTACTTCTGTACATACAAACACTATAGGTTCTTTTCCAATTTCAAAGTACCTTCTAAAAATTAAAGTTTATAATAACTATATTTCAATAAAAATGGCAAAAGAAAAAATAAATAATTCTAATTACTGCAAAAGAGAAAAGAAACTCTCCTTCTCCTCATAAAAGACATTTGGAAAATCTTTTACAAGAAGTAAACGACTAGAATAATTACTTAAAACTGAACTATATCTGGTAGCTCTGATTAAAAATTCTTCAAATCTGTCTCCTTGTCTCATTATTCTGTCTGAACAAAAATTTAGAATTATTTCGTCATTTTATTAGATATTACTAATAATTTATTGGTTTGAGAAAGAAAGAAATTACTATTTTCATCCATAATTTGATCAATAGGAGTAATCCATTCTGTAATATTGAAACCATTTTCTCTTGCAAGAACCCTTAGAGCTGTTGTTTTCCCACAACCAGATGGACCAGATAAAATTAATATGGCAGGTGTGCCTTTCCTTACTTTATATTGTAACCAATTTAGAATCTCTTGCTGTTTTTGTCTACTAACTACTAATTCAGAAGGGCTTCGTGCGTCACAGGCTTCCAGTAATGCAAACAGGCTATTAGCATTCTTTTTTTTCGGCATTATATCATAAGTGCTTGATACTTCTAAAGCACTAGTTTCTAGTACTTGTGAAATGTTACGTTTAATCCCTGGTGTTCTTTTGATAGGTTCACATTCAAATGATGACATCAACCAACTACTGTTTTTCTAATGATAAACAGAAACATATTTAACATCAGTGAAGAAGGTATTTACATTCATGCATTAAGAATTAAAGGACCTATTCTGTGAAAATATACCTTTGTACTTGCCATACTGTAATGGGCATATAAATTCTTTATAGCGACAAAATATGTTATTACAATTCAGATTATTATTACAAAAATATATAAAATCTTTTGTTGTAGTTGTAAGCATAGAAATATTTTCCAGTTATATCAATTTTTCATAGTTGTCTAAAAATAATCATAACTCGATTAATTATACAAAACTTTGTAACATTGTCTTATATGTTGAACTATATTATTTCAAATATCTTTTTGCATAAAAACAAGTTTTCAATATGATATAATATATTTGTATCGTACATAAGCCATATGTTAACCAAAAAGGGAAGAGTGAATTAGGGAAAAGAACATGATCTTAGACTGTGTTTAGAGAGAATGTGAGAACAATGTACAACAAAGAACGTGTAGATAACTTGGCTCGTGTATAATTATTATTTCAATATACTAAATACATTTATACTTTTCCTTTTACTCCTTTACGCTTGATTGATTAATCCCATCAACTTTTAATTATATCGCAACGTTTGATTAATAATTATCTGTTTGTGAAACAAACGACATAAAGATCATTTTATGTTCTTTTTTCACAGCCGACATTTATTTCAAAATTCAAATTGTTACACTAGATATACATATAGAAATTACAACATAAATTTTTAAAAATATATTTCTGTACTAATACCTCAAAAAAATCGATAATATTGTATTTGAATAAATTAATATATTCGTGTTAGAATACTTCGAAATATTTTCTGAAATTATCCAACTGGTTAGACCCAAGACACTTTTTACAGTAAAGATTGTGACTTTATAAGTTGTTTCCAAATACACATGTCACTTTCAGTATGTATGGTATCGATTTCAATGTTTGCACAAAAGTTCAAGAAAATATTCAATAACATAATAATAGTATTAAAGGCTTAATTGACTGTAAGCATAGGTACATATAGTTGAGTTCACAGACCACCGTAGTTCACAATTTCACAACACGGGTCCATAGCGTGCTTCCAATGTTAAAAAATTCAACCAAAAAATATATGCTAGAAATGAGAATTTCTAGCGGCCAACGACCGAATTACATGCACATTTCGTTTCTGTTGCTGTTGGTGAGAAAAACAAGAAGGAAAACGCATTCGTATCGACGGCGCGGCATAATGAAGGGTTACCAACGATCGGCAAGGATGAACAAAATATAAAAATTGCTTACAGTTTAATCAAATATTAACAGTACATTGTTTTTTCTCTAACAATTACAACAAGGCCACTTTGCGAATGAAAATAATAATCAGGCGATACCACAAGCAGCCATCAACGCGAGTAACAGATAGCAACAACCAACAGTAATGATCTTTCTGAAAATGATTATACAGTATGTATACTATACATACAGATATGTATGATACATCGGAAAATAATTAAAAACACGCGACGTTGCAAGAAGAATCGTATTAAAAAAGAATACGAAATAGTATTCGCACATACCGAGAAATCATGTCAAATTCCAACAATAATTGTAATAGTGCCATCTTTTACAAGATTATATTCTGCTGATAGAACATGGATATTCTTTACGAAAAATTTCTTCAAGAACTCGAAAATTATAACTTCGATAAATTCTTATGTTCCTACATTCTAATTTTTGATATAATTTCATTTCAATTGTACCATCTCCTATGCAGTCATGTTCTCTTAATATAAAGTTGCAAAATCGTTTCAAAGTTTTCGTCAAAATCTCAAAATTCTCAACTTCGACAAATTTCTGAAATATGATGTTAGTTTCAAGAACCGGAAAAATTGTAACATCTTCTGTGCTATCATGTTCTGATATAAAATTATTATTTTTACTAACAAGTTTTGTGCTCGTGGTTTCCTCAAAAAATGATGTCGTTTTTAGTAGTTTCGCAAGTTTCCGAATACCTCTTATAGTATTTTATTTTTTTAATACTTACCAATACTTACCAATTTCCTCCAACCTTTTTGTCATATTCTATAACTTATTTCTTGAAGTTATTGGAATTGGAAAGCTCGTTTTCGAATCGGCACTAAGAGCCAAGCGACTACTTTTACCTACCGATGATATACTTGCAATTAGTTAATATTTCGGCTAAAGTTTGTATACGCACGTTTCTCCCAGCAAAACTGCCGAAGGAAGAAATGTGTATATAATTCGACCGTTTGGATATTGGAGACGGTAATGCATGGATCGTATTTTTGGCTAAATTCTCGCGTGTTGATTGGCGATATCCCTACTCATCTTTGCTTTCAATTACGGGAAAAGGTTAGATAAGTTGTGTTGATACGTAATCAATACCAGAGAATGACGAAAAAAGTAGAAGAGTAAGAAGTACGAAAACACAGTAATAATTACAGTAAAGTTAATATAATAAAATAATAATTTAAATTTGAGACAAAGAAAAGAACATTTCTATTTGACACATATATATCGGTATGTATATTGTCTTTATATATAACATCAAAAATAAAGTATCAGATTATTGTTTGTGATTCAAATTTAAATGGTTAAAGATATAATCTATTTATAAGTAGCTTAAACTAATAGTTATATTATAAGTAGTTAAACTAATACCAATTTATCATTATCAATTATAAGTATGATAATTTCGGAATTAATATGGACTTGTTGACTATTCCATTCGGTTTATTTTATATGATGTTTATATGTTATAAGTTATGATTGTGTTTGCACAGATTTACATTTTTACAAACATAAATAAAAAAGCGGAATCTACACAAAAATTTATTTTGCCCACTATATACTATATTTTAATATAAATGTATAAGCATCCACAGCCTAGCTATAACATTATAAACTCTAAAGGCAAAAGAGTATAAGTCAGAATTATTTGTTTCACAGAAAAATGTATGGTATTTAAAGTAAATAGTAATAAGATTAAATGTTAGATTTTGAATATACTATTAAAATCTCAAGTAAACAGGCGAGAAAGAAATGAAATTGACTTATATTATTATTAGAAGCATAAGCAAAAGGCAGCAATGTAGAATACATTAGCGTATTCTGTTTTTACCAAAATTTGACTTATTCTGTCTTTTACCCGTCCACTAAAAAAAGACAGGTCTGGATACTCGCTAGAGGAAAATATATCTCTAGGCCTCTAGGTGAAGCCAAAACAATGTAATGTTTAACAAAAGTTAATAATTAATTTATAAAGTTTATATAGCCATGCATGATTATGTACAAATAGGTAGGTGCTATATGTACTGTAAATTTTTCACGCGAGATGCTTTCTCAAGTTAACACTCACTCAGTGGGCATTCACCACTTTGCCTTCAATATATGAATGGTCAGACTTGTGTTATATGATTGCACAATCTTAGATTTTAGTTATTTTTTGTACTTGTTTAAATCTTGTTATATGCTTTATATGATTGTAAAATATATAATACATACTTTATGGTATTGTTATAGGAATAATTTACTGTGTATATGTGAAATATTTCTCTCTAAATGTGCGAACTTTCATAAAATCAGTTAATATATAAACAGTATTCATCATAAATTAATTGTACAATTAAATGACAGTAATCAGATTTGAGTATTTGAGTATATTAAAAAATATGACCACCAAATATTATTATGCAGTAGCCAAAGGTCGTAAACCTGGGATTTATCATACTTGGTAACAAATTTTTACATTCAGTATGCATTAATACATTGTTTTAAATCTACTTCAAAAAAATTGTATTTCACTGTTCTTATCAAATAAGGCCTAAATGTCATGAACAAGTGCTTCATTTTTCTGGATCTGTATTTAAAAAATTTAAAACAGAAACAGAAGCACGCAGCTTCATTGAAGAATATGAGAAAGCAAATAAAGAAAATGACGTGGAAGGTGCATTACCTATAATTGGTAAAAAGTATGACACAATTTTAACATATTAGTGTACATAGATGAATATATTAATTGGAAAATAATTTTAGACGACAAATACAAATTAACAAAGGTACAGACTCTGATACCGGACAACCAAGTTCAAAAAGGCTAAAAACGACAAGTTCAACAAAATATGAAAATATACGGATAGATAAAGTAAGTGTAAGATAAAATATTTTATATGGAGTTTCACATATAATTTTTATAGATGGATTTTTATATTTATCTCACTATATCATTAATTTTTTAGGATTTAACTCAAAATTTCATTGTGGATGGCGATGGTTTTGTCAATGTATATACGGATGGTGCATGTACTGCAAATGGGAGAAAAAACGCAAAGGCTGGTATAGGTGTTTGGTTTGGTGACAGTCATCCTCTGTGAGTTACAATATATCTTTCAGTTATATTTAATGTGTAATTCAATGTAAATATCCTGTTTAAAAATGTTAACCGTAGAAATGTATCGGAAGCTGTTGTTGGTCGAGCAACTAACAACAATGCAGAAATTATGGCTGTAACTGTAGCTGCTAGACAAGCAAGAAAGGCAGGTATTACAAATTTGAAGATTAATACAGATTCCCAATTTCTTATCAACTGCATAAAGTATTGGATACATAGCTGGAAAAAAAAAGGATGGGTTACTTCAAATAACAAACCTGTTATAAATAAGAATGAACTAATAGAAATGGAAGAAGCTTTAAAACCTCTAAACGTGGTTTGGGTAAGTAATATATGATTATTTTATTAGTACTTAATGCCTTAATCTTATATTTTATAGCTCATGAATATTGGTACTTTAACGTTTCAGAATCATGTCAATGGTCATGTTGGAATTTATGGTAATGAAATGGCTGATAAATTAGCTCGGGCAGGAAGTTTAAAATATGTCTAACATTCATATGTAATATTCACAAAATAGTCATTAAATATATGTATTTTTAATCAATAACTTAAATATTTACAGTATGTTTACAATTAAATTACACTGTGTATTCTTGTATGCATTTTAAGATACCTTAGATTATATAGAAAATATTTGATTTTAATGAAAAATAATGTAAAATTTCTTGTTAGATTAATGTAAAAATTAAGATGTTTGCAACATATTTATAACACATTTTATAAATAATAATCATATAAATAATAATAATTATAATATAATAATCATAAATAATAATCATATAATATAATAATTATATAAAAATATGTATTGGTTGTAGTAAATTGTGTTAAATTATATTATGCGTATTAATTTGTAGTTACATTAGGTACCCCTTCAATATTATCAACAGCTCGGTTTTCTGTTGGTCGAGGACATATTTGCTTTAAAAGGACGTATATATCCTCTGGAGATATTTGAAGAGCCAATAATTCCAATATGATTCTGAAAGAATAATTTCTTGAAATCACAATAGCTTTAACTATTATCAACTAATCAAAATAAGATTTTATTTTTTATATTTGTTTATTTTTTTACGGCGTTAACAAATTTTGCACTTATTGCGTTTAGATAAATATTACATATATTATGAAATGCTGACATTTATAGCATATAAGAGCTTATCTCTTTAGCTATATCTTACTAAAGCTTTCACATACAATCGTATAGGTTATATTTGTATAATTCATAAATTATTACCGATAAACTCCTGGAACTGCTGAAATTCCTGCTAGTTCGGCCAGTGCTATCAATTCAACTTGATGAGCTTGTGGAAACGTCATTCTATTGACAAAAAAAGTCTTATGATACGGAAACAGTTTGCCGCGTAAATCTGTCCTTCTACACAACGCTGTAGCAGTGCCGCCAATAGTTTTTTAGTAAATTATGATAACAGTGATCCAAAATAAATATAAATTAATATTTTATATGAATAATTCATATATTTTATTGCATTTAATTATATAATTTATTATCTGCATTACATACATGTTATTTAATATATGAAATTTATATATATTTATACAACCATTATTTAAAATTACATAAAATATTTTATAAAAATAAAAGTAATCACTATGAAACTTTAAAGAATAAAGATAGAAAAACAATGAAAAAAACATTGACATTCATGAACTGAGTATTGCAAGAACTAAAAATATGTTAGAGAGATTGAGATCAACCTCGCTATTTTTATTCAAGAAAAGTGGGAAAGTTAATACATTTGCAGCATGCATCTGGTTTAGAGATAGTAAAAATTCATGAAAATATGATTAAAAACTTTATTTTGGTTGCTTTATAATTGGGAAAAATATATATAAAGTTACGTGTACCTGTAGGAACTTTGGACTACAGATTATGTCTAGGGCAATTGTCGTTTAGGTAACATGCTGATTAAAAAAAAAGAAGAAAGGAGAAAAAAATGAACTCAAGACATGTCAAATATGTTACCAACGAACAAGTTGCAAAAAGAAAAAAGAAGTATCTTAAATCTACACTAAGACTAACACTTCATTAAATCTAAATTTATACGTTGGTAACAAACGTGATATAAAATATAATATTCAGTACGCATTGTACGTGCTGTTTCTCAAATGAACGTCGAAAAATACATGAAAGCTAAAACGTCCGTGTATACTTTGCATTTTTATCATCAAATGCGATAGTATTTTAATGTAAAAGAATAGGACGTAGTTAAAAAAGGAAACGAAAAAGGAAAGGAAAATAGAGAAACGAAGCAAAAATGATGAAATTATAAAAACACTCGAATAGTCTACAACTTAAATTTGTTTAACATATAAAGCTGACCATGAAACGAATCTTACGCATGGCACACGGTTAACCAACCTTTTAAAATTTTACGCTAAACAACCCTGCTAACACGTATAAAATTATGTACAGCATCACGAGATACAGTTTTGTGCTTTCTTTCTCGTTACAAGAACACATACCAGCTAGTTCTGGTATCATCCCTTTTTTTTTTGTTTGGAAAAAGTTGAAAATTTTCGACTAGCGTACATTGTACGTCATGCATTGATTAAGGTCTAAAAAACGTATCTGATATACGAAGTTGTTACGAATGTTTATACCCAACATGAACTCCTATTACGTTAGGAATTCCACGAACAGTTTGTCCTTTGAAAGATACACGTTAAATGCTTAATTTAGCAGGGTTAATACTCTCTATTTGTTTCCGTGAAGATATCACGATCGTTCGGAACTGACAACGAATAAAAGCAACGCGGTGATTACAGTGAAGCAACGATCGTCACAACTTGATTCCTAATTTTTCTTTGTCAAGGTGCCCAAAGTCTTATGCTTTCATTCTTGTAAATACTCATCTTTCGTGAAAAGCGCCGTTATCATGGCGATTCCTTTTCTTCTCTTTAAAGAAATAAAACTTATTTTTTACAGATTAAACATGTTTTAAGGTCCTTAAAAATATATAATGCTTTCTCATTGTTTCTCCATTCCTCTTATCGTACTCAAAACGTGTTACGCTCTCGCCTATTTTTGTTTTGACTAGATTCATTCTTAGTTAAAAGGGTATGTAATCTGATACCACGAATAAACGGAAGGTTTACATTAATATATGTGCTCATCCCTTAACCAGAACACACTTCCGAATGCTCGTCCCAGGCAGCTACCTGAAATTATTAATTTTATCAATAATCAATGTAATATAATTTGATCATTATATTTCACGCACGATATTTATTAAACATTGCATATGAGATAAGCTTTAAATCTTACTTGGCATTCACGACTACAATACCACTGATGACCGCAGCCAGCACATACGAACTGTGCTACACGTTCATGACATCCTTGACATCGTGGCGGACTATCTCTATCCTCTCTAGCATCCCTGCCACCCGAAGAAATACGAGTCTCTCTATCTTCGATTACTGCTGACTCTTCTTCAACATCGTCCTACAAAGAAAAATATTTTTAAAATGTATCTATATATTCCACATTAAATGCAAAAATATATATCCCATATTATAGTATACACTTACCACATGAGACTGAACCGGAGTGTTGATCACTGGTGTTATCGTTATTTCAGTTCGAGCCTAAAGATATTAAAGTAAATGATATTAGTACCGTCAACATACTAAGCTAATTTGTATATGCAATATGAGTAAAGTTTGATTTATATATAAAAAAAAAAAATAAAATACCTTGGAAGAAGATAGGAGCTCACTGATAGAAACCGGATTAGAGCCTTGATATGACTGCAAAAGGTGCTGGGTTGCCGCACTTTGCTGTGGCATGGACGCGGCTGTTGGTGCATTCCTTTCTCTTTCAGGTGCGGTGAGTAATCTAGCTAAAGTAGGTGAAAAAGTAGTAGGTCTTGGAGATTGTGATTTCGTGAGAATTCCATGAAGTAATGAACCACTCTGTTGAGGTGAAGTATTTTGTGGCGCTGGAGATGGAGCGACGGGGTGAAGCGTCACATCCGGATAATTTTGAGGAGTTTTTACAGGTTCACCTGTAACAATTTTACATGAAAATAATTAATAATTTGCTCGATTTACATTTACGATAACATTTACGAAAGAGTTAAGTCAATTTCTAAACTTGGAACCTCAAAATTTTCCTTTAGAATAAGGTCCTTTTTTGTGCGGCTTTGTACGCAATTACATACCTTGTTGTTGACTTAATTTGGCAAACTGTACAAGCACATCCTTAAAGCTCATAGCACTATTTGGATCAACTGTGTTTGAGTTGCTTTTACAAGAGTCTGTACTAGAAGGCCTTGAATCAACATTGTGACCCGTTTCGACCATAGCTCCACCAGCTCCAAGGCCAACATTCACCGAATTTCTCATTCTTCGACCTCTGTAACAGTTCAAGATATTTAATTTTTATAAATCTCACAAGCACGAGAAATTTCTATTCCCGGAAACTTAAATCCTTGTGCAAACTTTGTTCAAATATAAAATAGTAGAAATCAGTCAATCAAAAGATTTGATAGGACTTGATGTAGTATACTTTCTGATTTGCATATTCTGATATTCTATGCTTACCTGCGCGGTACCGTTTCAGGATGCCTGAGTCTGTAATCAGCAATGATAGATCTAACGTCGACAATGGCACCTTGTCGACCTTCGCCGATTTGTCTATTCTCCGGACTAAGCGCTTCTGCCTGTTTCCGGCCATTTTCTCCACTTTGTTTGGGTGGTGTCGATTGGCGTTGCGACGCTTGTTTCGAGCCCTTTTCTCTTTTGAAAGCTGGCGAATCTTGAGAACTTTCTTCAGGCAGATCTTCCTTAGAACCGAAACTCAATTTTTCTTTGGATACCGGAGTAGTATTACCGCTACTTTCCCATTCAGGACCCAGCGCTAAACTAGCTGGTGGCAATGTGTCCGCTAATTGTCCATTGCCCTCCATAAATCCCATAACTTGTCTTCTTCTCTCAATTCTCAGGTACGCTTCCTCCTTTAACTTTCTCATGCTCAAAATCTCGTTCCATTCCATTTCTTTGGCACGTGCTAACTCGTCTAGGGCCTATTTTGCAAAGAATAAGAACGGAAATAATTAAGTACCCAAAATATCTCTTGGATATCGCGTTATGCTAATATTAGATAACACCTGACATCTCTTGAATCTAATATGTGTAAAACGTCTGACATACGTTGGACATCTGTACATAATTTCTCCTATTGAAAAGTACTTACTATTTTCTATGTATATATATAATAAATATCAACTTAATATCCTCTACAACAATGTTCTAAATATAATTAAATTCGATTTTAACTAATAACTTACGACTAAAATGTGAAACTACTTTTGTTCTTTTCTAACAGTTGATATAAACGTGTAATTCTGGAATCGTTTGTGTATATTAAATAAAATTGAAAGCAACGAATATTACTTTTGTTCTCTTCTATCAGTCGATTCAAATGTATAATTCTGGAATTATTTGAACATATTCGGAATCTAACGGAAAGCAACGAAAAACAATATTTACCTGAACTTCGGCTCGAAGTTGATCAGCCCTCGCAGCAAGTTCTTCCGCGGTAACTTTTTCACAGCCAACGAGAGATGAGATATATTGTTCTCTCTGTTCAGTACAGAACTTCTTCGGAGTAGAATTCCCATTTGACGACAACTGCCCATCTGTAGACTTTCTCTTCCTGCTACCTTCCGTTTCCGATTTTGTGCAACGGGAAACTACGGGTTTCTGTTGCATCGTCTCCGCCGAGGACAGGCTTTTGCCTGCTACTTCCGGTTCTGAATCACAGAGAGGTTCTTTTTTTATCGTCGTGGATCGAAGGCATTCGATGGTGGTTGGAGCGGCGGCAGTTTCTTCTGGAAGAGCCGCTCCATTCTGCTGACTTTGAGGAACTTTTGGCGAAGACCTGGACGATTCGTCGTCCCTCGCCTTCTCAGCAGAATCCACCTTCTTCCCATTACCAGCCGCACCTTCCATTGCGTGCATCTTGTTCAAACTGTAAATAAATATTTTCTCCCGTGAATAAGCATTTCCTCAGCGTCCTTCGAATATTTTATGTCGTTGGCCTTGTACTACTCGCTAAACTCTGTTGTCTAACTATGTATGTATTGCTTATATGCGATTCTTCAATTTGTCTTTTCTTTTTTTTTTTTTTTTTTTTTTTTTTTTTTTTTTTTCATTATGACTAATAAGAGAGTACAAGAGATTGCTATAATCGTGACAATGTGACTTGCAGTGTAACACCTTTGATACGATAAATAGTTTATTAAACAGCATTTAGATACTACTTAAGATGAAGTTCTTATTATTTTTTTGACACTTGAAATTGATTACAGTACAGTACTAGGATGTCGTTTATTTGTTGATTAATAGATAAGTCAGATTAAAAGTATCTGTGATGTAATAATCACATTGATAAACTTGATAAGTCGGTTAAAGTTTACTTTGACCTTGCATAGAAAATAGTTGTCATTGAATCCAAGGACGTCCAGTAGAAAACATCTGGTATACATCTATATTATCATTTTCATGATATCTTGCATTGTGCATACAAATCGGCCACGCGTCCGAGCCAACGGTGTAATTAACCGAGTTGCATAAAGGACTCTTAAGTAAGTGCAACAAATACGCTATCTTCATTGTACTATGAGAACATCAGAGTTTTATTTAAGTTTTATCTAGGTATATCCGATATATTATATATTAAAGTAATATTTTTGTTTAATAAGAGGTTTAAATCCAATCTCAAAAGCTAAACTGTGCGATAACTTTGTCACTTGGCAAAACAGCACAATATTCATTCTAACTCTACAAAACGCTAACAACAAGTTGCACGAGTTGTAGAATAACTATCCTACAATTATAATTATAGTCATTAATTTATATAAGCGTAGTTATGTACGCTAGTTAATAGAAATTTCAACTTATCTTCGGACATCAAAAACAAACATATAAACAACGTTATATATTACCATACATGTATATATATATATATGTATATATATATATGTAATACAAAATACACGAAACACCAATCTTTAGTGCTCTTTAATTAAAACATATTATTTCTTTCCTAACATAAATAACCCTGGTACTATATCATGAACATGTACCTAGATTATCATTACTATGCGGAAACTTGGCATTGCTGTATTATTTATTCGATCTATTTCTTAAAATCACTGAAAATAAAAATTAAATTTCTCCAGCAGGGAATTTATCTAACGATCTAACTTGCATGTAACATGTCATATTAGTGGTGCTGAGAAAATCTGTAACATAAATCTATGAAGTATTTGTTGTAACTGTGCGCCCTCGATCGATATTCGGACGCGGATGAACGAGTGGAAAGTGGGGTTGCTCCCACGACGAAGATGACCCACGGTGGTCTTCGTAACGCGTGCATGGCCGTTCTGCGTTTACCCTCAGCAAGAGGCACGCTTACACGCGCACTAGAATAGAAGGTTGACCACACAGTGGGGTTAACGCTTTCGCGCTTCCTATGCGCTCCACTGCCTGCTTCCAAGAGAGACCGCTCCTCTACAGGAACGTATCTACTCTCTATCATTTACAAATCGATAAGTCCATTTGCAAAAACCTATGGTATCAAGCGCTCAGAAATTAAAAGTATTTTTAACCATGTTACGATCTCTCAAATTTTGTATTTCCATTTTCTTCTCATTTTAGCAAATAAACAACATTTATTTATCGTAAAATAGTAATAAGAGATGACGCGCGCCAATAAGACTCGTCTCAATATTTTGGTCAAGATATTTTTTAAGATTAGGAGAATCCAATTGGTCGAAAATGACACAAAGTTGCTACGATCTTCGAAATTTACGTTTCGAGATCTAGCAAACGAAAAGGATTTGAATGTTCTAAGAAAAAGTTTAACACGAAATTGAAATGAAAAATCGCGCACGATGATAAGACCTTTTTCACATTTTGTTCGAACTCTGAACGTGATATGATATGTTAAAAAAGAAGCTCCAATAATTTTTAATGTATTTGCGCTTAATCTGTTTTTTGCTATATCTTTGAATAAACTATAATTATTTAGGAAAGTTATATATGTGCTGTTTCGTAATTTTCACTGCTATTTATTGTAACTATTCGTGGAGATTTTTAAATACCATAGCAATATATAGAATTAACGATATTCTTTATCGATGATAAGCGACAAAATGTAGTGAACTATGAACTTCGGAGTATTTTAGTACTATATTTTTATACGACTATTTTTAACATATTAATATCCCGGATATAGGTTTCACGGGAATATATTATATCAAAATCTTATTAGCTGTAAACGCATGTTGTGATTGTTGATGAAGCTAGTACTACGCTGAAAATTTAGATTACGACCGTAGCTCCAAAGCAAACGAAACAAACAGGTATCAAAAATATAAAAGCTCGCGCAAACCTCGAAGGCTTCCTTCCTACAGTAGACGATTGTGTATTAAATTATGAATTTAATGATTGGAAAACACAAGCAATAAAATATTTATGCCTTCTTAAATACTAATGGGTAAGCCTCATTAACATATTGTTGCTATTTAACATAATGTTAGTTTCTCAAAATATGACTGTCAATATTTATATGGAAATGTAGTTATAAATTTAAATTCGATGAAATAAATTACTTTTTATATTTTTCAGAATTATTCTTGTTCCTTGTTTCAACGGACACTTGAGAAAACGTCTATCATATTTGTCTTGTCAAATATTACATTTTATTAATATTATTGTTATAAACAAAGGAAACTTCAAGCAAACTATTCCTCCCGGTCAGAAAGCAGAAAATACCGTTTTCTTGTAATGTCGGTATTCGCGATAAAATAATTTGATCGAATGAAAGCTGTCAAAATGATAAAACAATTAAGGATATTAATTCTACGTTAATAGGTTGAATGTCGTGCAAATTTTATATACCTTGTCTTAGAAACCACAATAGATTCAAATATGCCAGAACGCAATATGTAATTCTTCCAACATATTTTCTATTTGCGCACTTTTCCTTGATAGTCTTATCTAAACTACTTACATCGTTGATAATTTCTTAGTCCGTGAAATTTATCTTATTTTAATTATTTAAAAAAATTAAGTACCGTGAGTCATTGATGGTCATCGAACCAATTAACGTGTGAAAAGACGAATTTATATCAGTTCTGTAATACGTTTGAAAACGTTAGATTAATGAGAAGTAAACATTGTGCGGGGTGAGGAAATACGAAACTGTAGAATCGTCCAAAATTCGTGGCTACGCCTGTGTCTGGTTTGGTACGAGAGACGCGGTGCTTGTGTGATCGTTCGTAAGAGGGGAGGAGGTTCAGAGGGGGAGATTGCACGTGAGAGAGGGAGACAAGACGGTAGAAAGAGAGGACAAAAGAGGGGGAAAACGAAGTTCGTTGCACCCACTCGCGTTCACTGCACTTTATAGACGCGGATATAGGTTTCGCGGTACCAATTCTGAAAAGCGAAGTCTTCTTCGAGTCTTCGGGGCTTTCGATCGAAATAAAAGGATTACCGTTAATTCTAATGCATCCAATCGACTCACTTCGCGCTAATTTGGTTAGAATTTCGTTACAGGAGGAACGAATAATTTTTTATTACTTCCTACGCACGATGAATAGAATAAATTTTCAGAGCAACGACTCTTTTTTTAAATAAATATTTAAACAGGTTTATGTAATATAAATTAATTTAAATTATTATTAAATTTCCAAAGAGTAGTTAAACATTAAAGTTACCAACTCTGGAAATAATTTTCAAATGCATTCCTCAGGTATTATACGTGCCAGTTAAGTGTTTAAATAATCGCAGGCCAAGAACTTTAAAATATAATTTAGGTCATGATGCTTATTTTACTATTATTCTCTTGTTCGTCCTTTTTTCCAGGTAGAATGTAACAGGTGGTTACTGGTCGTATTGACTTTCGTTTTCAGCATTTGTGCACTCGCCAATAATCAGATACCGTTCACTTTAACAATTACCCATATAAAACGACACCATACATTTCATAAATATGTTCATAGACTTAAAAGAGTTGGAAAAATCCTGTTTACGAATAACGATACTACCGATTTACTGTCAAACGTGAATCTATTAATTTGATCGTTGTATGGCACAACTAGAAGAATCTAGATATTTTTACTCATTCATAACTAATACCGCATAAGCCTAAAAGGTAGCAAGCAGAGGAAACTGAAATAATATTTAATTCATTTTCTACTTGAAATATCTTGGCGAGAATATTTGAAAGAAATCTGCTCCAAGTACCTGTATGATCCATATTGAAACCCGACGTTTTATTTACTTTGTATCAGTACAATGATATTCCATTTTCATGATTACTAACATTAAATTCACCGTTTTAAATACTTCTTGGTTAGAAAATGATAACGCAGGAGGGAAACAGGCACCAAATCACGTTACACTGCACTAACTAAAGGATTTGTATTTCGTTTGAGTGTCATGCCTTTCACGCTTTCCTTGGCTTCACGAAACAGTAATAGAGCATAGAGCTGTTTAGCTGTGGCGATAGCGAAAGCGAAGGAGAAAGCGAAACCGGCCGGCAAACCGTAATTGAAATCTTCTGGATGAACGAATAAACGAATAAAACTAGGGAAAACTGTATGGCCAGGAGACATGAAAAATATAATCATTAGCATTAATTTCAACGTTAATCATAAGGAGTTTATAAAGTAGCGGTACACGTTGTAAAGTCGAACTCGCCGTCCTTGTGCAACTCTTTCACGCAGTAGATTCAAAGGAGAATAACGACAGGATTAATATCGATCGCGTAATCGAGGTCACGGAGAGGTTATTATCGATGCTATGGATTTACGAAAAGTATCGAGGTTAAGGAAACGCTTTTCAAGTAAATACACTATCGAAACTAATAGCATATAGCTTGTACTACGAGTTCGCTAAAACACACGATTTTTCAGGAAATACAGGAAATATTTAAAAGAAGAATGTAATATTACTTCACCACGTTTCACAGGGGCAGAATCATGACACAAGAGCAAGATCAAAATTTTCTTTAAATAGCTCCATGCGACTAATATTTTCCTCGAACCAGTATGGTAATGACTGTCACGAATCAAGATGAAACACAAGCTAAAACTGGCCCCTATATCGGTCACGAGATAGCAACTTTCACAATTAAGATCTTAAAAAGAAGAAAACAATCGATAGAGTCAGCGTCATTATTGTTCCGCAGATTGTTTTACACGAGACAAAACACGAAATTACAAAGGCTCTACGATTCTTACTTAACTGTCAAACTGCCAACCTGCTCGAATTTTACCAAACACCTGAAATTGATACCTAGAATTTATGTTTGCTAACATACACGCATAAATTACACCGTATGCAAATCGTTAACCTACGCACGTTAGACGCATATATCGGGAAAGTTGAGCAGCAGATTGTTACATCTTCTCGGAAGTAACCCTCGACATCGAGAGGTGGTTTCCGGAGAATTGGAGCGGCGCGTACCGGCAAAAAAAGAGCTCTCGCCACGAGAAACCGTTGACACAGGAACCAAGTGGCATAAACACACTTCGTATGCACCGTTCACACTCCACTTGCACTTTTCACCGCTGCCGTTCGCCGGTCTCGGCAAATCCTTTCTTTCTTCGACCCCTCTACCCCGGAGGTAGCCGGACGTAGTCGATCGGAGCCGATCGTAGCCAATCGGCC